>NC_092465.1:40269951-40593756 GCF_047495875.1 Pithys albifrons albifrons | reverse complement strand
TGTGCTGTTTCTCATCCCAGAATTCGAGGCCGATGAAGATTTCTCCCAGGGAAAAGGTGCCAGGACAGAAAGCGATTGTTCTTTTTCTAGGGGTAATGGGGCCCTATCATTGGCACCTGAAAGCCCAAGGCTGCCACCTTTTGCCTGGGCGCAAACCTCGACCGTGCGTTCCACTTGCAGGTCCGAGGAAGTGCCGTTTTTCAGCCCAGAATTCCAGACGGACGAAAATTCCTCCCTGGGAAAAGGTGCCAGGTCAGAAATCGAATTGTCCTTTTCTAGGGTCAATGGTGCCCCATCATTGGCACCTGAGAGTTCAAGGCTGCCACCTTTTCCCTGGGCGCAAACATCAACGGCGCGTACCACTTTCTTGTCTGGGAAAGTGCCGTTTTTCAGCCCTGAATTCCAGACGGATGAAGACTCCTCACAGGGAAAAGGCTCCCAGGAAAGAAAGCGATTGTTCCATTTCTAGAGTTAATCGGGCCCCATCATTGGCACCTGAGAGCCCAAGGTTGCCTCCTATACCCTGGGCGCAAAGCTCGACCATGCGTGCTACGTGAGGGTCCGGGAAATTGCCGTTTCTCATTCCAGAATTCCAGACCGATGAAGATTCCTCCCTGGGAAAAGGTGCCAGGACAGGAATGGATTTCTCCTTTTCTAGGAGTAATGGGGCTCCATCATTGGCACCTGAGAGCCCAAGGCTGCCACCTTTTCCCTGAGCGCAAACCTCGACGGTGCATGCCACTTTCGCATCCAGGAAGGTGCTGTTTCTCATCCCAGAATTCGAGGCCGATGAAGATTTCTCCCAGGGAAAAGGTGCCAGGACAGAAAGCGATTGTGCCTTTTCTAGGCTTAATGGGGCCCCACAATTGACACCTGAGAGCCCAAGGCTGCCACCTTTTCCCTGGGCGCAAAGCTCGACGGAGCGTTCCACGTGCAGGTCCGGGAAAGTGCCGTTTTTCAGCCCAGAATTCCAGACTGATGAAGATTCCTCAGAGGGAAAAGGTGCCAGGAGACAAAGCCATTGTGTATTTTGTAATGCTAATTGGGCCCCATCATTGGCACCTGAGAGCTCAAGGCTGCCACCTTTTCCGTGGGTGCAAAGCTCGACGTTGCATACCCTGTGCGGGTCCGGGAAAGTGCCATTTTTCAGCCCTGGATTCCAGACGGATGAAGACTCCTCACAGGGAAAAGGCTCCCAGGACAGAAAGCGATTGTTCCATTTCTAGGGTTAATCGGGCCCCATCATTGGCACCTGAGAGCCCAAGGTTGCCTCCTATACCCTGGGTGCAAAGCTCGACCATGCGTGCTACGTGAGGGTCCGGGAAATTGCCCTTTCTCATTCCAGAATTCCAGACCGATGAAGATTCCTCCCTGGGAAAAAGGTGCCAGGACAGGAATCGATTCCTCCTTTTCTAGGAGTAATGGGGACCCATCACTGGCACCTGAGAGCCGAAGGCTGCTACCTTTTCCCTGAGTGCAAAGCTCGACGGTGCGTGCCACTTGCGGGTCCAGGAATGTGCTGTTTCTCATCCCAGAATTCGAGGCCGATGAAGATTTCTCCCAGGGAAAAGGTGCCAGGACAGAAAGCGATTGTTCTTTTTCTAGGGGTAATGGGGCCCTATCATTGGCACCTGAAAGCCCAAGGCTGCCACCTTTTGCCTGGGCGCAAACCTCGACCGTGCGTTCCACTTGCAGGTCCGAGGAAGTGCCGTTTTTCAGCCCAGAATTCCAGACGGACGAAAATTCCTCCCTGGGAAAAGGTGCCAGGACAGAAAGAGATTGTTATTTATCTAGTGTTAATGGGGACCCATCACTGGCACCTGAGAGCCCAAGGCTGCCACCTTTTCCGTGGGCGCCAAGCTAGATTGTGCCTGCCACGTGCAGGTCAGAGAAACTGATTTTTCAGCCCAGAATTCCAGACAGATGAAGACTCCTCACAGGGAAAAGGATCCCAGGACAGAAAGCGATTGTTCCATTTCTAGAGTTAATCGGGCCCCATCATTGGCACCTGAGAGCCCAAGGTTGCCTCCTATACCCTGTGCGCAAAGCTCGACCATGCGTGCTACATGAGGGTCCGGGAAATTGCCGTTTCTCATTCCAGAATTCCAGACCGATGAAGATTTCTCCCTGGGAAAAGGTGCCAGGACAGGAATCGATTTCTCCTTTTCTAGGAGTAATGGGGACCCATCATTGGCACCTGAGAGCCGAAGGCTGCAACCTTTTTCCTGAGTGCAAAGCTCAACAGTGCGTGCCACTTGCGGGTCCAGGAATGTGCTGTTTCTCATCCCAGAATTCGAGGCCGATGAAGATTTCTCCCAGGGAAAGATGCCAGGACAGAAAGCGATTGTGCCTTTTCTAGGGTTAATGGGGCCCAAAAATTGATACCTGAGACCACAAGGCTGCCACCTTTTCCCTGGGCGCAAAGCTCGACGGAGCGTTCCACGTGCGGGTCCGGGGAAGTGCCATTTTTCAGCCCAGAATTCCAGACGGACGAAGATACCTCCCATGGAAAAGGTGCCAGGTCAGAAATCGAATTGTCCTTTTCTAGGTCAATGGTGCCCCATCATTGGCAACTGAGAGTTCAAGGCTGCCACCTTTTCCGTGGGCGCAAACATCAACGGCGCGTACCACTTTCTTGTCTGGGAAAGTGCCGTTTTTCAGCCCTGAATTCCAGACGGCTGAAGACTCCTCACAGGGAAGAGGCTCCCAGGACAGAAAGCGATTGTTCCATTTCTAGAGTTAATCAGGCCCCATCATTGGCACCTGAGAGCCCAAGGTTGCCTCCTATACCCTGGGCGCAAAGCTCAACCATGCGTGCTACGTGAGGGTCTGGGAAATTGCCCTTTCTCATTCCAGAATTCCAGACCGATGAAGATTCCTCCCTGGGAAAAGGTGCCGGGACTGGAATGGATTTCTCCTTTTCTAGGAGTAATGGTGACCCATCATTGGCACCTGAGAGCCCAAGGCTCCAACCTTTTCCCTGAGCGCAAACCTCGACGGTGCATGCCACTTGCGGGTCCAGGAATGTGCTGTTTCTCATCCCAGAATTCGAGGCCGATGAAGATTTCTCCCAGGGAAAAGGTGCCAGGACAGAAAGCGATTGTTCTTTCTCTAGGGGTAATGGGGCCCTATCATTGGCACCTGAAAGCCCAAGGCTGCCACCTTTTGCCTGGGTGCAAAGCTCGACGGAGCGTTCCACGTGCGGGTCGGGAAAGTGCCATTTTTCAGCCCTGGATTCCAGACGGATGAAGACTCCTCACAGGGAAAAGGCTCCCAGGACAGAAAGCGATTGTTCCATTTCTAGGGTTAATCGGGCCCCATCATTGGCACCTGAGAGCCCAAGGTTGCCTCCTATACCCTGGGTGCAAAGCTCGACCATGCGTGCTACGTGAGGGTCCGGGAAATTGCCCTTTCTCATTCCAGAATTCCAGACCGATGAAGATTCCTCCCTGGGAAAAGGTGCCAGGACAGGAATGGATTTCTCCTCTTCTAGGAGTAATGGGGACCCATCATTGGCACCTGAGAGCCGAAGGCTGCAACCTTTTCCCTGAGCGCAAAGCTCGACGGTGCGTGCCACTTGCGGGTCCAGGAATGTGCTGTTTCTCATCCCAGAATTCGAGGCCGATGAAGATTTCTCCCAGGGAAAAGGTGCCAGGACAGAAAGCGATTGTTCTTTTTCTAGGGTTAATGGGGCCCTATCATTGGCACCTGAGAGCCCAAGGCTGCCACCTTTTGCCTGGGCGCAAAGCTCGACGGTGCGTTCCACTTGCGGGTCCGGGGAAGTGCCGTTTTTCAGCCCAGAATTCCAGACGGACGAAAATTCCTCCCTGGGAAAAGGTGCCAGGACAGAAAGCGATTGTTATTTATCTAGTGTTAACGGGGACCCATCACTGGCACCTGAGAGCCCAAGGCTGCCACCTTTTGCCTGGACGCAAAGCTCGACGGTGCGTTCCACTTGCGGGTCCGGGGAAGTGCCATTTTTCAGCCCAGAATTCCAGACGGACGAAGATACCTCCCAGGGAAAAGGTGCCAGGTCAGAAATCGAATTGTCCTTTTCTAGGGTCAATGGTGCCCCATCATTGGCACCTGAGAGTTCAAGGCTGCCACCTTTTCCCTGGGCACAAACATCAACGGCGCGTACCACTTTCTTGTCTGGGAAAGTGCCGTTTTTCACCCCTGAATTCCAGACGGATGAAGACTCCTCACAGGGAAAAGGCTCCCAGGAAAGAAAGCGATTGTTCCATTTCTAGAGTTAATCGGGCCCCATCATTGGCACCTGAGAGCCCAAGGTTGCCTCCTATACCCTGGGCGCAAAGCTCGACCATGCGTGCTACGTGAGGGTCCGGGAAATTGCCGTTTCTCATTCCAGAATTCCAGACCGATGAAGATTCCTCCCTGGGAAAAGGTGCCAGGACAGGAATGGATTTCTCCTTTTCTAGGAGTAATGGGGCTCCATCATTGGCACCTGAGAGCCCAAGGCTGCCACCTTTTCCCTGAGCGCAAACCTCGACGGTGCATGCCACTTTCGCATCCAGGAAGGTGCTGTTTCTCATCCCAGAATTCGAGGCCGATGAAGATTTCTCCCAGGGAAAAGGTGCCAGGACAGAAAGCGATTGTGCCTTTTCTAGGCTTAATGGGGCCCCAAAATTGACACCTGAGAGCCCAAGGCTGCCACCTTTTCCCTGGGCGCAAAGCTCGACGGAGCGTTCCACGTGCAGGTCCGGGAAAGTGCCGTTTTTCAGCCCAGAATTCCAGACTGATGAAGATTCCTCAGAGGGAAAAGGTGCCAGGAGACAAAGCCATTGTGTATTTTGTAATGCTAATTGGGCCCCATCATTGGCACCTGAGAGCCCAAGGCTGCCACCTTTTCCGTGGGTGCAAAGCTCGACGTTGCATACCCTGTGTGGGTCCGGGAAAGTGCCATTTTTCAGCCCTGGATTCCAGACGGATGAAGACTCCTCACAGGGAAAAGGCTCCCAGGACAGAAAGCGATTGTTCCATTTCTAGGGTTAATCGGGCCCCATCATTGGCACCTGAGAGCCCAAGGTTGCCTCCTATACCCTGGGTGCAAAGCTCGACCATGCGTGCTACGTGAGGGTCCGGGAAATTGCCCTTTCTCATTCCAGAATTCCAGACCGATGAAGATTCCTCCCTGGGAAAAGGTGCCAGGACAGGAATCGATTTCTCCTTTTCTAGGAGTAATGGGGACCCATCATTGGCACCTGAGAGCCGAAGGCTGCAACCTTTTCCTGAGCGCAAAGCTCGACGGTGCGTGCCACTTGCGGGTCCAGGAATGTGCTGTTTCTCATCCCAGAATTCGAGGCCGATGAAGATTTCTCCCAGGGAAAAGGTGCCAGGACAGAAAGCGATTGTTCTTTTTCTAGGGGTAATGGGGCCCTATCATTGGCACCTGAGAGCCCAAGGCTGCCACCTTTTGCCTGGGCGCAAAGCTCGACGGTGCGTTCCACTTGCGGGTCCGGGGAAGTGCCGTTTTTCAGCCCAGAATTCCAGACGGACGAAAATTCCTCCCTGGGAAAAGGTGCCAGGACAGAAAGCGATTGTTATTTATCTAGTGTTAACGGGGAACCATCACTGGCACCTGAGAGCCCAAGGCTGCCACCTTTTGCCTGGACGCAAAGCTCGACGGTGCGTTCCACTTGCGGGTCCGGGGAAGTGCCATTTTTCAGTTCAGAATTTCAGACGGACGAAGATACCTCCCAGGGAAAAGGTACCAGGCCAGAAATCGAATTGTCCTTTTCTAGGGTCAATGGTGCCCCATCATTGGCACCTGAGAGTTCAAGGCTGCCACCTTTTCCGTGGGCACAAACATCAACGGCACGTACCACTTTCTTGTTTGGGAAAGTGCCGTTTTCCACCCCTGAATTCCAGACGGATGAAGACTCCTCACAGGGAAGGGGCTCCCAGGACAGAAAGCGATTGTTCCATTTCTAGAGTTAATCGGGCCCCATCATTGGTACCTGAGAGCCCAAGGTTGCCTCCTATACCCTGGGTGCAAAGCTCGACCATGCGTGCTTCGTGAAGGTCCGGGAAATTGCCGTTCCTCATTCCAGAATTCCAGACTGATGAAGATTCCTCCCTGGGAAAAGGTGTCAGGACAGGAATGGATTTCTCCTTTTCTAGGAGTAATGGGGACCCATCATTGGCACCTGAGAGCCCAAGGCTGCAACCTTTTCCCTGAGCGCAAAGCTCGACGGAGCGTTCCACGTGCGGGTCCGGGGAAGTGCCATTTTTCAGCCCAGAATTCCAGACGGACGAAGATACCTCCCAGGGAAAAGGTGCCAGGTCAGAAATCGAATTCTCCTTTTCTAGGGTCAATTGTTCCCCATCATTGGCACCTGAGAGTTCAAGGCTGCCACCTTTTCCCTGGGCGCAAAGCTCGACGGTGCGTGCCACTTGCGGGTAAGGGAAAGAGCCGTTTTCAGCCCAGAGTTCCAGACCAATGAAGATTCCTCAGAGGGAAAAGGTGCCAGGAGACAAAGCCATTGTGTATTTTGTAATGCTAATTCGGCCCCATCATTGGCACCTGAGAGCCCAAGGCTGCCACCTTTTCCCTGGGTGCAAAGCTCGACGTTGCATACCCTGTGCGGGTCCGGGAAAGTGCCATTTTTCAGCCCTGAATTCCAGACGGATGAAGACTCCTCACAGGGAAAAGGCTCCCAGGACAGAAAGCGATTGTTCCATTTCTAGGGTTAATCGGGCCCCATCATTGGCACCTGAGAGCCCAAGGTTGCCTCCTATACCCTGGGTGCAAAGCTCGACCATGCGTGCTACGTGAGGGTCCGGGAAATTGCCCTTTCTCATTCCAGAATTCCAGACCGATGAAGATTCCTCCCTGGGAAAAGGTGCCAGGACAGAAAGCGATTGCTCTTATTCTAGGGTTAATGGGACCCTATCATTGGCACCTGAGAGTCCAAGGCTGCCACCTTTTCCCTGGGCGCAAAGCTAGATGGTGCCTGCCACGTGCAGGTCAGAGAAAGTGCTTTTTTCAGCCCATAATTCCAGACGGATGAAGACTCCTCACAGGGAAAAGGCTCCCAGGACAGAAAGCGATTGTTCCATTTCTAGGGTTAATCGGGCCCCATCATTGGCACCTGAGAGCCCAAGGTTGCCTCCTATACCCTGGGTGCAAAGCTCGACCATGCGTGCTACGTGAGGGTCCGGGAAATTGCCCTTTCTCATACCAGAATTCCAGACCGATGAAGATTCCTCCCTGGGAAAAGGTGCCAGGACAGAAAGCGATTGCTCTTATTCTAGGGTTAATGGGACCCTATCATTGGCACCTGAGAGTCCAAGGCTGCCACCTTTTCCCTGGGCGCAAAGCTAGATGGTGCCTGCCACGTGCAGGTCAGAGAAAGTGCTTTTTTCAGCCCAGAATTCCAGACGGATGAAGACTCCTCCCAGGGAAAAGGCTACCAGGACAGAAAGCGATTGTTCCATTTCTAGTGTTAATGGGTTCGTCATTGGCATCTGAGAGCCAGAGGTTGCCTCCTTTTCTCTGGGCGCAAAGCTCTACAATGCGTGCCACATGCTGGTCCCAGAAATTGCCATTTCTCATTCCAGAATTCCAGACCGATGAAGATTCCCCCCAGGGAAAAGGTGCCAGGACAGGAAGCGATTTCTCCTTTTCTAGGCTTAATGGGACCCCATCATTGGCACCTGAGAGCCCAAGGCTGCCACCTTTTCCCTGGGAGCAAAGCTTGACGGAGCGTGCCACTTGCGGGTCCGGGGAAGTGCCATTTTTCAGCCCAGAATTCCAGACGGACGAAGATACCTCCCAGGGAAAAGGTGCCAGGTCAGAAATCGAATTGTCCTTTTTTAGGGTCAATGGTGCCCCATCATTGGCACCTGAGAGTTCAAGGCTGCCACCTTTTCCATGGGCGCAAACATCAATGGCGCGTACCACTTTCTTAGCTGGGAAAGTGCCGTTTTTCATCCCTGAATTCCAGACGGATGAAGACTCCTCACAGGGAAAAGGCTCCCAGGACAGAAAGCGATTGTTCCATTTCTAGGGTTAATTGGGCCCCATCATTGGCACCTGAGAGCTCAAGGTTGCCTCCTATACCCTGGGCGCAAAGCTCGACCATGCGTGCTACGTGAGGGTCCGGGAAATTGCCCTTTCTCATTCCAGAATTCCAGACCGATGAAGATTCCTCCCTGGGAAAAGGTGCCAGGACAGGAATCGATTTCTCCTTTTCTAAGAGTAATGGGGACCCATCATTGGCACCTGAGAGCCGAAGGCTTCAACCTTTTCCCTGGGAGCAAAGCTCGACGGTGCGTGCCACTTGCGGGTCCAGGAATGTGCTGTTTCTCATCCCAGAATTCGAGGCCGATGAAGATTTCTCCCAGGGAAAAGGTGCCAGGACAGAAAGCGATTGTGCCTTTTCTAGGCTTAATGGGGCCCCAAAATTGACACCTGAGAGCCCAAGGCTGCCACCTTTTGCCTGGTCGCAAAGCTCGACAGAGCGTTCCACATGCGGGTCGGGGAAAGTGCCATTTTTCAGCCCCGAATTCCAGAGGGACGAAAATTCCTCCCTGGGAAAAAGTGCCAGGACAGAAAGCGATTGTTATTTATCTAGTGTTAACGGGGACCCATCACTGGCACCTGAGAGCCCAAGGCTGCCACCTTTTCCCTGGGCGCAAAGCTAGATGGTGCCTGCCACGTGCAGGTCAGAGAACGTGCTTTTTTCAGCCCAGAATTCCAGACGGATGACGACTCCTCCCAGGGAAAAGGCTCCCACGACAGAAAGCGATTGTTCCATTTCTAGTCTTAATGGGGGCCCGTCATTGGCATCTGAGAGCCAGAGGTTGCCTTTTTTTCTCTGGGCGCAAAGCTTGACAGTGCGTGCCACATGCTGGTCCCAGAAATTGCCGTTTCTCATCCCAGAATTCGAGGCCGATGAAGATTTCTCCCAGGGAAAAGGTGCCAGGACAGAAAGCAATTGTGCCTTTTCTAGGCTTAATGGGGCCCCAAAATTGACACCTGAGAGTGTAGTAGTTTTGGCTTTAGTCAGCATAGGTCCCCATTTAGGCCTCAGTTTTTAGCAGGCCTCAAAGGTTGTGACACAGATTAGAGGGGACAGGCATCATCTGACTTAAGCAGCCATAGAGGTATTTCATATCATCTGACATCATCAGGAAGTGTCGGGGAGTATAACAAGCAAGGTGGGAGGAGTCTCTGGGCTCTTCGGTCCATGCTTCTGACCAGGACGGTTCCCGCTCCCTGACTGCTGATATCAGGCCCTCCTGCCGGTCGGCACATCTGCTTAGCCGGGGACGTGAGCACATTCCTGTTAATTCCTCTTTCCCTCTCGCTGGGAGGTTTCCTCTGGGGAGGGAGTTTGGTTGGTTTGGAGTTTCACCTGTTAGCTGGGGCGACCTCGGTGAGCCTGTTGTTGTCTCCTGTCACTATGTGCTATTTCATATTCTGTGTTAAGCTCTCCTCTTCTCTGTATAAATATGAAAACCTCACTGTGTTTAAAGCCTCGTTTCTGCTGTTTTCCCTCACTCTCCTGCTCTGGGAGTGGACTTTTTGACTGGGTTACCAGGCAGTTGGCATTTTGCCAGCTCAAACTATAACATTCTTTTGGTGCCGAAACCCGGGAACTGACCAAGGGTGTTGGCAAGTTTCCCGGGAGCTTGGCTGTGTTCCCGGGGATTGTTTAGGTAAACTAGTGTAGATTATCTTGTGTTTTGGGAACACGTTGGGCATTGAACGTAAAACAAAATGGAGAGCAAATTGGTAATAGGCCTTTTGTTAATTCCTTTCTTAGTTATAACTGTCAGTTTGCCTTTGTTAGTGCTTATTCAATTTCACATGGTGAGAGCTACTCTGCCTGGTACAACCTTTGACTTCAATTTTCTTTTCTCCCTCCAAGATCTGCCTGATTTCAACATAGAAGGTTTCATAGCAGGAGCATACACAGTTTTTGGGGATTCTTACTTGGTGTTTTTGATGACAATCGTGGTACTGGTGAAAACCCTAGGTGCATTGATAGGTTTGAAAAAGGTGGTGTTATGCTGGTGGTTTCGGTTCAGGACAGAGCAAGCTTCAAATCGGGGTTTTAATAGACCCTTATTGGGACGTCCCTTGAAGAAGTCACTGCCTGGGTGGCAGGGAAGATGGAGTAGCCTGGGCATGTTAATAGGACGTTTGGCACCTCCTGTTACCTGGCAATTTACTCCGGAGGAGGTGCTCGACCCTAAAAAGCTGGCACATTGCCTGGAGGAAGGATGCCTTGCTTATTCTGACCCAAACCACCAGCTACTTGCCTTCTATTGGGGTTTGGCCCATGCCTACCGAGCTGCAATAGAGCATTGCCAAAAAGGTACAAGGGAGGACACAGGGACCCAGATTGTGGAGGACACTACAAACACCCCAAACCAGACAAGTACCCAGATCAATCAGCGAAAAACTATTATTGCTCCTGTAGTGAAAAGGAAGTCATGGATAGGGACACCAGAGGGAGCAACAGTAGGAGAAGGAGCTGGTGAGGGGACAAGTGCGAGTTTTTCGACAGATGATACAGGTGCAGGACCTTCAACAGAGGGGGCCAAACAATCACCTGGGAAACAGGAACGGCCAAGGGAAATTAGACAGGAGACCATAATATCCAGATCACTGACCCCAGCAGAACTTCGGGACATACGGAAGGAATACAGGCGCCTGCCTGGTGAACGAATTCTTACATGGGTGCTCCGATGCCGAGATGGAGGAGCTGGGTCTTACGTGTTGAATGGTCAAGAAACACAACACCTGGGCACTATTGCAAGAGATGATAAAATTGAAAAGGAGATGGCAAAGACAGAGGGCGATTGCAATTTGTTGTTGCGACTCTTTGGAGGTGTGACTGGGGCATACCCGTATAGGGAGTCTTTACAGAGTTCCCCACGGAAGTGGACAACCATAGATGAGGCCAGCCAATACCTACGGGAACTGGCGCTGTTAGAGCTTCTCTATGGTGATCCTCTGGACGGACTTGCTACCACTAACCCAGAGCATGTCCCCTGCACGATGCCGATGTGGAGGAAAGTAATACAAGGTTGCCCTCCATCGTTAGTCAGCTGCCTGCTAACAGTTCTTCCCGAGAGTGGTGACCATGTACCCCGGACAGTGGGTGACATGTGCAGTTGGCTACGGACTATAGAAGAGGGGCTTGACGTTCTACGGGCTGATCTTCCAGACTCCAGGGGCAGCCCTAAGTCTCGTGGCCGACAGGTCACTGAGAGAAGGGTGCCCTCCGATGCCTCTGACGAAGACAGAACCGAGGAAAGGCCACGGTCTCGGTCTCATTTTCGATCCCGGTCTCGTCCGCGTTCCCCTCGTAGTGCACACGAGAAGAGAAGCCCCAAGAGTAAGCCCCGTAGTGAACGTGGATGGTTGTGGACTAGTCTACGTGCACTGGGGGAAGACATGGAAAGGTGGAACGGTGAGCCCACCTTTAAGCTCGGAGCCCGGTTGCAAGAGTTAATAGAGAAGAAAGCTGGCAAAAAGGCTGTCCATATAGTTGAGGCAGAGACCCCGCAAAGGAAACATCGGTCCCCGAGACGTAAAAGGAGAGACTCCATCACCTCCGATGGAGGAGTCTCTGATGGAACATCACTGAGGTCAGATAGCGAGTGCTCGGAGCAGGAGCAGCAATAGAGGGGCCCTGCCTCCGGCCAGGAGGAGGAAAGGGACAATCGAGTTTTCTGGACAGTGTGGGTTCGGTGGCCTGGCACATCGGCTCCTCGGAGATACCGAGCTCTGGTTGACACTGGTGCCCAATGTACATTGATGCCGTCAGAACATGAGGGTACAGAGACTGTTTCTATTTCTGGAGTAACCGGGGGGTCTCAAGACCTATCGGTGGTAGAGGCCGACATGAGCTTGACAGGAAACCAGTGGGAAAAACATCCCATTGTGACGGGGCCAGAAGCCCCTTGCATCCTGGGTATAGACTACTTGAAAAGAGGACACTTCAAGGACCCAAAGGGGTACCGGTGGGCTTTTGGTGTAGCCACGGTGATTGAAGACAAGTCCAAACAGTTGTCTGCTCTTCCTGGCCTCTCAGAAGACCCTTCTGCTGTGGGATTACTCCGAGTCAAAGATCAAGAAGTACCGATGGCCACCACAACCGTACATAGGCGACAGTATCGGACAAACCGAGATGCTGTGACCCCCATCCATAGGTTGATCAAGAAGCTGGAAAGTCAAGGGGTGGTCAGTAGAACACATTCACCCTTCAACAGCCTCATTTGGCCTGTACGCAAACCAGATGGAGAATGGAGACTGACAGTGGACTATCGTGGCTTGAATGAGGTCACGCCACCATTGAGTGCCGCCGTGCCAGATATGTTGGAGCTCCAGTATGAGCTGGAGACCAAAGCAGCAAAGTGGTACGCCACTGTTGACATCGCTAACGCGTTTTTCTCCATTCCCTTGGCCGCAGAGTGCAGGCCGCAGTTTGCTTTCACCTGGAGGGGCATCCAGTACACGTGGAATCGATTGCCCCAGGGGTGGAAACACAGTCCTACCATCTGCCATGGGCTGATCCAGGCCGCACTAGAGAAGGGTGAGGCCCCAGAACACATCCAATATATTGATGACATCATCGTATGGGGAGACACAGCAAAAGAAGTATTCAGAAAAGGACAAAAGATCATCCAGATACTCCTCGAGGCTGGTTTTGCCATCAAGAAGAGTAAAGTCAAGGGACCTGCCAGAGAGATCCAGTTCCTAGGGGTGAAATGGCAGGACAGGCGTCGCCAGATTCCAACCGACATCATCAATAAGATTGTAGCAATGGCTCCCCCGACTAGCAAGAAGGAGACTCAAGCATTTCTGGGAGCCATAGGCTTCTGGCGAATGCACATTCCTGAGTACAGCCAGATTGTGAGCCCTCTCTACTTTGTGACCCGTAAAAAGAACAATTTCCAATGGGGTCCTGAACAACAACAGGCATTCAGGCAGATCAAGCAGGAGATTGCACATGCCGTGGCTCTTGGACCTGTCAGGACGGGGCCAGATGTACAGAATGTACTTTATTCCACAGCTGGAGATAAAGGTCCCTCCTGGAGCCTCTGGCAAAAAGTGCCTGGTGAGACGCGAGGGCGACCACTTGGTTTCTGGAGCCGAAGCTACAAAGGCTCTGAGGCCAATTACACCCCTATGGAGAAGGAAATCCTAGCGGCGTATGAAGGCATACGAGCAGCCTCAGAAGTCATCGGTATCGAAGCACAGCTTTTCCTGGCACCTCGACTACCGGTGCTAAGCTGGATGTTTAAGGGAAAAGTGCCCCCTACACACCATGCCACCGATGCCACGTGGAGCAAATGGATTGCTTTGATTACACAACGTGTTAGAATTGGGAGCTCGAATCGCCCTGGAATTTTAGAAATCATTACTAATTGGCCTGAAGGTGGGAACTTCAGTCTGGCAGAGGAAGAAGGGGAGGAGTCAGTGAGTCGTGCTGAAGAAGCTCCACCATATAACCAGCTGCCAGATGAAGAGACGCGCTACGCACTTTTCACTGATGGTTCCTGCCGTATCGTAGGAAAGAGCCGGAAGTGGAAAGCAGCTGTGTGGAGTCCCACCAGACGGGTGGCAGAAGCCACTGAAGGGAAAGGCGAATCGAGTCAGTTTGCGGAACTCAAAGCTGTCCAATTGGCCCTAGACATTGCAGAAAGAGAAGGATGGCCAAGGCTCTACTTGTACACCGACTCATGGATGATAGCGAATGCCCTCTGGGGGTGGCTAGACCGGTGGAAGAAAATGAATTGGAGACGTAGAGGGAAACCCATCTGGGCTGCAGATCTGTGGCAAGACATTGCTGCCAGAGTAAAGAAGCTGTACGTGAGAGTCCGCCATGTAGATGCCCATGTGCCTAAAGGTCGAGCTAATGAGGAACATGATAATAACAGACAGGCAGACCGAGCTGCACAGATCGAGGTGTCTCAAGTAGACCTAGACTGGCAGCAAAAGGGAGAATTGTTCCTGGCTCGATGGGCCCATGATGCTTCAGGCCACCAAGGCCGGGATGCAACTTATAAATGGGCACGAGACCGAGGGGTGGATTTAACCATGGGCGTTATCTCTCAGGTTATCTGTGATTGTGAAACCTGTGCTGCCATTAAGCAGGCAAAAAGGTTGAAGCCCCTTTGGTATGGTGGACGCTGGGACAAGTATAGATACGGAGAAGCCTGGCAGGTGGACTACATCACATTGCCACAGACCCGCCAGGGTAAGCGCCATGTGCTTACCATGGTAGAAGCGACTACCGGATGGCTAGAGACTTATTCGGTATCACATGCAACAGCCCGGAACACTATCCTGGGCCTTGAGAAACAGGTCCTGTGGAGGCATGGCACTCCAGATCGCATTGAGTCAGATAATGGGACTCATTTCAAAAACAATCTGGTGGCCACTTGGGCACGGGAGCATGGTATCGAATGGGTATATCACATTCCATATCATGCACCTGCGGCTGGGAAGGTTGAGAGGTGCAATGGACTGTTAAAAACAACTCTAAAGGCACTAGGTGAAGGAACTTTGAGGAACTGGGATAAGCACTTAGCCAAGGCCACCTGGTTGGTTAACACTAGAGGCTCTATCAATCGAGCTGGTCCTGCCCAAACAGAATCCCTCCACACGGTGGATGGAGACAAAGTTCCCGCAATTCACCTGAGAGGCATACTAGGGAAATCTGTTTGGGTTACTTCTCCCTCGGGCGAAAGCAAACCCATTCGTGGGATTGTTTTTGCCCAAGGGCCTGAGAATACCTGGTGGGTGATGAGACAAGATGCTGAGATCCAGTGCGTGCCCCAAGGCAACCTAGCCTTGGGGAAAACCTAATTGTGTGCCTTGAGTTGTGTTTTGCAGGAAACCAGACACCGGATGAGAAAGACCCAAACAAAGCTGATACTGGTATCCCATGACGTCCAACGATAAGGCAGCCCTAACCTGTGAACCAGTCCTGAACTTGGAACTGTGACTTTAACCAAAAGGCGAAGGACCCAAGCTGAACTGATGCTGGGGCTGATCCTTGATGAAAGGCCACCTGCCTCGAAAGACTGCATATGGACTATACATATATGCATATAAGCGCGGAAAAAAAAAAATGATTACTGTGGGATATGGGCCGTTGATGTCATATGATATGAAATAAGGGGTGGACGTTGTAGTAGTTTTGGCTTTAGTCAGCATAGGTCCCCATTTAGGCCTCAGTTTTTAGCAGGCCTCAAAGGTTGTGACACAGATTAGAGGGGACAGGCATCATCTGACTTAAGCAGCCATAGAGGTATTTCATATCATCTGACATCATCAGGAAGTGTCGGGGAGTATAACAAGCAAGGTGGGAGGAGTCTCTGGGCTCTTCGGTCCATGCTTCTGACCAGGACGGTTCCCGCTCCCTGACTGCTGATATCAGGCCCTCCTGCCGGTCGGCACATCTGCTTAGCCGGGATCGTGAGCACATTCCTGTTAATTCCTCTTTCCCTCTCGCTGGGAGGTTTCCTCTGGGGAGGGAGTTTGGTTGGTTTGGAGTTTCACCTGTTAGCTGGGGCGACCTCGGTGAGCCTGTTGTTGTCTCCTGTCACTATGTGCTATTTCATATTCTGTGTTAAGCTCTCCTCTTCTCTGTATAAATATGAAAACCTCACTGTGTTTAAAGCCTCGTTTCTGCTGTTTTCCCTCACTCTCCTGCTCTGGGAGTGGACTTTTTGACTGGGTACCAGGCAGTTGGCATTTTGCCAGCTCAAAATATAACAGAGCCCAAGGCTTCAACCTTTTCCCTGAGCGCAAAGCTCGACGGTGCGTGCCACTTGCGGGTCCAGGAATGTGCTGTTTCTCATCCCAGAATTCGAGGCCGATGAAGATTTCTCCCAGGGAAAAGGTGCCAGGACAGAAAGCGATTGTTCCATTTCTAGGGTTAATCGGGCCCCAAAATTGACACCTGAGAGCCCAAGGCTGCCACCTTTTGCCTGGTCGCAAAGCTCGACAGAGCGTTCCACGTGCGGGTTGGGGAAAGTGCCATTTTTCAGCCCAGAATTCCAGACCGATGAAGATTCCTCCTTGGGAAAAGGTGCCAGGACAGGAATCGATTTCTCCTTTTCTAAGAGTAATGGGGACCCATCATTGGCATCTGAGAGCCAAAGGCTGCAACCTTTTCCCTGAGCGCAAAGCTCGACGGTGCGTGCCACTTGCGGGTCCAGGAATGTGCTGTTTCTCATCCCAGAATTCGAGGCCGATGAAGATTTCTCTCAGGGAAAAGGTGCCAGGATAGAAAGCGGTTGTTCTTTTTCTAGGGGTAATGGGGCCCTATCATTGGCACCTGTGAACCCAAGGCTGCCACCCTTTGCCTGGGCGCAAAGCTCGACGGTGCGTTCCACTTGCGGGTCCGGGGAAGTGCCATTTTTCAGCCCAGAATTCCAGACGGACGAAAATTCCTCCCAGGGAAAAGGTGCCAGGACAGAAAGCGATTGTTATTTATCTAGTGTTAACGGGGACCCATCACTGGCACCTGAGAGTCCAAGGCTGCCACCTTTTCCCTGGGCGCAAAGCTAGATGGTGCCTGCCACTTGCAGGTCAGAGAAAGTGCTTTTTTCAGCCCAGAATTCCAACGGATGAAGACTCCTCCCAGGGAAAAGGCTCCCACGACAGAAAGCGATTGTTCCATTTCTAGTCTTAATGGGGGCCCGTCATTGACATCTGAGAGCCAGAGGTTGCCTTTTTTTCTCTGGGCGCAAAGCTCGACAGTGCGTGCCACATGCTGGTCCCAGAAATTGCGGTTTCTCATTCCAGAATTCCAGACCGATGAAGATTCCTCCCAGGGAAAAGGTGCCAGGACAGGAAGCGATTTCTCCTTTTCTAGGCTTAATGGGACCCCATCATTGGCACCTGAGAGCCCAAGGCTGCGACCTTTTCCCTTGGAGCAAATGTCGACAGCGCGTGACACTTGCGGGTCCGGGGAAGTGCCATTTTTCAGCCCAGAATTCCAGACGGACGAAGACACCTCCCAGGGAAATTGCGGTTCCAGGTCAGAAATCGAATTGTCCTTTTCTAGGTCAATGGTGCCCCATCATTGGCACCTGAGAGTTCAAGGCTGCCACCTTTTCCCTGGGCGCAAAGCTCGACGGTGCGTGCCACTTGCGGGTCCAGGAATGTGCCGTTTCTCATCCCAGAATTCGAGGCCGATGAAGATTTCTCCCAGGGAAAAGGTGCCAGGACAGAAAGCAATTGTGCCTTTTCTAGGGTTAATGGGGCCCCAAAATTGAACCCTGAGAGCCCAAGGCTGCCACCTTTTCCCTGGGCGCAAAGCTCGACAGAGCGTTCCACTTGCGGGTCGGGGAAAGTGCCATTTTTCAGCCCAGAATTCCAGACCGATGAAGATTCTTCAGAGGGAAAAGGTGCCAGGAGACAAAGCCATTGTGTATTTTGTAATGGTAATGGCGCCCCATCATTGCCATCTGAATACCCAAGGCTGCCACCTTTTCCCTGGGTGCAAAGCTTGACGGTGCGTACCCTGTGCGGGCCCGGGAAAGTGCCGTTTTTCAGCCCAGAATTCCAGACGGATGAAGACTCCTCACAGGGAAAATGCTCCCAGGACAGAAAGTGATTGTTCCATTTCTAGGGTTAATCGGGCCCCATCATTGGCACCTGAATACCCAAGGCTGCCACCTTTTCTGTGGGTGCAAAGCTCTACGGTGCGTACCCTGTGTGGGTCCGGGAAAGTGCCATTTTTCAGCCCTGAATTCCAGACGGATGAAGACTCCTCACAGGGAAAAGACTCCCAGGACAGAAAGCGATTGTTCCATTTCTAGAGTTAATCGAGCCCCATCATTGGCACCTGAGAGCCCAAGGTTGCCTCCTATACCCTGGGCGCAAAGCTTGACCATGCGTGCTACGTGAGGGTCCGGGAAATTGCCCTTTCTCATTCCAGAATTCCAGACCGATGAAGATTCCTCCCTGGGAAAAGGTGCCAGGACAGGAATCGTTTTCTCCTTTACTAGGAGTAATGGGGACCCATCACTGGCACCTGAGAGCCCAAGGCTGCAACCTTTTCCCTGAGCGCAAAGCCTGATGGCGCATGCCACTTGCGGGTTATTCAGCCCAGAATTCCAGACGGATGAAGATTCCTGCCAGGGAAAGAGTGCCTGGACAGAATGCGATTGTTCTTTCTCTAGTGTTAATGCGAGCATGCTTTTGACACCTGAGAGCCTAAGGCTGCCACCTTTTCCCTGGACTCAAAGCACGACGGAGTGTGCCACGTGCGGTTTAGGGCAAGTGCCATTTATCAGCCTGGAATACCAGGCGGTTTAAGATCCTACCCTGGGATAAAGCGCCAGGGGAGAAAGCGATTGTTCAATTTCTAGGGTTAATGCGGACCCATCATTGACACCTGAGAGCCCAAGACTGCCACCTTTTCCCTGGGCTCAAACCTCGATGGAGCGTGCCACATTCGTGCCAGGGAAAGTGTAGTTTTTAAGCCCAGATTTCCGGACAGACGAAGATTCCACCCTGGGAAAAGGTGCCAAGACAGAAAGCGATTTTTACATTTCCTGGGTTAATGGGGCCCCATAACTGGAACCTGAGAGTCCAAGGCTGACACCTTTTCCCTGGGTGGAAAGTCTGACGGTGCCTACCACATGCAGTTTTTAAAGCCCAGAATTCCAGAGGGACGATGATTCCTCCCTGGGAAAAGGTGCCAGGACAGAAAGGGTATGTTCCATTTCTTGGGTTAATGGGGCCCCATCATTGGCACCTGAGAGCCCAAGGCTGCCACCTTTTGCCTGGGCTCAAAGATCGACGGAGCGTGCAAAGTGCTGGTTTTTTAGCCCAGAATTCCAGACGGATGAAGATTCCTGCCTGGGAAAATGTGCCAGGACAGAAAGCGATTGTTACTTTTCTAGTGTTAATGCGGCCGCACCTTTGGCACCTGAGAGCCCAAGGCTGCCATCTTTTCCCTGGGCTCAAAGCTCGACGGAGCGTGCCAAGTGCGGGTCCGGGAACCTGCCGTTTTTCAGCCCAGAATTCCAGACGGACGATGATTCCTCCCAGGGAAAAGGTGCCAGGACAGAAAGCGATTTTTCCAATTCTAGGATAAATGCGGCCCCCTCATTGGCAACCCAAGGCTGCCACCTTTTCCCTGGGCTCAAAGCCCGACGGTGTGAGCCACTTGCTGGTTTTTCAGCCCAGAATTCCAGACAGATGATGATTCCTCCCAGGGAAAAGGTGCCAGGACAGAAAGCGAATGTTCCTTTTCTAGTGTCAATGCAGCCCCATCTTTGGCAGCTGAGAGCCCAAGGCTGCCATTTTTTCCCTGGGCTCAAACCTCGATGGTGCATGCCATGCGCGGGTTTGGCAAAAGACGTTTTTCATCCCAGAATTCCAGATGAATGAAGATTCCTCCCAGGGAAAACGTGCCATGACAGAAAGCGATTGTGCCGTTTCTAAGAATAATGGGGCCCCATCATTGGCACATGAGAGCCGACGGCTGCCACCTTTTCCCTCGGCGCAATGCCCGACGGTGTGTGCCACTTGCGGGTTTTTTAGCCCAGAATTCGAGACTGATAAAGATTCCTCCCAGGGAAAATGTGCCAGGACAGAAAGCGATTGTTATTTTTCTAGTGTTAATGTGGCCCCACTTTTGGCACCTGAGAGCCCAAGGCTGCCACCTTTTCCCTGGGCTCAAAGCTCGATGGAGCATGCCAAGTGCGGGTTAGGGAAAGTGCGGGTTTTCAGCCCTGAATTCCGGATGGACCAAGATTCCTCCCAGGGAATAGGTACTAGCACAGAAAGTGATTGTGCCTTTTTCTAGGGGAAATGGGGCCCCATCATTGGCACCTGAGAGCCCAAGGCTGCCACCTTTTCCCTGGGCTCAAAGCTCGTCGGAGTGTGCCAGGTGCGGGTCAGGGTACGTGCCTTTTATCAGCCCAGAATTCCAGACGGATGAAGATTCCTTCCAGGGAAAATGTGCCAGGACAGAAAGCGATTTTTACATTTCTTGGGTTAATGGGACCCCATCATTGGCACCTTAGAGTCCAGGGCCGCCACCTTTTCCCTGGGCTCAAAGCTCAAAGGAGTGTGCCAGGTGCGGGTCAGGGTACGTGCCTTTTTTCAGCCCAGATTTCCAGACGGACCAAGATTCCTCCCAGGGAAAAAGTGCCAGGACAGAAAGCGATTGTTCCTTTTCTGGGGTAAATGCGGCGCACTCATTGGCTCCTGACAGCCCAAGGCTGTCACCTTTTCCCTGGGCTCAATGCCTGACGTTGTGTTTCACATGCGGGTTTTTCAGCCCCGAATTCCAGACGGACCCAGATTCCTGCCAGGGAAATGGTGCTAGCACAGAAAGCGATTGTGCCTTTTCTAGTGTTAATGCGGCCCCACTTTTGGCACCTGAGAGCCCAAGGCTGCCACCTTTTCCCTGGGCCCAAAGCTCGACGGAGCGTGCCAAGTGTGGGTCCAGGAAAGTGCCATTTTTCAGTCCAGAATTCCAGACAGATCAGGATCCCTCCCAGGGAATAGGTGCTAGGACAGAAAGCGATTGTGCCTTTTCTAGGGGTAATGGGGCCCCATCATTGGCACCTGAGATCCCAAGGCTGCCACCTTTTCCCTGGCCTCAATGCTCGACGGAGTATGCCAGGTGCGGTTCTGGGAAAGCGTAATTTTTCAGCCCAGATTTCCAGACAAACCAAGATTCCTCCCTGGGAAAAGGTGCCAGGACAGAAAGCCTTTGTTCCTTTTCTAGGGTTAATGGGGCCCTATCATTAGCACCTCACAGCCCAAGGCTGCCACCTTTGGGCGCAAAGCCCAACGGTGCGTGCCACATGCAGTTTTTTCAGCCCAGAATTCCAGACGGACGATTATTCCTCCCTGGAAAAAAACGTGCCAGGACAGAAAGCGATTGTGCCTTTTCTAAGGGTATTGGCACCCCATCATTGACACCTGAGAGCCCAAGGCTGCCACCTTTTCCCTGGGCTCAAAGCTCGACAGAGCGTGCCAAGTGCGGGTCCGGGACAGTGCCGTTTTTCAGCCCAGAATTCCAGACAGACGAAGATTCCTCCCAGGCAAAAGGTGCCAGGACAGAAAGCGATTGTTCCTTTCCTAGGGTTAATGGGTCCCCATCATTGGCACCTGAGAGTCCAAGGCCTCAACATTTTCCCTGGGCGCAAAGCCCGACGGAGCATGCCAGGTGCAGGTTTTTCAGCCCAGAATTCCAGACGAATCAAGATTCCACCAAGGGAAAATGTGCCAAGACAGTAAGCGATTGTTCCTTTTCCAGGATTAATGGGGCCCCTTCATTGGCACCTGACAGCCCAAGACCGCCACCTTTTGCCTGGGAACAAAGCTCGACGGAGCCTGCCACGTGTGGGTCTGGGAAAGTGCTTTCTGTCCTGGCACCTTTTCCCTGGGAGGAATCATCGTCCATCTGGAATTCTGGGCTGAAAAAACCACATGTGACACCCACCGTCGGGCTATGCGCCCAGGGAAAAGGTGGCAGCCTTTGGCTGTCAGGTGTCAATGATGAGGCCCCATTAGCCCTAGAAAAGGCACAATCGCTTTCTGTCCTGGCACCTTTTCCCTGGGAGAAATCTTCATCAGCCCCGAATTCTGGGATGAGAAACAGCACATTCCTGGACCCGCAAGTGGCACGCACCGTCGAGCTTTGCGCTCAGGGAAAAGGTTGCAGCCTTCGGCTCTCAGGTGCCAATGATGGGTCCCCATTACTCGTAGAAAAGGAGAAATCCATTCCTGTCCTGGCATTTTTTCCCAGGGAGGAATCTTCATCGGTCTGGAATTCTGGAATGAGAAACGGCAATTTCCCGGACCCTCACGTAGCACGCATGGTTGAGCTTTGCGCCCAGGGTATAGGAGGCAACCTTGGGCTCTCAGGTGCCAATGATGGGGCCCGATTAACCCTAGAAATGGAACAATCGCTTTCTGTCCTAGTACCTTTTCCCTGGGAGGAATCTTCATTCGTCTGGTATTCAGGGCTGAAAAACCCACAAGTGGCATGCACCATCGGGCTTTGCGCCCAGGGAAAAGGTGACACTCTTGGGCTGTCAGGTGCCAATGAGGGGGCCACATTAACCCTAGAATTGGAACAATCGCTTTCTGTCCTGGCACCTTTTCCCTGGCAGGAATCTTCGTCCATCTGGAAATCTGGGATGAAAAATTGCACTTTCCCAGACCCACAGCTAGCACGCTCTCTCTAGCTTTGTGCCCAGTGAAAAGGTGGCAGTCTTGGGCTCTCAGGTGCCAATGATGGGGACCCATTAACCCTAGAAAAGGCACAACTGCTTTCTGTTCTGGCACGTTTTTCCTGGGGAGGAATCATTGTCCGTCTGGAATTTCGGGCTGAAAAAACCGCATGTGGCACGCACCGTCGGGCTTTGCGCCCAGGGAAAAGGTGGCAGCCTTCGGCTCTCAGGTGCCAATGATGGGGCCCCTTAAACCTAGAAATAGAAAAATCGTTTTCTGTCTTGGCACTTTATCCCAGGGTAGAATCTTAAGCTGACTGGAATTCCGGCTGATAAACGGCACTTTCCTTGACCCGCACCTGGCACGCTCCGTCGTGCTTTGAGCCCAGGGAAAAGGTGGCAGCCTTGGGCTCTCACGTGCCAATGATATGGCCACATTACCCTAGAAAAGGAACAATCCCTTTCTGTCCTAGCACCTTTTCACTTTGAGTAATCTTGGTCCATCTGGAATTCTGGGCTGGAAAAAGGCACTTTACCTGACCCGCAGGTGGCATGCACCGCCGATCTTTCAGCCCAGGGAAAAGGTGACAGCCTTGGGTTCTCAGCTGCCAATGATGGGGCCCCATTAACCCAAGATGTGGAATAATCCCTTTCTGTCCTAGCAGATTTTCTCAGGGAGGAATCATCATCCGTCTGGAATTCTGGGTTTAAAAACAGCATGCGACAGGCACCGTCCAGCTTTGCACACATGGGAAAAGATGGCGGCCTTGGACTCTAAGGTGCCAATGATGGGGCCCCATTAACCCAAGAAATGTAAAAATCGCTTTCTGTCCTTGCACCTTTTCCCTGGGAGGAATCTTCGTCCGTCTGGAAATCTGGGCTGAAAAACCGCAATTTCCCTGACTCGCACTTGCCACGCTCCATTGAGGTTTGAGCCTAGGGAAAAGGTGCAGCCTTGGGCTCTCAGATCCCAAAGATGGGGCCGCATTAACCCTAGAAAAGGAGCAATCGCTTTCTGTCCTGGCACCTTTTCCCTGGGAGGAATCATCGTCCGTCTGGAATTCGGGGCTGAAAAGACTGCACGTGGCACGCACCGTTGGGCTTTGAGCCCAGGGAAAAGGTGACAGCCCTGGGCTGTGACGTGCCAGTGAGGGGGCCGCATTTACCCTAGAACTGGAACAATCGCTTTCTATCCTGGCACATTTTCCCTGGGAGGAATCTTCGTCATTCTGGAAATCTGGACTGAAAAAAGGCACCTACCCTGACCAGCACCTGACACACTCTGTCGAGCTTTGAGCCCAGGGAAAAGGTGTCACCCTTGGGCTCTGAGTTGCCCCCATTAACCCTAGAAAAGGAACAAACGCTTTCTGTCCAGGCACCTTTTCCCTGGGAGGAATCTTCATCCTTCTGGAAATCTGGACTGAAAAATAGCGCTTACCCAGAAGCGCTCCTGGCACAATCCGTCGAGCTTTGAGGCCAGGGAAAAGGTGGCAGCTTTTGGCTCACAAGTGCCAGCGATGGGACCCCTTAAACCTAGAAATGGAACAATCGCTTTCTGTCTTGGAACTTTATCCCAGGGTAGAATTTTAAACCGCTTGGAATTCTGGGCTGATAAACGGCACTTTCCCTGACTCGCACCTTGTATGCTCCGTGAAGCTTTCAGCCCAGGGAAAAGGAGGCAACCTTGGGCTCTCAGTTGCCAAAAGTGGGGCCGCATTAACACTGTGCTTTCTGTCCTGGCACATTTTCCCTGGCAGGAATGTTCATCCGTCTGGAAATCTGGGCTGGAAAACCTGCAAATGCCACTCACTGTTGGGCTTTGCGCCCAGGGAAAAGGTGACAGCCTTGGGCTGTCAGGTGCCAATGAGGGGGCCGCATTAACCCTAGAATTGGAACAATCACTTTCTGTCCTGGCACTTTTCCCTGGGAGGAATCTTGGTCCGTCTGGAATTCTGGGCTGAAAACCGGCACTTTCCCAGATCCGCACCTCGACCGCACTGTCGAGCTTTGAGCCCAGGGAAAAGGTGGCAGCCTTGGGCTCTCAGGTGCCTAAGATGGGTCCGTATTAACCCTAGAAAAATAACAATCTCTTTCTGTCCTGGCACGATTTCCCAGGAAGGAATCTTCATCCGTCTGGAATTCTGGGCTGAAAAACCCGCATGCGACATGGACCTTTGGGGTGTGCGCCCAGGGAAAAGGTGGCAGCCTTGGGCTCTCAGGTGTCAATGATGGGGCCCCATTAAGCCTAGAAAAGGAACAATCGCTTTCTGTCCTGGCACCTTTTCTATAGGAGGAATCTTCATCCGTCTGGAATTCTGGTCTGAAAAACCGCACTTTCCCGGGCCCGCACTTGGCACCCTCCGCCGTGCTTTGAGGCCAGGGAAAAGGTGGCAGCCTTGCGCTCTCATGTGCCAATGATGGGGCCGCATTACCCCTAGAAGAGGCACAATCGCTTTCTCTGCTAGCACCTATTCCCTGGGAGGAATCTTTGTCCGTCTGGAAATCTGGGCTGAGAAACGGCACTTTCCCGGACCCGCACTTGGCACGCTCCGTCGAGCTTTGAGCCCAGGGAAAAGGTGGCAGCCTTGGGCTCTCAGCTGCCAATGATGGGGCCGCATGAACCCTAGAAAAGGAGCAATCCCTTTCTGTCCTGGCACCTTTTCCCTGGGAGGAATCATTGTCCGTCTGGAATTCTGGGCTGAAAAACCCGCATGTGGCATGCACCGTCGGGCTTTGAGCCCAGGGAAAAGGTGACAGCCTTGGACTGTGAGGTGCCAATGATGGGGCCGCATTTACCCTAGAACTGGAACAATCGCTTTCTATCCTGACACATTTTCCCTGGGACGAATCTTCGTCATTCTGGAAATCTGGGCTGAAAAAAGGGGTACCCTGACCAGCACCTGGCACACTCTGTGGAGCTTTGAGCCCAGGGAAAAGGTGGCAGTCTTGGGCTCTCAGCTGCCAATGATGGGGCACCATTACCTCTAAGAAAGGCACAATAGCTTTCTGTCCTAGCACCTTTTCCCTGGGAGGAATCATGGTCTGCCTGGAATTCTGGGCTGAAACACGGCACTTTCCCTCACCCGCACTTGGCATGCTCCGTCGAGTTTTGAGCCCAGGGAAAAGGTGGCAGCCTTAGGCTCTGAGGTGGCAATGATGGGGCCCCATTACTCCTAGAAAAGGCACAAACCCTTTCTGTCCTAGCACCTTTTCCCTGGGAGGAATCTTGGGCCCTCTGCAATTCTGGGCTGAAAACTGGAACTTTCCCAGACCCGCACCTCGCCCGCACTGTCGAGCTTTGAGACCAGGGAAAAGGTGGGAGCCTTGGGCTCTCAGGTGCCTAAGATGGGTCCACATTAACCCTAGAAAAGGAAGAATCGCTTTCTGTCCTGGCACGATTTCCAAGGGAGGAATGTTCATTTTTCTGGATTGAAAAACCCGCATGTGACAGGGACCGTTGGGGTGCTCACCGAGGGAAAAGGTGGCAGCATTGGCTCTCAAGTGCCAATGATGGGGCCCCATAAACCCTAGAAAAGGAACAATCGCTTTCTGTCCTGGCACTTTTTTCCCTAGCAGTAATCCTCGTCCATCTGGAATTCTGGGCTGAGAAACGGCACTTACCCGGACCCCCACCTGGCACACTCCGTCGAGCTTTGAGCCCAGGGAAAAGGTGACAGCCTTGGGCTGTCATGTGGCAATGAGAGGGCCTCATTTACCCTAGAACTGGGACAATCGCTTTCTGTCCTGGAACATTTTCCATATGAGGAATCTTCCTCATTCTGGAAATCTGGGTTGAAAAACAGCATGTACCCTTACCCGCCGCTGGCACACTCCATCGAGCGTTGAGCCCAGGGAAAAGGTGGCAGCCTTGGGCTATCAGGTGGCAATGATGGGGCCCCATTACCCCTAGGAAACGCATAATCGCTTTCTGTCCTGGCACATTTTCCTTGGCAGGAATCTTTGTCTGTCTGGAATTCTGGGCTGAAAAACGGCACTATCCAGACCCGTACTTGGCACGCTCCGTTGAGCTTTGAGCCCAGGGAAAAGGTGGCAGCCTTGGGCTCTCAGGAGTCAATGATGGGGCCGTATTAACCCAAGAAATGGAACAATCCCTTTCTGTCCTGGCACCTTTTCCAAGGGAGGAATCATCGTCTGTCTGGAATTCTGGGCTTAAAAAAGAGCATGTGGCATGCACCGTCTGGCTTTACGCCCAGGGAAAAAATGGGGGCCTTGGACTCTCAGGTGCCAATGATGGGGCCCCATTAACCCAAGAAATGTAAAAATCGCTTTCTGTCCTGGCACCTTTTCCATGGGAGTAATCTTCATCCGTCTGGAAATCTCGGCTCAAAAACAGCACTTTCCTGGACTCGCAGTTGGCATGCTCCATTGAGCTTTGAGCCCAGGGAAAAGGTGGCAGCCTTGGGCTCTCAAGTGCCAATGATGGGGCCCCATTACCTTTACAAAATACACAATGGCTTTGTCTCCTGACACCTTTTCCCTCTGAGGAATCTTCATCGGTCTGGAATTCTGGGCTGAAAAAATGGCACTATCCCTGACCCGCACAACTATGCACCGTCGAGTATTGCAACCTGGGTAAAGGTGGCAGCTTTGGGCTCTCACATGACAATGATGGAGCCCCATTACCCCTAGAACTGGAACAATCGCTTTCTGTCCTGGCACCTTTTCCCTGAGAGGAATCTTCATCGGTCTGTAATTCTGGGCTGAAAAATGGCATTTTCCCAGACCCGCATGTAGCACGCTCCGTCGAGCTTTGCGACCAGGATAAAGGTGGCAGCCTTGGGCTCTCAGGTGCCAATGATGGGGCACCAATAACCCTAGAAAAGGCACAATCGTTTCCTGTCCTGGCATCTTTTCCCAGTGAGAAATCTTCATCCGTCTGGAATTCTGGGCTGAAAAAATGGCACTATCCCTGACCCGCACAACTATGCACCGTCGAGTATTGCGACCTGGGTAAAGGTGGCAGCTTTGGGCTCTCACGTGCCAATGATGGAGCCCCATTACCCCTAGAACTGGAACAATCGCTTTCTGTCCTGGCACCTTATCCCTGGGAGGAATCTTCATCGGTCTGTAATTCTGGGCTGAAAAATGGCACTTTCCCAGACCCGCACGTAGCACGCTCCGTCGAGCTTTGCGACCAGGGTAAAGGTGGCGGCCTTGGGCTCTCAGGTGCCAATGATGGGGCCCCATTACCTTTACAGAATGCTCAATGGCTTTGTGTTCTGGCAACTTTTCCCTGGGAGGAATCTTCATTGGTCTGGAATTCTGGACTGAAAAATGGCACTTTCCCGGACTCTCACGTAGCATGCACCGTCGAGCGTCACGCCAAGGGTAAAGGAGGCTGCCTTGGGCTCTCAGGTGCCAGTGATGGGGCCTTAATAACCCTAGAAAAGGCACAATGGCTTTCTGTCCTGGGTCCTTTTCCCTGGGAGAAATCTTCATTGGTCTGGAATTCTGGGATGAGAAACTGAACTTTCCCTGACCCGCAGAAGGTACGCATGGTCAAGTTTGCGCCCAGGGAAAAATTGGAAGCCTTAGGCTCTCGGGTTCCAATGATGGGGCCCCATTAACCTTAGAAAAGGCCCAATCCCTTTCTGTCCTGGCTCGTTTTCCCAGGAAGGAATCTTTATCGGTCTGGAATTCTGCACTGAGAATCGGCAAACTCCCTGACCTGCACATGGCACGCACGGTCGTGCTTTGCGCCCAGGACAATGGTGGAACCCTTGGGCTCTCGGGTTCCAATGATGCGGCCCCATTAACCCTAGAAAAGGTACAATTGCTTTGTCCTGGCACTTTTTCCCAGGGAGGAATAATCGGTCGTCTGGAATTCTGGGATGAAAAATGGCACTTTCCCTGACCCGCACCTGGCACACACGGTTGAGATTTGCGCCCAGGGAAAAGGTGGCAGCCTTGGGCTTCTCAGGTGACAATGATGGGGCCCCAATAACCCTAGAAAACGCAGAATGCCTTTTTGTCCTGGCACATTTTCCGTGTTAGGAATCTCCATCCGTCTGGAATTCTGGCTGAAAATCGGCACTTTTCTGGATCCGCACGTGGCACACACGATCGAGCTTTGTGCCCAGGGAAAATGTGGCAGCCTTGGGCTCTCAGGTGCCAATGATGGGGCCCCATTACCTTTACAAAATACACAATGGCTTTGTGTCTTGGCACTTTTTCCCAGGGAGAAATCTTCGCTGGCCTGGAATTCTGGGATGAGTTACGGAATATTCCCGGACCCGCACAAGGTACGCACCGTCGAGATTTGCGGCCAGGGAAAAGTTGGCAGCCTTGGGCTCTCAGGTGTCAATGATGGGGCCCCATTTACCCTAGAAAAGGCACAATAGCAGCTCTTCCCTGGGAGGAATCTTCATTGGTCTGGAATTCTGGGCTGAAAATCGGCACTTTCCTGGAGCCGCACAAATACGCCTCGTCAAGCTTATTTCCCAGGGAAAAGGTGGCAGGCTTGGGCTCTCAGGTGCCAATGATGGGGCCCCATTCACCCTAGAAAAAGTCCAATTGCTTACTGTCTTGGTACCTTTTCCCAGGGAGGTATCTTTAACTGTCTGGAATTGTGAGCTGTGAAACGGCAGTTTCCCTGACCCACACATGGCACGCAGGGTCGAGCTTTGTGCCCAGGGAAAAGGTGGCAGCCTTGGGCTCTCAGGTGCCAATGATGGGGCTCCATTAACCCTAGAAAACCCAGAATGCCTTTTTGTCCTGACACCTTTTCCGTGTTAGGAATTTTCGTGTGTCTGGAATTCTAGACTGAAAAACGGCACATTCCCGGACCCAAAAGTGGTAGGCAATGTCCAGATTTGGGCCCAGGGAAAAGGTGGCAGCGTTGGGCACTCAGGTGTCAATGATGGGGCCCCATTAACCCTAGAAAAGGAACAATCCATTTCTGTCCCAACACCATCCAATGATGGGGCCCCATTATCCTTAGAAAAGTATCAATGCCTTTCTATCGTGACATCTTTTCCTCTGGAGGAATCTTCGTCCATCTGGAATTCTGAGCTGAAAAACCGCATCTTCCCAAACCCGCACATGGCACGCACCATCTAGCTTTGCGCCCATGGAATAAGTGGCAGCCTTGGGCTCTCAGGTGCCGATGATGGGGCCATATTAACCGTAGAAAAGGAACAATCGCTTTCTGTACAGGCACCTTTTCTGTGGGCGGAATCTTCGTCTGTCTGGAATTCTGGGCCGAAAAACGGAATTTTCCAGGACCCGGACGCGGAACGCACCATGGAGCTTTGCACCCAGGAAAAAGCTGGCAGCCTTGGGCTCTCACGTGCCAATGATGGGGCCCCATTAACTCTAGAAAATGCAGAATGCCTTTTTGTCCTGACACATTTTCTGTGTTAGGAATCTTCATCCGTCTGGAATTCTGGGCTGAAAAACAGCGCTGTCCCAGACCCGCAAGTGGTACCCACGGTCGAGCTTTGCGCCCAAGGAAAAGGTAGCAGCCTTGGGCTCTCAGGTGCCAATGATGGGGCCCCATTAACCCTAGAAAAGGAACAATCGTTTTCCGTCCTGACAGCTCTTCTCTGGGAGGAATCTTCATCCTTCTGGAATTCTGGGCTGAAAATCTGCACTTTCCAGGACTTGCACAAATACGCACCGTCGATCTTTGCGACCAGGGAAAAGGTGGCAGCCTTGGGCTCTCAGGTGACAATTATGGGGCCCCAATAACCCTAGAAAAGGAACAATCACTTTCTGTCCTGGAACATTTCCCAGGGAGGAATCTTCATCCGTCTCAAATTCTGGGCTGAAAAACGGCACTTTTTTGGACCCACACGTGTCTCGCACCGTCGATCTTGCACCCAGGAAAATTGTGGCAGCCTTGGGCTCTCAGGTGCCAATGATGGGGCCCCATTACTCCTAGAAAAGGAACAATCGCTTTCTGACCTGACACCTTCTCTCTGGGAGGAATCTTTGTTCGTCTGAAATTCTGGGCTAAAAAACGGCACTTTCCCCAACCCGCACGTGCTACGCACAGTCTAGCTTTGTGCTCAGGGAAAAGGTGGCAGCCTTGGGCTCTCAGGTGCCAATGACGGCGCCCCATTAACCCTAGAAAAGGAGGAATCGATTACTTTCTTGGAACATTTTCCCAGGGAAGAATCTTCATCGGTCTGGAATTCTGGGATGAAAACCGCTCTTTCTCGGACGTGCACCTGGCACGTACAGTCCAGCTTTGCGCCCAAGGAAAAACTGGCAGCCTAGGGCTCTCAGGTGCCAATGATGGGGCCCCATTACCCCTAGAAAAGGAGCAATCGCTTTCTGCCCTGGCACCTTTATCCAGGGAGGAATCTTCACTGGTCTGGAATTCTGGGCTGAAAAACGGCACTTTCCCGGACCCGCACCGGACACGCACCGTCGAGCTTTGCGACCAGGATAAAGGTGGCAGCCTTGGGCTCTCAGGTGCCAATGATGGGGCACCAATAACCCTAGAAAAGGCACAATCGTTTCCTATCCTGGCATCTTTTCCCAGTGAGAAATCTTCATCCGTCTGGAATTCTGGGCTGAAAAAACGGCACTATCCCTGACCCGCACAACTATGCACCGTCGAGTATTGCGACCTGGGTAAAGGTGGCAGCTTTGGGCTCTCACGTGCCATTGATGGAGCCCCATTACCCCTAGAAAAGGAAAAATCGCTTTCTGTCCTGGCACCTTATCCCTGGGAGGAATCTTCATCGGTCTGTAATTCTGGGCTGAAAAATGGCACTTTCCCAGACCCGCACGTAGCACGCTCCGTCAAGCTTTGCGACCAGGGTAAAGGTGGCAGCCTTGGGCTTTCAGGTGCCAATGATGGGGCCCCATTAAGCCTAGAAAAGGAGAAATTGCTTTCTTTCCTGGAACCTTTTCCCAGGGAGGAATCTTCATCGGTCTGGAATTCTGGGCTGTAAACGGCTCTTTCCCGGACCTGCACCTGACACGCACGGTTGAGATTTGCGCCCACGGAAAAGGTGGCAGCCTTGGGCTCTGAGGTGCCAATGATGGGGCCCCATTAACCCTAGAAAAGGAACAATCGCTTTCTGTCCTTGCACCTTTTCCGTGAGAGGAATCTTCATTTCTCTGGAATTCTGGTCTTAAAAGTGGCACTTTCCCTGACTGGATGCGGAAAGCACCGTCGAGCTTTGCGCCCAGGGAAAAGGTGGCAGCCATGAACTCTCAGGTGCCAATGATGGGGCCCCATTACCTTTACAAAATGCACAATGACTCTGTGTCCTGGCAGCTTTTCCCTGGGAGGAATCTTCGTCCGTCTGGAATTTTGAGCTGAAAATCGGTACTTCCTCAGACTCGCACAAGATACGCACCGTTGAGCTTTGTGCCAAAGGAAAAGGTGGCAGCCTTCAGCTCTTAGATGCCAATTTTAGGGCCCCAATAACCCTAGAAAAGGCACAATCGCTTTCTGACCTGGCACCTCTTCCCAGAGAGGAACGTTCATCAGTTTGGAATTCTGGGCTGAGAATTGGCACTTTCCTAGACACGCAAGTGGAACGCACCTTCGAGCTTTGCGTCCAGGGAAAAGGTGGCAGTCTTGGGCTCTCAGGTGCCAATGATGGGGCCCCATTAACCCTAGAAAAGGAACAATCGTTTTCCGTCCTGACAGCTCTTCTCTGGGAGGAATCTTCATCCTTCTGGAATTCTGGGCTGAAAATCTGCACTTTCCAGGACTTGCACAAATACGCACCGTCGATCTTTGCGACCAGGGAAAAGGTGGCAGCCTTGGGCTCTCAGGTGACAATTATGGGGCCCCAATAACCCTAGAAAAGGAACAATCACTTTCTGTCCTGGAACATTTCCCAGGGAGGAATCTTCATCCGTCTCGAATTCTGGGCTGAAAAACGGCACTTTTTTGGACCCACACGTGTCACGCACCGTCGATCTTGCACCCAGGAAAATTGTGGCAGCCTTGGGCTCTCAGGTGCCAATGATGGGGCCCCATTACTCCTAGAAAAGGAACAATCGCTTTCTGGCCTGACACCTTCTCTCTGGGAGGAATCTTTGTTCGTCTGGAATTCTGGGCTGAAAAACGGCACTTTCCCCAACCCGCACGTGCTACGCACAGTCTAGCTTTGCGCTCAGGGAAAAGGTAGCAGTCTTGGGCTCTCAGGTGCCAATGATGGCGCCCCATTAACCCTAGAAAAGGAGAAATCGATTACTTTCTTGGAACATTTTCCCAGGGAAGAATCTTCATCGGTCTGGAATTCTGGGATGAAAACCGCTCTTTCTCGGACGTGCACCTGGCACGTACAGTCCAGCTTTGCGCCCAAGGAAAAACTGGCAGCCTTGGGCTCTCAGGTGCCAATGATGGGGCCCCATTACCCCTAGAAAAGGAGCAATCGCTTTCTGCCCTGGCACCTTTATCCAGGGAGGAATCTTCACTGGTCTGGAATTCTGGGCTGAAAAACGGCACTTTCCCGGACCCGCACCGGACACGCACCGTCGAGCTTTGCGACCAGGATAAAGGTGGCAGCCTTGGGCTCTCAGGTGCCAATGATGGGGCACCAATAACCCTAGAAAAGGCACAATCGTTTCCTATCCTGGCATCTTTTCCCAGTGAGAAATCTTCATCCGTCTGGAATTCTGGGCTGAAAAAACGGCACTATCCCTGACCCGCACAACTATGCACCGTCGAGTATTGCGACCTGGGTAAAGGTGGCAGCTTTGGGCTCTCACGTGCCATTGATGGAGCCCCATTACCCCTAGAAAAGGAAAAATCGCTTTCTGTCCTGGCACCTTATCCCTGGGAGGAATCTTCATCGGTCTGTAATTCTGGGCTGAAAAATGGCACTTTCCCAGACCCGCACGTAGCACGCTCCATCGAGCTTTGCGACCAGGGTACAGGTGGCAGCCTTGGGCTTTCAGGTGCCAATGATGGGGCCCCATTAAGCCTAGAAAAGGAGAAATTGCTTTCTTTCCTGGAACCTTTTCCCAGGGAGGAATCTTCATCGGTCTGGAATTCTGGGCTGTAAACGGCTCTTTCCCGGACCTGCACCTGGCACGCACGGTTGAGATTTGCGCCCACGGAAAAGGTGGCAGCCTTGGGCTCTGAGGTGCCAATGATGGGGCCCCATTAACCCTAGAAAAGGAACAATCGCTTTCTGTCCTTGCACCTTTTCCGTGAGAGGAATCTTCATTTCTCTGGAATTCTGGTCTTAAAAGTGGCACTTTCCCTGACTGGATGCGGAAAGCACCGTCGAGCTTTGCGCCCAGGGAAAAGGTGGCAGCCATGAACTCTCAGGTGCCAATGATGGGGCCCCATTACCTTTACAAAATGCCCAATGACTCTGTGTCCTGGCAGCTTTTCCCTGGGAGGAATCTTCGTCCGTCTGGAATTTTGAGCTGAAAATCGGTACTTCCTCAGACTCGCACAAGATACGCACCGTTGAGCTTTGTGCTCAGGGAAAAGGTGGAAGCCTTCAGCTCTTAGGTGCCAATTTTAGGGCCCCATTAACCCTAGAAAAGGCACAATCACTTTCTGACCTGGCACCTCTTCCCAGGGAGGAATCGTCATCGGTTTGGAATTCTGGGCTGAGAATTCACACTTTCCTGGACACACAAGTGGAACGCACCTTCGAGCTTTGCGTCCAGGGCAAAGGTGGCAGTCTTGGGCTCTCAGGTGCCAATGATGGGGCCCCATTACCTTTACGGAATGCAAAATGGTTTTGTGTCCTGGCACCTTTTCCGTAGGAGGAATCTTCATTGGTCTGGAATTCTGGGCTGAAAAATGGCACTTTCTGGGACCAGCACGTGGAACGCACTGTCGAGCTTTTCGTCCAGGGTAAAGGAGGCAACCTTGAACTCTCAGATGCCAATGACGGGCCCCCATTAACACTAGAAATGGAACAATCGCTTTCTGTCCTGGGAGCCTTTTCCCAGGGAGGAGTCGTCATCCATCTGGAATTCTGGGCTGAAAAACGGCAGTTTCTCTGACCCGCACGTGGAACGCACCATCTAGCTTTGCGCCCAGGGAAAAGGTGGCAGCCTTGGGCTCTCAGGTGCCAATGATGGGGCCCCATTACCCCTAGAAAAGGCACAATCGTTTTCTGTCCTGGCACCTTTTCCCAGGCACTAATCGTGCTCCGTCTGGAATTCTGGGCTGAAAAACGGCACATTCTCTGACACGCACGAGGCACGCACGATACGAGCTTCCCATACGTAACAACTGTGTTTTTCACCAAGAGAGAAAGCTCCAGACCTGCATGCTCGAATGTATATGAATCACTTGTCGAAGCCATAAGAAATGTGTGTCCTTTAGCCTTCTGTCTTGCAAGAATCAGCTCTTTCTCTTGTTAGCAACGAAAAGTTGCAGTTTGCGAGATGAGCTTCGCTTAAGGAACAAAGTTGTTTTTCACCGAGAAAGAAAGATCCAGGACTGGATTCTCAGATGCATATTATTCACTTACCAAAGCCATAAGAAATGTGTGTCCTTATTCCTTCTGTCTTGCAAGAATCAGCTGTTTCTCTTGTTAGCAATGAAATTTGCCCTTTGCGAGATGAGCTTCCCCTAAGGAACAAGGTTGTTTTTCACCGAGAAAGAAAGATCCATGGCTGGATTCTCAGATGCATGTGATTCACTAGCCAGAGCCATAAGAAAGCTGTGTCCTGATACATTCTTTCTGACAGGAATCGACTATTTCTCTTGTTAGCAGAAAAATGCTACTCTTTGCGAGCTGAACTTCCCCTAAGGAACAACTGTGCTTTGCATCCAGAAAGAGAGCTCCAGTCCTGGATTCTCAGATGCATGTGATTCACTAGCCAGAGCCATAAGAAAGCTGTGTCCTGATGCCTTCTGTCTGACAGGAATCGACTGTTTCACTGGTTAGCAAAGCAAACTTGCACTTTGGGGCCCCATTAAGCCTAGAAAAGGCACAATCGCTTTCTGTCCTGGCACCTTTTCCCAGGGAGAAATCTTCGCTGGCCTGGAATTCTGGGATGAGAAACGGCACATTCTCGGACTTGCAAGTGGCACGCGCCGTAGACATTTGCGCCCAGGGAAAAGGTGGCTGCCTTGGGCTCTCAAGTGCCAATGATGGGGCCCAATCAGCATTACAAAATACACAATGGCTTTGTCTCCTGGTACCTTTTCCCTCTGAGGAATCTTCATAGGTCTGGAATTCTGGACTTAAAACTGGCACTTTCCCGGACCCGCCCGGGAAAGCTCCGTCGAGCTTTGCGCCCAGGGAAAAGGTGGCAGCCTTGGGCTCTCAGGTGTCAATTTTGGGGCCCCAGTAAGCCTAGAAAAGGCACAATTGCTTTCTGTCCTGGCACCTTTTCCCTGGGAGAAATCTTCATCGGTCTCGAATTCTGGGATGAGAATCAGCACATTCCTGGACCCGCAAGTAGCACGCACCGTCGAGCTTTGCGCTCAGGGAAAAGGTTGCAGCCTTCAGCTCTCAGGTGCCAATGATGGGTCCCCATTACTCCTAGTAAAGGAGAAATCGATTCCTGTCCTGGCACCTTTTCCCAGGGAGGAATCTTCATCGGTCTGGAATTCTGGAATGAGAAACGGCAATTTCCCGCACCCTCACATAGCACGCACCGTCGAGCTTAGCACCCAGGTTAAAGGAGGCAAACTTGGGCTCTCAGGTGCCAATGATGGAGCCCGATTAACCCTAGAAATGGAACAATCACTTTCTGTCTTGTGAGCCTCTTCCCTGTGAGGAGTCTTCATCCGTCTGGAATTCAGGGCTGTAAAATGACACTTTCCCGGACAAGAAAGTGGTACGCGCCGTTGCTGTTTGCGCCCAGGGAAAAGGTGGCAGCCTTGAACTCTCAGGTGCCAATGATGGGGCACCATTGACCCTAGAAAAGGACAATTCGATTTGTGACCTGGCACCTTTTCCTTAGGAGGTGTCTTCGTCCGTCTGGAATTCTGGGCTGAAAAATGGCACTTCCCCGGACCCGCAAGTGGCACGTGCCGTCGACATTTGCGCCCAGGCAAAAGGTGGCAGCCTTGGGCTCTCAGGTGCCAATGATGGGTCCCCGTTAACACTAGATAAATAACAATCGCTTTCTGTCCTGGCACCTTTTCCCTGGGAGGAATTTCGTCCCTCTGGAATTCTGGGCTGAAAAACGGCACTTCCCCGGACCTGCAAGTTGAACGCACCGTCGAGCTTTGTGCCCAGGCAAAAGGTGGCAGCCTTGGGCTCTCAGGTGCCAATGATGGGGCCCCATTACCCCTAGAAAAAGAACAATCGCTTTCTGTCCTGGCACCTTTTCCCTGGGAGGAATCTTCATTGGTCTGGAATTCTGGGCTGAAAACGGCTCTTTCCCTTACCCGCATGTGGCAGGCACCGTCGAGCTTTGCGCCCAGGGAAAAGGTGGCAGCCCTGGGCTCTCAGCTGCCAATTTTGGGGCCCCATTAACCCTAGAAAAGGCACAATCGCTTTCTGTCCTGGCACCTTTTCCCAGGGAGAAATCTTCGCTGGCCTGGAATTCTGGGATGAGAAACGGCACATTCTCGGACTTGCAAGTGGCACGCGCCGTAGACATTTGCGCCCAGGGAAAAGGTGGCTGCCTTGGGCTCTCAAGTGCCAATGATGGGGCCCAATTAGCATTACAAAATACACAATGTCTTTGTCTCCTGGTGCCTTTTCCCTCTGAGGAATCTTCATAGGTCTGGAATTCTGGGCTGAAAAATGGCACTTTCCTGGACCCGCACGTGGAACGCTCCGTCGAGCTTTGCGCCCAGGGAAAAGGTGGCAGCCTTGGGCTCTCAGGTGTCAATTTTGGGGCCCCATTACCCCTAGAAAAGGCACAATCGCTTTCTGTCCTGGCACCTTTTCCCAGAAAGAAATCGACTTCCGTCTGGAATTCTGAGCTGAAAAATGGCCCTTTCCCGGTCCCGCACAGGGTATGCACCGTCGAGCTTTGCTCCCAGGGAAAAGGTGGCAGCCTTTGGCTCTCAGGTGCCAATGATAAGGCCCAATTAGAATTACACAATACACAATGGCTTTGTCTCCTGGTACCTTTTCCCTCTGAGGAATCTTCATAGGTCTGGAATTCTGGGCTGAAAAATGGCACTTTCCCGGACCCGCACGTGGAACGCTCCGTCGAGCTTTGCGCCCAGGGAAAAGGTGGCAGCCTTGGGCTCTCAGGTGTCAATTTTGGGGCCCCAGTAAGCCTAGAAAAGGCACAATTGCTTTCTGTCCTGGCACCTTTTCCCTGGGAGAAATCTTCATCGGTCTCGAATTCTGGGATGAGAAACAGCACATTCCTGGACCCGCAAGTAGCACGCACCGTCGAGCTTTGCGCTCAGGGAAAAGGTTGCAGCCTTCGGCTCTCAGGTGCCAATGATGGGTCCCCATTACTCCTAGTAAAGGAGAAATTGATTCCTGTCCTGGCACCTTTTCCCAGGGAGGAATCTTCATCGGTCTGGAATTCTGGAATGAGAAACGGCAATTTCCCGCACCCTCACATAGCACGCACCGTCGAGCTTAGCACCCAGGTTAAAAGAGGCAACCTTGGGCTCTCAGGTGCCAATGATGGAGCCCGATTAACCCTAGAAATGGAACAATCACTTTCTGTCTTGTGAGCCTCTTCCCTGTGGGGAGTCTTCATCCGTCTGGAATTCAGGGCTGTAAAATGACACTTTCCCGGACAAGAAAGTGGTACGCGCCGTTGCTGTTTGCGCCCAGGGAAAAGGTGGCAGCCTTGAACTCTCAGGTGCCAATGATGGGGCACCATTGACCCTAGAAAAGGACAATTCGATTTGTGACCTGGCACCTTTTCCTTAGGAGGTGTCTTCGTCCGTCTGGAATTCTGGGCTGAAAAATGGCACTTCCCCGGACCCGCAAGTGGCACGTGCCGTCGACATTTGCGCCCAGGCAAAAGGTGGCAGCCTTGGGCTCTCAGGTGCCAATGATGGGTCCCCGTTAACACTAGATAAATAACAATCGCTTTCTGTCCTGGCACCTTTTCCCTGGGAGGAATTTTCGTCCCTCTGGAATTCTGGGCTGAAAAATGGCACTTCCCCGGACCTGCAAGTGGAACGCACTGTCGAGCTTTGTGCCCAGGCAAAAGGTGGCAGCCTTGGGCTCTCAGGTGCCAATGATGGGGCCCCATTATCCCTAGAAAAAGAACAATCGCTTTCTGTCCTGGCACCTTTTCCCAGGGAGGAATCTTCATTGGTCTGGAATTCTGGGCTGAAAACGGTTCTTTCCCTTACCCGCATGTGGCAGGCACCGTCGAGCTTTGCGCCCAGGGAAAAGATGGCAGCCCTGGGCTCTCAGCTGCCAATTTTGGGGCCCCATTAACCCTAGAAAAGGCACAATGGCTTTCTGTCCTGGCACCTTTTCCCAGGGAGAAATCTTCGCTGGCCTGGAATTCTGGGATGAAAAACGGCAAATTCCCGGACTTGCAAGTGGCACGCGCCGTCGACATTTGCGCCCAGGGAAAAGGTTGCAGCCTTGGGCTCTCAGATGCCAATGATGGGGCCCAATTAGCATTACAAAATACACAATGGCTTTGTCTCCTGGTACCTTTTCCCTCTGAGGAATCTTCATAGGTCTGGAATTCTGGGCTGAAAAATGGCACTTTCCCGGACCCGCACGTGGAACGCTCCGTCGAGCTTTGCGCCCAGGGAAAAGGTGGCAGCCTTGGGCTCTCAGGTGTCAATTTTGGGGCCCCATTAAGCCTAGAAAAGGCACAATTGCTTTCTGTCCTGGCGCCTTTTTCCAGGGAGGAATCTTCATCGGTTTGGAATTCTGGTCTGAGAATCGGCACTTTCCTGGACCCGCAAGTGGAACGCACCATCGAGCTTTGTTCCCAGGCAAAAGGTGGCAGCCTTTGGCTCTCAGGTGCCAATGATGGGGCCCCATTACTCCTAGAAAAAGAACAATCGCTTTCTGTCCTGGCACCTTTTCCCAGGGAGGAATCTTCATTGGTCTGGAATTCTGGGCTGTAAAATGGCACTTTCTGGGACCAGCACGTGGCACGCACTGTCGTGCTTTGCGCCCCCGGAAAAGGAGGCAACCTCTGGCTCTCAGATGCCAATGACGGGCCCCCATTAACACTAGAAATGGAACAATCGCTTTCTGTCCTGGGAGCCTTTTTCCTGGGAGGAGTCGTCATCCATCTGGAATTCTGGGCTGAACAAAGCACTTTCTCTGACCTGCATGTGGCAAGCACCATCTAGCTTTGCGCCCAGGGAAAAGGTGGCTGCCTTGGGCTCTCAGGTGCCAATGATGGGTCCCCGTTAACACTAGATAAATAACAATCGCTTTCTGTCCTGGCACCTTTTCCCTGGGAGGAATTTTCGTCCCTCTGGAATTCTGGGCTGAAAAACGGCACTTCCCCGGACCTGCAAGTGGAACGCACTGTCGAGCTTTGTGCCCAGGCAAAAGGTGGCAGCATTGGGCTCTCAGGTGCAAATTTTAGGGTCCCATTACCCCTAGAAAAAGAACAATCGCTTTCTGTCCTGGCACCTTTTCCCTGGGAGGAATCTTCATTGGTCTGGAATTCTGGGCTGAAAACGGTTCTTTCCCTTACCCGCATGTGGCACGCACCGTCGAGCTTTGCGCCCAGGAAAAAGGTGGCAGTTTTGGGCTCTCAGCTGCCAATTTTGGGGCCCCATTAACCCTAGAAAAGGCACAATCGCTTTCTGTCCCGGCAACTTTTCCCAGGGAGAAATCTTGGCTGGCCTGGAATTCTGGGATGAGAAACGGCACATTCTCGGACTTGCAAGTTGCACGCGCCGTCGACATTTGCGCCCAGGGAAAAGGTGGCAGCCTTGGGCTCTCAGGTGCCAAAGATGAGATCCCATTACCCCTAGAAAAGGCACAATGGCTTTCTGTCCTGACACCTTTTCCCTGGGAGGAGTCTTCTTTGGTCTGGAATTCTGGGCTGTAAAATGGCACTTTCTGGGTCCAGCACGTGGCACGCACTGTCGAGCTTTGCGCCCAGGGAAAAGGAGGCAACCTCTGGCTCTCAGATGCCAATGACGGGCCCCCATTAACACTAGAAATGGAACAATCGCTTTCTGTCCTGGGAGCCCTTTCCCTGGAAGGAGTCGTCATCCGTCTGGAATCCTGGGCTGAACAAAGCACTTTCTCTGATTTGCACGTGGCAGGCACCATCTAGCTTTGCGCCCAGGGAAAAGGTGGCAGCCTTGGACTCTCAGGTGCCAATTGTGGGGCAGCATTAACACTAGAAAAATAACACTTGCTTTCTGCCCTGGCACCTTTTCCCAGGGAGGAATCTTTGTCCGTCTGGAAATCTGGGTTCAAAAATGGCACTGCCCCAAACCCGCACAAGGTACACACCGTCGAGCTTTGCGCCCAGGGAAAAGGTGGCAGCCTTGGGCTGTCAGGTGCCAATGATGGTGCCCCATTACCCCTACAAAAGGCACAATGGCTTTCTGTCCTGGCACCTTTTCCCAGGGAGGAATCTTCATCGCTTTGGAATTCTGGTCTGAGAATCGGCACTTTCCTGGACCTGCAAGTGTAACCCACCATCGAGCTTTGTTCCCAGGCAAAAGGTGGCAGCCTTGGGCTCTCAGGTGCCAATGATGGGGTCCCATTACCCCTAGAAAAAGAACAATCGCTTTCTGTCCTGGCACCTTTTCCCAGGGAGGAATCTTCATTGGTCTGGAATTCTGGGCTGTAAAATGGCACTTTCTGGGACCAGCACGTGGCACGCACTGTCGTGCTTTGCGCCCCCGGAAAAGGAGGCAACCTCTGGCTCTCAGCTGCCAATGACGGGCCCCCATTAACACTAGAAATGGAACAATCGCTTTCTGTCCTGGGAGCCTTTTTCCTGGGAGGAGTCGTCATCCGTCTGGAATCCTGGGCTGAACAAAGCACTTTCTCTGACCTGCATGTGGCAGGCACCATCTAGCTTTGCGCCCAGGGAAAAGGTGGCTGCCTTGGGCTCTCAGGTGCCAATGATGGGTCCCCGTTAACACTAGATAAATAACAATCGCTTTCTGTCCTGGCACCTTTTCCCTGGGAGGAATTTTCGTCCCTCTGGAATTCTGGGCTGAAAAACGGCACTTCCTCGGACCTGCAAGTGGAACGCACTGTCGAGCTTTGTGCCCAGGCAAAGGGTGGCAGCATTGGGCTCTCAGGTGCAAATTTTAGGGCCCCATTACCCCTAGAAAAAGAACAATCGCTTTCTGTCCGGGCACCTTTTCCCTGGGAGGAATCTTCATTGGTCTGGAATTCTGGGCTGAAAACGGTTCTTTCCCTTACCCGCATGTGGCACGCACCGTCGAGCTTTGCGCCCAGGAAAAAGGTGGCAGTTTTGGGCTCTCAGCTGCCAATTTTGGGGCCCCATTAACCCTAGAAAAGGCACAATCGCTTTCTGTCCCGGCACCTTTTCCAAGGGAGAAATCTTGGCTGGCCTGGAATTCTGGGATGAGAAACGGCACATTCCCGGACTTGCAAGTTGCACGCGCCGTCGACATTTGCGCCCAGGGAAAAGGTGGCAGCCTTGGGCTCTCAGGTGCCAAAGATGAGATCCCATTACCCCTAGAAAAGGCACAATGGCTTTCTGTCCTGACACCTTTTCCCTGGGAGGAGTCTTCTTTGGTCTGGAATTCTGGGCTGTAAAATGGCACTTTCTGGGTCCAGCACGTGGCACGCACTGTCGAGCTTTGCGCCCAGGGAAAAGGAGGCAACCTCTGGCTCTCAGATGCCAATGACGGGCCCCCATTAACACTAGAAATGGAACAATCGCTTTCTGTCCTGGGAGCCCTTTCCCTGGGAGGAGTCGTCATCCGTCTGGAATCCTGGGCTGAACAAAGCACTTTCTCTGATTTGCACGTGGCAGGCACCATCTAGCTTTGCGCCCAGGGAAAAGGTGGCAGCCTTGGACTCTCAGGTGCCAATTGTGGGGCAGCATTAACACTAGAAAAATAACACTTGCTTTCTGCCCTGGCACCTTTTCCCAGGGAGGAATCTTTGTCCGTCTGGAAATCTGGGTTCAAAAATGGCACTGCCCCAAACCCGCACAAGGTACACACCGTCGAGCTTTGCGCCCAGGGAAAAGGTGGCAGCCTTGGGCTGTCAGGTGCCAATGATGGTGCCCCATTACCCCTACAAAAGGCACAATGGCTTTCTGTCCTGGCACCTTTTCCCAGGGAGGAATCTTCATCGCTTTGGAATTCTGGTCTGAGAATCGGCACTTTCCTGGACCTGCAAGTGGAACCCACCATCGAGCTTTGTGCCCAGGTAAAAGGTGGCAGCCTTGGGCTCTCAGGTGCCAATGATGGGGTCCCATTACCCCTAGAAAAAGAACAATCGCTTTCTGTCCTGGCACCTTTTCCCTGGGAGGAATCTTCATTGGTCTGGAATTCTGGGCTGTAAAACGGCACTTTCTGGGACCAGCACGTGGCACGCACTGTCGTGCTTTGCGCCCCCGGAAAAGGAGGCAACCTCTGGCTCTCAGCTGCCAATGACGGGCCCCCATTAACACTAGAAATGGAACAATCGCTTTCTGTCCTGGGAGCCTTTTTCCTGGGAGCAGTCGTCATCCGTCTGGAATCCTGGGCTGAACAAAGCACTTTCTCTGACCTGCATGTGGCAGGCACCATCTAGCTTTGCGCCCAGGGAAAAGGTGGCTGCCTTGGGCTCTCAGGTGCCAATGATGGGTCCCCGTTAACACTAGATAAATAACAATCGCTTTCTGTCCTGGCACCTTTTCCCTGGGAGGAATTTTCGTCCCTCTGGAATTCTGGGCTGAAAAACGGCACTTCCCCGGACCTGCAAGTGGAACGCACCGTCAAGCTTTGTGCCCAGGCAAAAAGTGGCAGCCTTGGGCTCTCAGGTGCCAATGATGGGGCCCCATTACCTCTAGAAAAAGAACAATCGCTTTCTGTCCTGGCACCTTTTCCATGGGAGGAATCTTCATTGGTCTGGAATTCTTGGCTGAAAACGGCTCTTTCCCTTACCCGCATGTGGCAGGCACCGTCGAGCTTTGCGCCCAGGGAAAAGGTTGGAGCCCTGGGCTCTCAGCTGCCAATTTTGGGGCCCCATTAACCCTAGAAAAGGCACAATCGCTTTCTGTCCTGGCACCTTTTCCCAGGGAGAAATCTTCGCTGGCCTGGAATTCTGGGATGAGAAACGGCACATTCCCGGACTTGCAAGTGGCACGCGCCGTTGAGCTTTGCGCCCAGGGAAAAGGTGGCTGCCTTGGGCTCTCAGGTGCCAAAGATGGGGCCCCATTAACCCTAGAAAAGGCATAATGCCTTTCTGTCTAGACACCTTTTCCCAGAGAGGAATCGATTTCCGTCTGGAATTCTGGGCTGAAAAATGGCCCTTTCCCGGACCCGCACAGGGTATGCACCGTCAAGCTTTGCGCCCAGGGAAAAGGTGGCAGCCTTGGGCTCTCAGGTGCCAATGATAGGGCCCAATTAGCATTACAAAATACACAATGGCTTTGTCTCCTGGTACCTTTTCCCTCTGAGGAATCTTCATAGGTCTGGAATTCTGGGCTGAAAACTGGCACTTTCCCGGACCCGCACGGGGAAAGCTCCGTCGAGCTTTGCGCCCAGGGAAAAGGTGGCAGCCTTGGGCTCTCAGGTGTCAGTTTTGGGGCCCCATTAACCCTAGAAAGGCACAACTGCTTTCTGTGCTGGCACCTTTTCCCTGGGAGAAATCTTCATCGGCCTCGAATTCTGGGATGAGAAACAGCACATTCCTGGACCCGCAAGTGGCACGCACCGTCGAGCTTTGCGCTCAGGGAAAAGGTTGCAGCCTTCGGCTCTCAGGTGCCAATGATGGGTCCCCATTACTCTTAGAAAAGGAGAAATCCATTCCTGTCCTGGCACCTTTTCCCAGGGAGGAATCTTCATTGGTCTGGAATTCTGGAATGAGAAACGGCAATTTCCCGGACCCTCACGTAGCATGCATGGTCGAGCTTTGCGCCCAGGGTATAGGAGGCAACCTTGGGCTCTCAGGTGCCAATGATGGAGCCCGATTAACCCTAGAAATGGAACAATGGCTTTCTGTCCTGGGAGCCTCTTCCCTGTGAGGAGTCTTCATCCGTCTGGAATTCAGGGCTGAAAAACGGCACTTTCCCGGACAAGAAAGTGGTATGTGCCGTTGATGTTTGCGCCCACGGAAAAGGTGGCAGCCTTGAACTCTCAGGTGCCAGTGATGGGGCACCATTGACCCTAGAAAAGGACAATTCGATTTTTGACCTGGCACCTTTTCCCTGGGAGGTGTCTTCGTCCGTCTGGAATTCAGGGCTGAAAAATGGCACTTCCCCGGACCCGCAAGTGGCACGCGCCGTCGACATTTGCGCCCAGGGAAAAGGTGGCAGCCTTGGGCTCTCAGGTGCCAATGATGGGGCCCCAATAACACTAGAAAAATAACACTTGCTTGCTGTCCTGGCACCTTTTCCCAGGGAGGAATCTTCGTCCGTCTGGAAATCTGGGTTCAAAAATGGCACTGCCCCAAACCCGCACAATGTACACACCATCGAGCTTTGCGCCCAGGGAAAAGGGGGCAGCCTTGGGCTGTCAGGTGCCAATGATGGTGCCGCATTACCCTGATGCCGAAAGGGTTTTTGTTCTGATTTTTACATTTTGTAGATTTTAGGAACACAGTAGTTGTAGATTTTTAGAGGGTTAATATTTCTAACAGTTTAAGTTTAATGCCTTTCTATCACTACCCCTGTCCCAGAACAGGGAGCTCAAATTCCTTTAGTTAATTAATCTTGTTTAGACTCCTTTCCAAGGTAAAGGGCTGAAGGATATCAGGCTTAGTCTTAGGCTTAGGCTTAGGGTTTTGCTTAGAGTTATGCATAGCTTAAGTGTTAGGGCAGCATTGGGGTAAGGGTTAGTGTTAAGTTTACTTTTGGACTCTTCTGCATCATTTTTGCATCTCCTTTTATTCTCTTGGTCCTTCTGATTCCACCTGAACCAACTTGGACACTTCTAGACCCCCCTGAATATTTCACTTGGTAGCACAGCAAAGTTGCACTTTGCTAGGTGAGCTTCCTCTAATGAAGAACTGTGTTTTTCACGGGGAAAGAAAGCTCCAGGTCTGAAATGAAGAAGGACAAAGATTTCTCTCAGGGAAAAGGTGCCAAGATACAAAAGGATTGCTCCTTTTGTAATGTTAATTGGGCCCCATCATTGGCACCTGAGACCACAAAGATCTGAAATTTCATCTTAATGCAAACCTCATTCGTTTTAGGCATGTACGGGCCTTTTTCCATCCCGGAATTGCAGATGGGCCAAGATTCCTGCCAGGGAAAATGAGGCAGGAGAGAAAGCAATTGTTCCTTTCCTAAGGTTAATGGGGCCCTATCATTGGCACCTGAGAGCCTGATGCATATGATTCACGTTCCAAAGCCATAAGAAATATGTGTCCTGATTCCTTCCCTCTGGCAGGAATCAACTGTGTCACATTTTAGTAGATCATGGGACTATTACTTGCACTTTGTGAGATGAACTTCTCAAAAGGAACAACTGTGCTTTTTCCACAAAAAAGAATACTCCAGGCCTGGATTCTCAGATGCATATGATTCACTTTTCCAAAGTCATAACAAATGTGTTTGCTGATGCCTTCTCTCTTACAGGAATCAACTCTTTCACTTGTTAGCACAGCATGGGACTGTAAACTGCATTTTGCGAGATGAGCTTCCTCTAATGAACAAGTGTGCTTTTAACCAAAAATAAAAGCTCCAGGCCTGGATTCTCTGATGCATATGTATCGGTTTCCAAAGGATTAAGAAATGTTTATCCCGATGCCTTCTCTCTGGCAGGAATCAACTGTGTCACATTGTAGCAGATCATGGGACTGTTAGTTGAACTTTGCGAGATGAGCTTCTCTAAGGAACCAGTGTGCTTTCCACTGAGAAAGCAAACACTAGCTCTGCATTGTTAGATACATATGATTCACTTTCCAATCCAGAAGAAACGTCGGTCCTGATGCCTTCTGCCTGGCAGGAATAAACTCTTTCAAATTTAGCAGAGCGTGGAACTGTTAACTGCACTTTTCGAGATGAACTTCCTATAAGGAGCAACGGTGCTTTTCCCTGAGTAAGAAAGCTCCAGGCCTCGATTCTCTCTTGCATATCATTCATATCCAAAACAATAACAAATGTGTTTCCTCATGCCTCCTGCTGGCAGGAATCGACTGTTTCGCTTGTTAGCAGAAAAATGCTACTCTTTGCGAGCTGAACTTCCCCTAAGGAACAAATGTGCTTTGCATCCAGAAAGAGAGCTCCAGTCCTGGATTCTCTGATGCATGTGATTCACTAGCCAGAGGCATAAGAAAGCTGTGTCCTGATGCTTTCTGTCTGACAGGAATCGACTGTTTCACTGGTTAGCAAAGCAAAGTTGCACTTTGCTCGTTGAACTTTCCCTAAGGAACAACAGTGCTTTGCACCGTGAAAGCAAACTCCAGCCATGGAGTTTTAGATGCATATGATTTACTTTCCAAAACCATAAGAAATATGTGCCCTAATGTCTCCTGTCTGTCACAAATCAAGAGTTTCACGTGTTAGAAGAGCAAAGGTGCACTTTGCGATACGAGCTTCCCATACGTAAGAACCGTGTTTTTCACCAAGAGAGAAAGCTCCAGACCTGCATTCTCGAATGTATATGAATCACTTGTCGAAGCCATAAGAAATGTGTGTCCTTTAGCCTTCTGTCTTGCAAGAATCAGCTCTTTCTCTTTTTAGCAACGAAAAGTTGCCCTTTGCGAGATGAGCTTCGCTTAAGGAACAAAGTTGTTTTTCACCGAGAAAGAAAGATCCAGGACTGGATACTCAGATGCATATTATTCACTTACCAAAGCCATAAGAAATGTGTGTCCTTATGCCTTCTGTCTTGCAAGAATCAGCTGTTTCTCTTGTTAGCAATGAAATTTGCACTTTGCGAGATGAGCTTCCCCTAAGGAACAAAGTTGTTTTTCACCGAGAAAGAAAGATCCATGACTGGATTCTCAGATGCATGTGATTCACTAGCCAGAGCCATAAGAAAGCTGTGTCCTGATGCCTTCTGTCTGACAGGAATCGACTGTTTCACTTGTTAGTAGAAAAATGCTACTCTTTGCGAGCTGAACTTCCCCTAAGGAACAACTGTGCTTTGCATCCAGAGAGAGAGCTCCAGTCCTGGATTCTCTGATGCATGTGATTCACTAGCCAGAGCCATAAGAAAGCTGTGTCCTGATGCCTTCTCTCTGACAGGAATCGACTCTTTCACTTGTTAGCAACGCAAAGTTGCACTTTGCTCGTTGAGCTTCCCCTAAGGAACAACAGTGCTTTGCACCGTGAAAGCAAACTCCAGCCCTGGAGTTTTAGATACATATGATTTACTTTCCAAAACCATAAGAAATATGTGCCCTGATGTCTCCTGTCTGTCAGAAATCAAGAGTTTCACGTGTTAGAAGAGCAAAGGTGCACTTTGCGATACGAGCTTCCCGTACGTAACAACTGTGTTTTTCACCAAGAAAGAAAGCTCCAGACCTGCATGCTCGAATGTATATGAATCACTTGTCGAAGCCATAAGAAATGTGTGTCCTTTAGCCTTCTGTCTTGCAAGAATCAGCTCTTTCTCTTGTTAGCAACGAAAAGTTGCACTTTGCGAGATGAGCTTCTCTTAAGGAACAAAGTTGTTTTTCACCGAGAAAGAAAGATCCAGGACTGGATTCTCAGATGCATATTATTCACTTACCAAAGCCATAAGAAATGTGTGTCATTTAGCCTTCTGTCTTGCAAGAATCAGCTCCTTCTCGTGTTAGAAACGAAAAGTTGCACTTTGCGAGATGAGCTTCGCTTAAGGAACAAAGTTGTTTTTCACCGAGAAAGAAAGATCCATGACTGGATTCTCAGATGCATATGAGAATTTTTCTAAAGCCATAAGAAATATGTGTCCTAATACATTCTTTCTGACAGGAATCGACTGTTTCACTTGTTAGCAGAAAAATGCTAGTCTTTGCGAGCTGAACTTCCCCTAAGGAACAACTGTGCTTTGCATCCAGAAAGAGAGCTCCAGTCCTGGATTCTCTGATGCATGTGATTCACTAGCCAGAGCCATAAGAAAGCTGTGTCCTGATGCCTTCTGTCTGACAGGAATCGACTCTTTCACTTGTTACCAAAGCAAAGTTGCACTTTGCTCGTTGAGCTTTCCCTAAGGAACAACAGTGCTTTGCACCGTGAAAGCAAGCTCCAGCCCTGGAGTTTTAGATGCATATGATTTACTTTCCAAAACCATAAGAAATATGTGCCCTGATGTCTCCTGTCTGTCAGAAATCAAGAGTTTCACGTGTTAGAAGAGCAAAGGTGCACTTTGCCATACGAGCTTCCCGTACGTAACAACTCTGTTTTTCACCAAGAGAGAAAGCTCCAGACCTGCATGCTCGAATGTATATGAATCACTTGTCGAAGCCATAAGAAATGTGTGTCCTTTAGCCTTCTGTCTTGCAAGAATCAGCTGTTTCTCTTGTTAGCAACGAAAAGTTGCACTTTGCGAGATGAGCTTCGCTTCAGAAACAAGGTTGTTTTTCACCGAGAAAGAAAGATCCATGACTGGATTCTCAGATGCATATGAGAATCTTTCTAGAGCCATAAGAAATATGTGTCCTGATACATTCTTTCTGACAGGAATCGACTGTTTCACTTGTTAGCAGAAAAATGCTAGTCTTTGCGAGCTGAACTTCCCCTAAGGAACAACAGTGCTTTGCATCCAGAAAGAGAGCTCCAGTCCTGGATTCTCTGATGCATGTGATTCACTAGCCAGAGCCATAAGAAAGCTGTATCCTGATGCCTTCTGTCTGACAGAAATCGACTGTTTCACTTGTTAGCAAAGCAAAGTTGCACTTTGCTCGTTGAGCTTCCCATAAGGAACAACAGTGCTTTGCACCGTGAAAGCAAGCTCCAGCCATGGAGTTTTAGATGCATATGATTTACTTTCCAAAACCATAAGAAATATGTGCCCTGATGTCTCCTGTCTGGCAGAAATCAAGAGTTTCACGTGTTAGAAGAGCAAAGGTGCACTTTGCGATACGAGCTTCCCGTACGTAACAACTGTGTTTTTCACCAAGAAAGAAAGCTCCAGACCTGCATTCTCGAATGTATATGAATCACTTGTCGAAGCCATAAGAAATGTGTGTCCTTTAGCCTTCTGTCTTGCAAGAATCAGCTCTTTCTCTTGTTAGCAACGAAAAGTTGCCCTTTGCGAGATGAGCTTCGCTTAAGGAACAAAGTTGTTTTTCACCGAGAAAGAAAGATCCAGGACTGGATTCTCAGATACATATTATTCACTTACCAAAGCCATAAGAAATGTGTGTCCTTATGCCTTTGGTCTTGCAAGAATCAGCTGTTTCTCTTGTTAGCAATGAAATTGCCCTTTGGGAGATGAGCTTCCCCTAAGGAACAAGGTTGTTTTTCACCGAGAAAGAAAGATCCATGGCTGGATTCTCAGATGCATGTGATTCACTAGCCAGAGCCATAAGAAAGCTGTGTCCTGATGCCTTCTGTCTGACAGGAATCGACTGTTTCACTTGTTAGTAGAAAAATGCTACTCTTTGCGAGCTGAACTTCCCCTAAGGAACAACTGTGCTTTGCATCCAGAGAGAGAGCTCCAGTCCTGGATTCTCTGATGCATGTGATTCACTAGCCAGAGCCATAAGAAAGCTGTGTCCTGATGCCTTCTGTCTGACAGCAATCGACTCTTTCACTTGTTAGCAAAGCAAAGTTGCACTTTGCTCGTTGAGCTTCCCCTAAGGAACAACAGTGCTTTGCACCGTGAAAGTAAGCTCCAGCCCTGGAGTTTTAGATACATATGATTTACTTTCCAAAACCATAAAAAATATGTGCCCTGATGTCTCCTGTCTGTCAGAAATCAAGAGTTTCACGTGTTGGAAGAGCAAAGGTGCACTTTGCGATACGAGCCTCCCGTACGTAACAACTGTGTTTTTCACCAAGAAAGAAAGTTCCAGACCTGCATTCTCGAATGTATATGAATCACTCGTCGAAGCCATAAGAAATGTGTGTCCTTTAGCCTTCTGTCTTGCAAGAATCAGCTGTTTCTCTTGTTAGCAACGAAAAGTTGCACTTTGCGAGATGAGCTTCTCTTAAGGAACAAAGTTGTTTTTCACCGAGAAAGAAAGATCCAGGACCGGATTCTCAGATGCATATTATTCACTTACCAAAGCCATAAGAAATGTGTGTCCTTTAGCCTTCTGTCTTGCAAGAATCAGCTCCTTCTCGTGTTAGAAACGAAAAGTTGCACTTTGCGAGATGAGCTTCGCTTAAGGAACAAAGTTGTTTTTCACCGAGAAAGAAAGATCCATGACTGGATTCTCAGATGCATATGAGAATTTTTCTAAAGCCATAAGAAATATGTGTCCTAATACATTCTTTCTGACAGGAATCGACTGTTTCACTTGTTAGCAGAAAAATGCTAGTCTTTGCGAGCTGAACTTCCCCTAAGGAACAACTGTGCTTTGCATCCAGAAAGAGAGCTCCAGTCCTGGATTCTCTGATGCATGTGATTCACTAGCCAGAGCCATAAGAAAGCTGTGTCCTGATGCCTTCTGTCTGACAGGAATCGACTGTTTCACTTGTTAGCAAAGCAAAGTTGCACTTTGCTCGTTGAGCTTTCCCTAAGGAACAACAGTGCTTTGCACCGTGAAAGCAAACTCCAGCCCTGGAGTTTTAGATGCATATGATTTACTTTCCAAAACCATAAGAAATATGTGCCCTGATGTCTCCTGTCTGTCAGAAATCAAGAGTTTCACGTGTTAGAAGAGCAAAGGTGCACTTTGCGATACGAGCTTCCCGTACGTAACAACTGTGTTTTTCACCAAGAGAGAAAGCTCCAGACCTGCATGCTCGAAAGTATATGAATCACTTGTCGAAGCCATAAGAAATGTGTGTCCTTTAGCCTTCTGTCTTGCAAGAATCAGCTCTTTCTCTTGTTAGCAACGAAAAGTTGCACTTTGCGAGATGAGCTTCGCTTAAGGAACAAAGTTGTTTTTCACCGAGAAAGAAAGATCCAGGACTGGATTCTCAGATACATATTATTCACTTACCAAAGCCATAAGAAATGTGTGTCCTTATGCCTTTGGTCTTGCAAGAATCAGCTGTTTCTCTTGTTAGCAATGAAATTTGCCCTTTGCGAGATGAGCTTCCCCTAAGGAACAAGGTTGTTTTTCACCGAGAAAGAAAGATCCATGACTGGATTCTCAGATGCATGTGATTCACTAGCCAGAGCCATAAGAAAGCTGTGTCCTGATGCCTTCTGTCTGACAGGAATCGACTCTTTCACTTGTTAGTAGAAAAATGCTACTCTTTGCGAGCTGAACTTCCCCTAAGGAACAACTGTGCTTTGCATCCAGAAAGAGAGCTCCAGTCCTGGATTCTCTGATGCATGTGATTCACTAGCCAGAGCCATAAGAAAGCTGTGTCCTGATGCCTTCTGTCTGACAGGAATCGACTCTTTCACTTGTTAGCAACGCAAAGTTGCACTTTGCTCGTTGAGCTTCCCCTAAGGAACAACAGTGCTTTGCACCGTGAAAGCAAGCTCCAGCCCTGGAGTTTTAGATGCATATGATTTACTTTCCAAAACCATAAGAAATATGTGCCCTGATGTCTCCTGTCTGTCAGAAATCAAGAGTTTCACGTGTTAGAAGAGCAAAGGTGCACTTTGCGATACGAGCTTCCCGTACGTAACAACTGTGTTTTTCACCAAGAGAGAAAGCTCCAGACCTGCATGCTCGAATGTATATGAATCACTTGTCGAAGCCATAAGAAATGTGTGTCCTTTAGCCTTCTGTCTTGCAAGAATCAGCTCTTTCTCTTGTTAGCAACGAAAAGTTGCACTTTGCGAGATGAGCTTCTCTTAAGGAACAAAGTTGTTTTTCACCGAGAAAGAAAGATCCAGGACCGGATTCTCAGATGCATATTATTCACTTACCAAAGCCATAAGAAATGTGTGTCATTTAGCCTTCTGTCTTGCAAGAATCAGCTCCTTCTCGTGTTAGAACCGAAAAGTTGCACTTTGCGAGATGAGCTTCGCTTAAGAAACAAGGTTGTTTTTCACCGAGAAAGAAAGATCCATGACTGGATTCTCAGATGCATATGAGAATCTTTCTAGAGCCATAAGAAATATGTGTCCTGATACATTCTTTCTGACAGGAATCGACTGTTTCACTTGTTAGCAGAAAAATGCTAGTCTTTGCGAGTTGAACTTCCCCTAAGGAACAACAGTGCTTTGCATCCAGAAAGAGAGCTCCAGTCCTGGATTCTCTGATGCATGTGATTCACTAGCCAGAGCCATAAGAAAGCTGTATCCTGATGCCTTCTGTCTGACAGGAATCGACTGTTTCACTTGTTAGCAACGCAAAGTTGCACTTTGCTCGTTGAGCTTCCCATAAGGAACAACAGTGCTTTGCACCGTGAAAGCAAGCTCCAGCCATGGAGTTTTAGATGCATATGATTTACTTTCCAAAACCATAAGAAATATGTGCCCTGATGTCTCCTGTCTGGCAGAAATCAAGAGTTTCACGTGTTAGAAGAGCAAAGGTGCACTTTGCGATACGAGCTTCCCGTACGTAACAACTGTGTTTTTCACCAAGAAAGAAAGCTCCAGACCTGCATTCTCGAATGTATATGAATCACTTGTCGAAGCCATAAGAAATGTGTGTCCTTTAGCCTTCTGTCTTGCAAGAATCAGCTCTTTCTCTTGTTAGCAACGAAAAGTTGCACTTTGCGAGATGAGCTTCGCTTAAGGAACAAAGTTGTTTTTCACCGAGAAAGAAAGATCCAGGACTGGATTCTCAGATACATATTATTCACTTACCAAAGCCATAAGAAATGTGTGTCCTTATGCCTTTGGTCTTGCAAGAATCAGCTGTTTCTCTTGTTAGCAATGAAATTGCCCTTTGGGAGATGAGCTTCCCCTAAGGAACAAGGTTGTTTTTCACCGAGAAAGAAAGATCCATGGCTGGATTCTCAGATGCATGTGATTCACTAGCCAGAGCCATAAGAAAGCTGTGTCCTGATGCCTTCTGTCTGACAGGAATCGACTCTTTCACTTGTTAGTAGAAAAATGCTACTCTTTGCGAGCTGAACTTCCCCTAAGGAACAACTGTGCTTTGCATCCAGAAAGAGAGCTCCAGTCCTGGATTCTCTGATGCATGTGATTCACTAGCCAGAGCCATAAGAAAGCTGTGTCCTGATGCCTTCTGTCTGACAGGAATCGACTCTTTCACTTGTTAGCAAAGCAAAGTTGCACTTTGCTCGTTGAGCTTCCCCTAAGGAACAACAGTGCTTTGCACCGTGAAAGTAAGCTCCAGCCCTGGAGTTTTAGATACATATGATTTACTTTCCAAAACCATAAAAAATATGTGCCCTGATGTCTCCTGTCTGTCAGAAATCAAGAGTTTCACGTGTTAGAAGAGCAAAGGTGCACTTTGCGATACGAGCCTCCCGTACGTAACAACTGTGTTTTTCACGAAGAAAGAAAGTTCCAGACCTGCATTCTCGAATGTATATGAATCACTTGTCGAAGCCATAAGAAATGTGTGTCCTTTAGCCTTCTGTCTTGCAAGAATCAGCTGTTTCTCTTGTTAGCAACGAAAAGTTGCACTTTGCGAGATGAGCTTCTCTTAAGGAACAAAGTTGTTTTTCACCGAGAAAGAAAGATCCAGGACCGGATTCTCAGATGCATATTATTCACTTACCAAAGCCATAAGAAATGTGTGTCATTTAGCCTTCTGTCTTGCAAGAATCAGCTCCTTCTCGTGTTAGAAACGAAAAGTTGCACTTTGCGAGATGAGCTTCGCTTAAGGAACAAAGTTGTTTTTCACCGAGAAAGAAAGATCCATGACTGGATTCTCAGATGCATATGAGAATTTTTCTAAAGCCATAAGAAATATGTGTCCTAATACATTCTTTCTGACAGGAATCGACTGTTTCACTTGTTAGCAGAAAAATGCTAGTCTTTGCGAGCTGAACTTCCCCTAAGGAACAACTGTGCTTTGCATCCAGAAAGAGAGCTCCAGTCCTGGATTCTCTGATGCATGTGATTCACTAGCCAGAGCCATAAGAAAGCTGTGTCCTGATGCCTTCTGTCTGACAGGAATCGACTCTTTCACTTGTTAGCAAAGCAAAGTTGCACTTTGCTCGTTGAGCTTTCCCTAAGGAACAACAGTGCTTTGCACCGTGAAAGCAAACTCCAGCCCTGGAGTTTTAGATGCATATGATTTACTTTCCAAAACCATAAGAAATATGTGCCCTGATGTCTCCTGTCTGGCAGAAATCAAGAGTTTCACGTGTTAGAAGAGCAAAGGTGCACTTTGCGATACGAGCTTCCCGTACGTAACAACTGTGTTTTTCACCAAGAGAGAAAGCTCCAGACCTGCATGCTCGAAAGTATATGAATCACTTGTCGAAGCCATAAGAAATGTGTGTCCTTTAGCCTTCTGTCTTGCAAGAATCAGCTCTTTCTCTTGTTAGCAACGAAAAGTTGCACTTTGCGAGATGAGCTTCGCTTAAGGAACAAAGTTGTTTTTCACCGAGAAAGAAAGATCCAGGACTGGATTCTCAGATACATATTATTCACTTACCAAAGCCATAAGAAATGTGTGTCCTTATGCCTTTGGTCTTGCAAGAATCAGCTGTTTCTCTTGTTAGCAATGAAATTTGCCCTTTGCGAGATGAGCTTCCCCTAAGGAACAAGGTTGTTTTTCACCGAGAAAGAAAGATCCATGACTGGATTCTCAGATGCATGTGATTCACTAGCCAGAGCCATAAGAAAGCTGTGTCCTGATGCCTTCTGTCTGACAGGAATCGACTGTTTCACTTGTTAGTAGAAAAATGCTACTCTTTGTGAGCTGAACTTCCCCTAAGGAACAACTGTGCTTTGCATCCAGAGAGAGAGCTCCAGTCCTGGATTCTCTGATGCATGTGATTCACTAGCCAGAGCCATAAGAAAGCTGTGTCCTGATGCCTTCTGTCTGACAGCAATCGACTCTTTCACTTGTTAGCAAAGCAAAGTTGCACTTTGCTCGTTGAGCTTCCCCTAAGGAACAACAGTGCTTTGCAACGTGAAAGTAAGCTCCAGCCCTGGAGTTTTAGATACATATGATTTACTTTCCAAAACCATAAGAAATATGTGCCCTGATGTCTCCTGTCTGTCAGAAATCAAGAGTTTCACGTGTTAGAAGAGCAAAGGTGCACTTTGCGATACGAGCTTCCCGTACGTAACAACTGTTTTTCACCAAGAAAGAAAGCTCCAGACCTGCATTCTCGAATGTATATGAATCACTTGTCGAAGCCATAAGAAATGTGTGTCCTTTAGCCTTCTGTCTTGCAAGAATCAGCTGTTTCTCTTGTTAGCAACGAAAAGTTGCACTTTGCGAGATGAGCTTCGCTTAAGGAACAAAGTTGTTTTTCACCGAGAAAGAAAGATCCAGGACTGGATTCTCAGATACATATTATTCAGTTACCAAAGCCATAAGAAATGTGTGTCCTTATGCCTTTGGTCTTGCAAGAATCAGCTGTTTCTCTTGTTAGCAATGAAATTGCCCTTTGCGAGATGAGCTTCCCCTAAGGAACAAGGTTGTTTTTCACCGAGAAAGAAAGATCCATGACTGGATTCTCAGATGCATGTGATTCACTAGCCAGAGCCATAAGAAAGCTGTGTCCTGATGCCTTCTGTCTGACAGGAATCGACTGTTTCACTTGTTAGTAGAAAAATGCTACTCTTTGCGAGCTGAACTTCCCCTAAGGAACAACTGTGCTTTGCATCCAGAGAGAGAGCTCCAGTCCTGGATTCTCTGATGCATGTGATTCACTAGGCAGAGCCATAAGAAAGCTGTGTCCTGATGCCTTCTGTCTGACAGGAATCGACTCTTTCACTTGTTAGCAAAGCAAAGTTGCACTTTGCTCGTTGAGCTTCCCCTAAGGAACAACAGTGCTTTGCACCGTGAAAGCAAGCTCCAGCCCTGGAGTTTTAGATACATATGATTTACTTTCCAAAACCATAAGAAATATGTGCCCTGATGTCTCCTGTCTGTCAGAAATCAAGAGTTTCACGTGTTAGAAGAGCAAAGGTGCACTTTGCGATACGAGCTTCCCGTACGTAACAACTGTGTTTTTCACCAAGAAAGAAAGCTCCAGACCTGCATTCTCGAATGTATATGAATCACTTGTCGAAGCCATAAGAAATGTGTGTCCTTTAGCCTTCTGTCTTGCAAGAATCAGCTGTTTCTCTTGTTAGCAACGAAAAGTTGCACTTTGCGGGATGAGCTTCGCTTAAGAAACAAGGTTGTTTTTCACCGAGAAAGAAAGCTCCATGACTGGATTCTCAGATGCATATGAGAATCTTTCTAAAGCCATAAGAAATATGTGTCCTGATACATTCTTTCTGACAGGAATCGACTGTTTCACTTGTTAGCAGAAAAATGCTAGTCTTTGCGAGCTGAACTTCCCCTAAGGAACAACTGTGCTTTGCATCCAGAAAGAGAGCTCCAGTCCTGGATTCTCTGATGCATGTGATTCACTAGCCAGAGCCATAAGAAAGCTGTGTCCTGATGCCTTCTGTCTGACAGGAATCGACTGTTTCACTTGTTAGCAAAGCAAAGTTGCACTTTGCTCGTTGAGCTTTCCCTAAGGAACAACAGTGCTTTGCACCGTGAAAGCAAGCTCCAGCCATGGAGTTTTAGATGCATATGATTTACTTTCCAAAACCATAAGAAATATGTGCCCTAATGTCTCCTGTCTGTCACAAATCAAGAGTTTCACGTGTTAGAAGAGCAAAGGTGCACTTTGCGATACGAGCTTCCCATACGTAAGAACCGTGTTTTTCACCAAGAGAGAAAGCTCCAGACCTGCATTCTCGAATGTATATGAATCACTTGTCGAAGCCATAAGAAATGTGTGTCCTTTAGCCTTCTGTCTTGCAAGAATCAGCTCTTTCTCTTTTTAGCAACGAAAAGTTGCCCTTTGCGAGATGAGCTTCGCTTAAGGAACAAAGTTGTTTTTCACCGAGAAAGAAAGATCCAGGACTGGATACTCAGATGCATATTATTCACTTACCAAAGCCATAAGAAATGTGTGTCCTTATGCCTTCTGTCTTGCAAGAATCAGCTGTTTCTCTTGTTAGCAATGAAATTTGCACTTTGCGAGATGAGCTTCCCCTAAGGAACAAAGTTGTTTTTCACCGAGAAAGAAAGATCCATGACTGGATTCTCAGATGCATGTGATTCACTAGCCAGAGCTGTGTCCTGATGCCTTCTGTCTGACAGGAATCGACTGTTTCACTTGTTAGTAGAAAAATGCTACTCTTTGCGAGCTGAACTTCCCCTAAGGAACAACTGTGCTTTGCATCCAGAGAGAGAGCTCCAGTCCTGGATTCTCTGATGCATGTGATTCACTAGCCAGAGCCATAAGAAAGCTGTGTCCTGATGCCTTCTCTCTGACAGGAATCGACTCTTTCACTTGTTAGCAACGCAAAGTTGCACTTTGCTCGTTGAGCTTCCCCTAAGGAACAACAGTGCTTTGCACCGTGAAAGCAAACTCCAGCCCTGGAGTTTTAGATACATATGATTTACTTTCCAAAACCATAAGAAATATGTGCCCTGATGTCTCCTGTCTGTCAGAAATCAAGAGTTTCACGTGTTAGAAGAGCAAAGGTGCACTTTGCGATACGAGCTTCCCGTACGTAACAACTGTGTTTTTCACCAAGAAAGAAAGCTCCAGACCTGCATGCTCGAATGTATATGAATCACTTGTCGAAGCCATAAGAAATGTGTGTCCTTTAGCCTTCTGTCTTGCAAGAATCAGCTCTTTCTCTTGTTAGCAACGAAAAGTTGCACTTTGCGAGATGAGCTTCTCTTAAGGAACAAAGTTGTTTTTCACCGAGAAAGAAAGATCCAGGACTGGATTCTCAGATGCATATTATTCACTTACCAAAGCCATAAGAAATGTGTGTCATTTAGCCTTCTGTCTTGCAAGAATCAGCTCCTTCTCGTGTTAGAAACGAAAAGTTGCACTTTGCGAGATGAGCTTCGCTTAAGGAACAAAGTTGTTTTTCACCGAGAAAGAAAGATCCATGACTGGATTCTCAGATGCATATGAGAATTTTTCTAAAGCCATAAGAAATATGTGTCCTAATACATTCTTTCTGACAGGAATCGACTGTTTCACTTGTTAGCAGAAAAATGCTAGTCTTTGCGAGCTGAACTTCCCCTAAGGAACAACTGTGCTTTGCATCCAGAAAGAGAGCTCCAGTCCTGGATTCTCTGATGCATGTGATTCACTAGCCAGAGCCATAAGAAAGCTGTGTCCTGATGCCTTCTGTCTGACAGGAATCGACTCTTTCACTTGTTACCAAAGCAAAGTTGCACTTTGCTCGTTGAGCTTTCCCTAAGGAACAACAGTGCTTTGCACCGTGAAAGCAAGCTCCAGCCCTGGAGTTTTAGATGCATATGATTTACTTTCCAAAACCATAAGAAATATGTGCCCTGATGTCTCCTGTCTGTCAGAAATCAAGAGTTTCACGTGTTAGAAGAGCAAAGGTGCACTTTGCCATACGAGCTTCCCGTACGTAACAACTCTGTTTTTCACCAAGAGAGAAAGCTCCAGACCTGCATGCTCGAATGTATATGAATCACTTGTCGAAGCCATAAGAAATGTGTGTCCTTTAGCCTTCTGTCTTGCAAGAATCAGCTGTTTCTCTTGTTAGCAACGAAAAGTTGCACTTTGCGAGATGAGCTTCGCTTCAGAAACAAGGTTGTTTTTCACCGAGAAAGAAAGATCCATGACTGGATTCTCAGATGCATATGAGAATCTTTCTAAAGCCATAAGAAATATGTGTCCTGATACATTCTTTCTGACAGGAATCGACTGTTTCACTTGTTAGCAGAAAAATGCTAGTCTTTGCGAGTTGAACTTCCCCTAAGGAACAACAGTGCTTTGCATCCAGAAAGAGAGCTCCAGTCCTGGATTCTCTGATGCATGTGATTCACTAGCCAGAGCCATAAGAAAGCTGTATCCTGATGCCTTCTGTCTGACAGGAATCGACTGTTTCACTTGTTAGCAACGCAAAGTTGCACTTTGCTCGTTGAGCTTCCCATAAGGAACAACAGTGCTTTGCACCGTGAAAGCAAGCTCCAGCCATGGAGTTTTAGATGCATATGATTTACTTTCCAAAACCATAAGAAATATGTGCCCTGATGTCTCCTGTCTGGCAGAAATCAAGAGTTTCACGTGTTAGAAGAGCAAAGGTGCACTTTGCGATACGAGCTTCCCGTACGTAACAACTGTGTTTTTCACCAAGAAAGAAAGCTCCAGACCTGCATTCTCGAATGTATATGAATCACTTGTCGAAGCCATAAGAAATGTGTGTCCTTTAGCCTTCTGTCTTGCAAGAATCAGCTCTTTCTCTTGTTAGCAACGAAAAGTTGCACTTTGCGAGATGAGCTTCGCTTAAGGAACAAAGTTGTTTTTCACCGAGAAAGAAAGATCCAGGACTGGATTCTCAGATACATATTATTCACTTACCAAAGCCATAAGAAATGTGTGTCCTTATGCCTTTGGTCTTGCAAGAATCAGCTGTTTCTCTTGTTAGCAATGAAATTGCCCTTTGGGAGATGAGCTTCCCCTAAGGAACAAGGTTGTTTTTCACCGAGAAAGAAAGATCCATGGCTGGATTCTCAGATGCATGTGATTCACTAGCCAGAGCCATAAGAAAGCTGTGTCCTGATGCCTTCTGTCTGACAGGAATCGACTGTTTCACTTGTTAGTAGAAAAATGCTACTCTTTGCGAGCTGAACTTCCCCTAAGGAACAACTGTGCTTTGCATCCAGAGAGAGAGCTCCAGTCCTGGATTCTCTGATGCATGTGATTCACTAGCCAGAGCCATAAGAAAGCTGTGTCCTGATGCCTTCTGTCTGACAGGAATCGACTCTTTCACTTGTTAGCAAAGCAAAGTTGCACTTTGCTCGTTGAGCTTCCCCTAAGGAACAACAGTGCTTTGCACCGTGAAAGTAAGCTCCAGCCCTGGAGTTTTAGATACATATGATTTACTTTCCAAAACCATAAAAAATATGTGCCCTGATGTCTCCTGTCTGTCAGAAATCAAGAGTTTCACGTGTTAGAAGAGCAAAGGTGCACTTTGCGATACGAGCCTCCCGTACGTAACAACTGTGTTTTTCACGAAGAAAGAAAGTTCCAGACCTGCATTCTCGAATGTATATGAATCACTTGTCGAAGCCATAAGAAATGTGTGTCCTTTAGCCTTCTGTCTTGCAAGAATCAGCTCTTTCTCTTGTTAGCAACGAAAAGTTGCACTTTGCGAGATGAGCTTCTCTTAAGGAACAAAGTTGTTTTTCACCGAGAAAGAAAGATCCAGGACCGGATTCTCAGATGCATATTATTCACTTACCAAAGCCATAAGAAATGTGTGTCATTTAGCCTTCTGTCTTGCAAGAATCAGCTCCTTCTCGTGTTAGAAACGAAAAGTTGCACTTTGCGAGATGAGCTTCGCTTAAGGAACAAAGTTGTTTTTCACCGAGAAAGAAAGATCCATGACTGGATTCTCAGATGCATATGAGAATTTTTCTAAAGCCATAAGAAATATGTGTCCTAATACATTCTTTCTGACAGGAATCGACTGTTTCACTTGTTAGCAGAAAAATGCTAGTCTTTGCGAGCTGAACTTCCCCTAAGGAACAACTGTGCTTTGCATCCAGAAAGAGAGCTCCAGTCCTGGATTCTCTGATGCATGTGATTCACTAGCCAGAGCCATAAGAAAGCTGTGTCCTGATGCCTTCTGTCTGACAGGAATCGACTCTTTCACTTGTTAGCAAAGCAAAGTTGCACTTTGCTCGTTGAGCTTTCCCTAAGGAACAACAGTGCTTTGCACCGTGAAAGCAAACTCCAGCCCTGGAGTTTTAGATGCATATGATTTACTTTCCAAAACCATAAGAAATATGTGCCCTGATGTCTCCTGTCTGGCAGAAATCAAGAGTTTCACGTGTTAGAAGAGCAAAGGTGCACTTTGCGATACGAGCTTCCCGTACGTAACAACTGTGTTTTTCACCAAGAGAGAAAGCTCCAGACCTGCATGCTCGAAAGTATATGAATCACTTGTCGAAGCCATAAGAAATGTGTGTCCTTTAGCCTTCTGTCTTGCAAGAATCAGCTCTTTCTCTTGTTAGCAACGAAAAGTTGCACTTTGCGAGATGAGCTTCGCTTAAGGAACAAAGTTGTTTTTCACCGAGAAAGAAAGATCCAGGACTGGATTCTCAGATACATATTATTCACTTACCAAAGCCATAAGAAATGTGTGTCCTTATGCCTTTGGTCTTGCAAGAATCAGCTGTTTCTCTTGTTAGCAATGAAATTTGCCCTTTGCGAGATGAGCTTCCCCTAAGGAACAAGGTTGTTTTTCACCGAGAAAGAAAGATCCATGACTGGATTCTCAGATGCATGTGATTCACTAGCCAGAGCCATAAGAAAGCTGTGTCCTGATGCCTTCTGTCTGACAGGAATCGACTGTTTCACTTGTTAGTAGAAAAATGCTACTCTTTGTGAGCTGAACTTCCCCTAAGGAACAACTGTGCTTTGCATCCAGAGAGAGAGCTCCAGTCCTGGATTCTCTGATGCATGTGATTCACTAGCCAGAGCCATAAGAAAGCTGTGTCCTGATGCCTTCTGTCTGACAGCAATCGACTCTTTCACTTGTTAGCAAAGCAAAGTTGCACTTTGCTCGTTGAGCTTCCCCTAAGGAACAACAGTGCTTTGCAACGTGAAAGTAAGCTCCAGCCCTGGAGTTTTAGATACATATGATTTACTTTCCAAAACCATAAGAAATATGTGCCCTGATGTCTCCTGTCTGTCAGAAATCAAGAGTTTCACGTGTTAGAAGAGCAAAGGTGCACTTTGCGATACGAGCTTCCCGTACGTAACAACTGTTTTTCACCAAGAAAGAAAGCTCCAGACCTGCATTCTCGAATGTATATGAATCACTTGTCGAAGCCATAAGAAATGTGTGTCCTTTAGCCTTCTGTCTTGCAAGAATCAGCTGTTTCTCTTGTTAGCAACGAAAAGTTGCACTTTGCGAGATGAGCTTCGCTTAAGGAACAAAGTTGTTTTTCACCGAGAAAGAAAGATCCAGGACTGGATTCTCAGATACATATTATTCAGTTACCAAAGCCATAAGAAATGTGTGTCCTTATGCCTTTGGTCTTGCAAGAATCAGCTGTTTCTCTTGTTAGCAATGAAATTGCCCTTTGCGAGATGAGCTTCCCCTAAGGAACAAGGTTGTTTTTCACCGAGAAAGAAAGATCCATGACTGGATTCTCAGATGCATGTGATTCACTAGCCAGAGCCATAAGAAAGCTGTGTCCTGATGCCTTCTGTCTGACAGGAATCGACTGTTTCACTTGTTAGTAGAAAAATGCTACTCTTTGCGAGCTGAACTTCCCCTAAGGAACAACTGTGCTTTGCATCCAGGGAGAGAGCTCCAGTCCTGGATTCTCTGATGCATGTGATTCACTAGGCAGAGCCATAAGAAAGCTGTGTCCTGATGCCTTCTCTCTGACAGGAATCGACTCTTTCACTTGTTAGCAAAGCAAAGTTGCACTTTGCTCGTTGAGCTTCCCCTAAGGAACAACAGTGCTTTGCACCGTGAAAGCAAGCTCCAGCCCTGGAGTTTTAGATACATATGATTTACTTTCCAAAACCATAAGAAATATGTGCCCTGATGTCTCCTGTCTGTCAGAAATCAAGAGTTTCACGTGTTAGAAGAGCAAAGGTGCACTTTGCGATACGAGCTTCCCGTACGTAACAACTGTGTTTTTCACCAAGAAAGAAAGCTCCAGACCTGCATTCTCGAATGTATATGAATCACTTGTCGAAGCCATAAGAAATGTGTGTCCTTTAGCCTTCTGTCTTGCAAGAATCAGCTGTTTCTCTTGTTAGCAACGAAAAGTTGCACTTTGCGGGATGAGCTTCGCTTAAGAAACAAGGTTGTTTTTCACCGAGAAAGAAAGCTCCATGACTGGATTCTCAGATGCATATGAGAATCTTTCTAAAGCCATAAGAAATATGTGTCCTGATACATTCTTTCTGACAGGAATCGACTGTTTCACTTGTTAGCAGAAAAATGCTAGTCTTTGCGAGCTGAACTTCCCCTAAGGAACAACTGTGCTTTGCATCCAGAAAGAGAGCTCCAGTCCTGGATTCTCTGATGCATGTGATTCACTAGCCAGAGCCATAAGAAAGCTGTGTCCTGATGCCTTCTGTCTGACAGGAATCGACTGTTTCACTTGTTAGCAAAGCAAAGTTGCACTTTGCTCGTTGAGCTTTCCCTAAGGAACAACAGTGCTTTGCACCGTGAAAGCAAGCTCCAGCCATGGAGTTTTAGATGCATATGATTTACTTTCCAAAACCATAAGAAATATGTGCCCTGATGTCTCCTGTCTGTCACAAATCAAGAGTTTCACGTGTTAGAAGAGCAAAGGTGCACTTTGCGATACGAGCTTCCCGTACGTAACAACTGTGTTTTTCACCAAGAAAGAAAGCTCCAGACCTGCATGCTCGAATGTATATGAATCACTTGTCGAAGCCATAAGAAATGTGTGTCCTTTAGCCTTCTGTCTTGCAAGAATCAGCTCTTTCTCTTGTTAGCAACGAAAAGTTGCACTTTGCGAGATGAGCTTCGCTTAAGGAACAAAGTTGTTTTTCACCGAGAAAGAAAGATCCAGGACTGGATTCTCAGATACATATTATTCACTTACCAAAGCCATAAGAAATGTGTGTCCTTATGCCTTCTGTCTTGCAAGAATCAGCTGTTTCTCTTGTTAGCAATGAAATTGCCCTTTGCGAGATGAGCTTCCCCTAAGGAACAAGGTTGTTTTTCACCGAGAAAGAAAGATCCATGACTGGATTCTCAGATGCATGTGATTCACTAGCCAGAGCCCTAAGAAAGCTGTGTCCTGATGCCTTCTGTCTGACAGGAATCGACTCTTTCACTTGTTAGCAAAGCAAAGTTGCACTTTGCTCGTTGAGCTTCCCCTAAGGAACAACAGTGCTTTGCACCGTGAAAGCAAACTCCAGCCCTGGAGTTTTAGATGCATATGATTTACTTTCCAAAACCATAAGAAATATGTGCCCTGATGTCTCCTGTCTGTCACAAATCAAGAGTTTCACGTTTTAGAAGAGCAAAGGTGCACTTTGCCATACGAGCTTCCCGTACGTAACAACTGTGTTTTTCACCAAGAAGGAAAGTTCCAGACCTGCATGCTCGAAGGTATATGAATCACTTGTCGAAGCCATAAGAAATGTGTGTCCTTTAGCCTTCTGTCTTGCAAGAATCAGCTCTTTCTCTTGTTAGCAACGAAAAGTTGCACTTTGCGAGATGAGCTTCGCTTAAGGAACAAAGTTGTTTTTCACCGAGAAAGAAAGATCCAGGACTGGATTCTCAGATGCATATGAGACTCTTTCTAAAGCCATGAGAAATATGTGTTCTGATACATTCTTTCTGACAGGAATCGACTGTTTCACTTGTTAGCAGAAAAATGCTAGTCTTTGCGAGCTGAACTTCCCCTAAGGAACAACTGTGCTTTGCATCCAGAAAGAGAGCTCCATTCCTGGATTCTCTGATGCATGTGATTCACTAGCCAGAGCCATAAGAAAGCTGTGTCCTGATGCCTTCTGTCTGACAGGAATCGACTGTTTCACTTGTTAGCAAAGCAAAGTTGCACTTTGCTCGTTGAGCTTCCCCTATGGAACAACAGTGCTTTGCACCGTGAAAGCAAGCTCCAGCCCTGGAATTTTAGATGCATATGATTTACTTTCCAAAACCATAAGAAATATGTGCCCTGATGTCTCCTGTCTGTCAGAAATCAAGAGTTTCACGTGTTAGAAGAGCAAAGGTGCACTTTGCGATACGAGCTTCCCGTACGTAACAACTGTGTTTTTCACCAAGAGAGAAAGCTCCAGACCTGCATGCTCGAATGTATATGAATCACTTGTCGAAGCCATAAGAAATGTGTGTCCTTTAGCCTTCTGTCTTGCAAGAATCAGCTGTTTCTCTTTTTAGCAACGAAAAGTTGCACTTTGCGAGATGAGCTTCTCTTAAGGAACAAAGTTGTTTTTCACCGAGAAAGAAAGATCCAGGACCGGATTCTCAGATGCATATTATTCACTTACCAAAGCCATAAGAAATGTGTGTCTTCATGCCTTTGGTCTTGCAAGAATCAGCTGTTTCTCTGTTAGCAATGAAATTTGCACATTGCGAGATGAGCGTCTCTTAAGGAACAAAGTTGTTTTTCACCGAGAAAGAAAGATCCATGACTGGATTCTCAGATGCATATTATTCACTTACCAAAACCATAAGAAATGTGTGTCTTTATGCCTTTGGTCTTGCAAGAATCAGCTGTTTCTCTTTTTAGCAACGAAAAGTTGCACTTTGCGAGATGAGCTTCTCTTAAGGAACAAAGTTTTTTTCACCGAGAAAGAAAGATCCATGACTGGATTCTCAGATGCATGTGATTCACTAGCCAGAGGCATAAGAAAGCTGTGTCCTGATGCCTTCTGTCTGACAGGAATCGACTCTTTCACTTGTTAGCAAAGCAAAGTTGCACTTTGCTCGTTGAGCTTCCCCTAAGGAACAACAGTGCTTTGCACCGTGAAAGCAAACTCCAGCCCTGGAGTTTTAGATGCATATGATTTACTTTCCAAAACCATAAGAAATATGTGCCCTGATGTCTCCTGTCTGTCACAAATCAAGAGTTTCACGTTTTAGAAGAGCAAAGGTGCACTTTGCCATACGAGCTTCCCGTACGTAACAACTGTGTTTTTCGCCAAGAAAGAAAGCTTCAGACCTGCATTCTCGAATGTATATGAATCACTTGTCGAAGCCATAAGAAATGTGTGACCTTTGGCCTTCTGTCTTGCAAGAATCAGCTGTTTCTCTTGTTAGCAACGCAAAATTGCACTTTGCGAGCTGAACTTCCCCTAATGAACAACTGTGCTTTGCATCCAGAAAGAGAGCTCCAGTCCTGGATTCTCTGATGCATGTGTTTCACTAGCCAGAGCCATAAGAAAGCTGTGTCCTAATGCCTTCTGTCTGACAGGAATCGCGTCTTTCACTTGTTAGCCAAGCAAAGTTGCACTTTGCTCGTTGAGCTTTCCCTAAGGAACAACAGTGCTTTGCACCGTGAAAGCAAACTCCAGCACTGGAGTTTTAGATGCATATGATTTACTTTCCAAAACCATAAGAAATATGTGCCCTGATGTCTCCTGTCTGTCACAAATCAAGAGTTTCACGTGTTAGAAGAGCAAAGGTGCACTTTGCGATACGAGCTTCCCGTACGTAACAACTGTGTTTTTCACCAAGAAAGAAAGTTCCAGACCTGCATTCTCGAATGTATATGAATCACTTGTCGAAGCCATAAGAAATGTGTGTCCTTTAGCCTTCTGTCTTGCAAGAATCAGCTCTTTCTCTTGTTAGCAACGAAAAGTTGCACTTTGCGAGATGAGCTTCGCTTAAGGAACAAAGTTGTTTTTCACCGAGAAAGAAAGATCCAGGACTGGATTCTCAGATACATATTATTCACTTACCAAAGCCATAAGAATTGTGTGTCCTTATGCCTTTGGTCTTGCAAGAATCAGCTGTTTCTCTTGTTAGCAATGAAATTGCCCTTTGCGAGATGAGCTTCCCCTAAGGAACAAAGTTGTTTTTCACCGAGAAAGAAAGATCCATGACTGGATTCTCAGATGCATATGAGACTCTTTCTAAAGGCATGAGAAATATGTGTTCTGATACATTCTTTCTGACAGGAATCGACTGTTTCACTTGTTAGCAGAAAAATGCTACTCTTTGCGAGCTGAACTTCCCCTAAGGAACAACTGTGCTTTGCATCCAGAGAGAGAGCTCCAGTCCTGGATTCTCTGATGCATGTGATTCACTAGGCAGAGCCATAAGAAAGCTGTGTCCTGATGCCTTCTGTCTGACAGGAATCGACTCTTTCACTTGTTAGCAAAGCAAACTTGCACTTTGCTCGTTGAGCTTCCCCTAAGGAACAACAGTGCTTTGCACCGTGAAAGCAAACTCCAGCCCTGGAGTTTTAGATGCATATGATTTACTTTCCAAAACCATAAGAAATATGTGCCCTGATGTCTCCTGTCTGTCAGAAATCAAGAGTTTCACGTTTTAGAAGAGCAAAGGTGCTCTTTCCGATACGAGCTTCCCGTACGTAACAACTGTGTTTTTCGCCAAGAAAGAAAGCTTCAGACCTGCATTCTCGAATGTATATGAATCACTTGTCGAAGCCATATGAAATGTGTGACCTTTGGCCTTCTGTCTTGCAAGAATCAGCTGTTTCTCTTGTTAGCAACGCAAAATTGCACTTTGCGAGCTGAACTTCCCCTAAGGAACAACTGTGCTTTGCATCCAGAGAGAGAGCTCCAGTCCTGGATTCTCTGATGCATGTGATTCACTAGCCAGAGCCATAAGAAAGCTGTGTCCTGATGCCTTCTGTCTGACAGGAATCGACTCTTTCACTTGTTAGCAAAGCAAAGTTGCACTTTGCTCGTTGAGCTTCCCCTAAGGAACAACAGTGCTTTGCACCGTGAAAGCAAGCTCCAGCCATGGAGTTTTAGATGCATATGATTTACTTTCCAAAACCATAAGAAATATGTGCCCTGATGTCTCCTGTCTGTCACAAATCAAGAGTTTCACGTGTTAGAAGAGCAAAGGTGCACTTTGCGATACGAGCTTCCCGTACGTAACAACTGTGTTTTTCACCAAGAAAGAAAGCTCCAGACCTGCATGCTCGAATGTATATGAATCACTTGTCGAAGCCATAAGAAATGTGTGTCCTTTAGCCTTCTGTCTTGCAAGAATCAGCTCTTTCTCTTGTTAGCAACGAAAAGTTGCCCTTTGCGAGATGAGCTTCGCTTAAGGAACAAAGTTGTTTTTCACCGAGAAAGAAAGATCCAGGACTGGATTCTCAGATACATATTATTCAGTTACCAAAGCCATAAGAAATGTGTGTCCTTATGCCTTTGGTCTTGCAAGAATCAGCTGTTTCTCTTGTTAGCAATGAAATTGCCCTTTGCGAGATGAGCTTCCCCTAAGGAACAAGGTTGTTTTTCACCGAGAAAGAAAGATCCATGACTGGATTCTCAGATGCATGTGATTCACTAGCCAGAGCCATAAGAAAGCTGTGTCCTGATGCCTTCTGTATGACAGGAATCGACTGTTTCACTTGTTAGTAGAAAAATGCTACTCTTTGCGAGCTGAACTTCCCCTAAGGAACAACTGTGCTTTGCATCCAGAGAGAGAGCTCCAGTCCTGGATTCTCTGATGCATGTGATTCACTAGGCAGAGCCATAAGAAAGCTGTGTCCTGATGCCTTCTGTCTGACAGGAATCGACTCTTTCACTTGTTAGCAAAGCAAAGTTGCACTTTGCTCGTTGAGCTTCCCCTAAGGAACAACAGTGCTTTGCACCGTGAAAGCAAGCTCCAGCCCTGGAGTTTTAGATACATATGATTTACTTTCCAAAACCATAAGAAATATGTGCCCTGATGTCTCCTGTCTGTCAGAAATCAAGAGTTTCACGTGTTAGAAGAGCAAAGGTGCACTTTGCGATACGAGCTTCCCGTACGTAACAACTGTGTTTTTCACCAAGAAAGAAAGCTCCAGACCTGCATTCTCGAATGTATATGAATCACTTGTCGAAGCCATAAGAAATGTGTGTCCTTTAGCCTTCTGTCTTGCAAGAATCAGCTCTTTCTCTTGTTAGCAACGAAAAGTTGCACTTTGCGAGATGAGCTTCGCTTAAGAAACAAGGTTGTTTTTCACCGAGAAAGAAAGCTCCATGACTGGATTCTCAGATGCATATGAGAATCTTTCTAAAGCCATAAGAAATATGTGTCCTGATACATTCTTTCTGACAGGAATCGACTGTTTCACTTGTTAGCAGAAAAATGCTACTCTTTGCGAGCTGAACTTCCCCTAAGGAACAACTGTGCTTTGCATCCAGAAAGAGAGCTCCAGTCCTGGATTCTCTGATGCATGTGATTCACTAGCCAGAGCCATAAGAAAGCTGTGTCCTGATGCCTTCTGTCTGACAGGAATCGACTCTTTCACTTGTTAGCAAAGCAAAGTTGCACTTTGCTCGTTGAGCTTCCCCTAAGGAACAAGAGTGCTTTGCACCGTGAAAGCAAACTCCAGCCCTGGAGTTTTAGATGCATATGATTTACTTTCCAAAACCATAAGAAATATGTGCCCTGATGTCTCCTGTCTGTCACAAATCAAGAGTTTCACGTGTTAGAAGAGCAAAGGTGCACTTTGCGATACGAGCTTCCCTTACGTAACAACTGTGTTTTTCACCAAGAGAGAAAGCTCCAGACCTGCATGCTCGAATGTATATGAATCACTTGTCGAAGCCATAAGAAATGTGTGTCCTTTAGCCTTCTGTCTTGCAAGAATCAGCTGTTTCTCTTGTTAGCAACGAAAAGTTGCACTTTGCGAGATGAGCTTCTCTTAAGGAACAAAGTTGTTTTTCACCGAGAAAGAAAGATCCAGGACTGGATTCTCAGATGCATATTATTCACTTACCAAAGCCATAAGAAATGTGTGTCTTTATGCCTTTGGTCTTGCAAGAATCGACTGTTTCTCTTTTTAGCAACGAAAAGTTGCACTTTGCGAGATGAGCTTCTCTTAAGGAACAAAGTTGTTTTTCACCGAGAAAGAAAGATCGATGACTGGATTCTCAGATGCATGTGATTCACTAGCCAGAGGCATAAGAAAGCTGTGTCCTGATGCCTTCTGTCTGACAGGAATCGACTCTTTCACTTGTTAGCAAAGCAAAGTTGCACTTTGCTCGTTGAGCTTCCCCTAAGGAACAACAGTGCTTTGCACCGTGAACGCAAGCTCCAGCCCTGGAGTTTTAGATGCATATGATTTACTTTCCAAAACCATAAGAAATATGTGCCCTGATGTCTCCTGTCTGTCAGAAATCAAGAGTTTCACGTTTTAGAAGAGCAAAGGTGCTCTTTCCGATACGAGCTTCCCGTACGTAACAACTGTGTTTTTCGCCAAGAAAGAAAGCTTCAGACCTGCATTCTCGAATGTATATGAATCACTTGTCGAAGCCATACGAAATGTGTGACCTTTGGCCTTCTGTCTTGCAAGAATCAGCTGTTTCTCTTGTTAGCAACGCAAAATTGCACTTTGCGAGCTGAACTTCCCCTAAGGAACAACTGTGCTTTGCATCCAGAAAGAGAGCTCCAGTCCTGGATTCTCTGATGCATGTGTTTCACTAGCCAGAGCCATAAGAAAGCTGTGTCCTAATGCCTTCTGTCTGACAGGAATCGACTCTTTCACTTGTTAGCCAAGCAAAGTTGCACTTTGCTCGTTGAGCTTTCCCTAAGGAACAACAGTGCTTTGCACCGTGAAAGCAAACTCCAGCCCTGGAGTTTTAGATGCATATGATTTACTTTCCAAAACCATAAGAAATATGTGCCCTGATGTCTCCTGTCTGTCACAAATCAAGAGTTTCACGTGTAAGAGGAGCAAAGGTGCACTTTGCGATACGAGCTTCCCGTACGTAACAACTGTGTTTTTCACCAAGAAAGAAAGTTCCAGACCTGCATTCTCGAATGTATATGAATCACTTGTCGAAGCCATAAGAAATGTGTGTCCTTTAGCCTTCTGTCTTGCAAGAATCAGCTGTTTCTCTTGTTAGCAACGAAAAGTTGCACTTTGCGAGATGAGCTTCGCTTAAGAAACAAGGTTGTTTTTCACCGAGATGGAAAGATCCATGACTGGATTCTCAGATGCATATGAGAATCTTTCTAGAGCCATAAGAAATATGTGTCCTGATACATTCTTTCTGACAGGAATCGACTGTTTCACTTGTTAGCAGAAAAATGCTAGTCTTTGCGAGCTGAACTTCCCCTAAGGAACAACAGTGCTTTGCATCCAGAAAGAGAGCTCCAGTCCTGGATTCTCTGATGCATGTGATTCACTAGCCAGAGCCATAAGAAAGCTGTGTCCTGATGCCTTCTGTCTGACAGGAATCGACTCTTTCACTTGTTAGCAAAGCAAAGTTGCACTTTGCTCGTTGAGCTTCCCCTAAGGAACAACAGTGCTTTGCACCGTGAAAGCAAGCTCCAGCCATGGAGTTTTAGATGCATATGATTTACTTTCCAAAACCATAAGAAATATGTGCCCTGATGTCTCCTGTCTGTCACAAATCAAGAGTTTCACGTGTTAGAAGAGCAAAGGTGCACTTTGCGATACGAGCTTCCCGTACGTAACAACTGTGTTTTTCACCAAGAAAGAAAGCTCCAGACCTGCATTCTCGAATGTATATGAATCACTTGTCGAAGCCATAAGAAATGTGTGTCCTTTAGCCTTCTGTCTTGCAAGAATCAGCTCTTTCTCTTGTTAGCAACGAAAAGTTGCACTTTGCGAGATGAGCTTCGCTTAAGGAACAAAGTTGTTTTTCACCGAGAAAGAAAGATCCAGGACTGGATTCTCAGATACATATTATTCACTTACCAAAGCCATAAGAAATGTGTGTCCTTATGCCTTTGGTCTTGCAAGAATCAGCTGTTTCTCTTGTTAGCAATGAAATTGCCCTTTGCGAGATGAGCTTCCCCTAAGGAACAAGGTTGTTTTTCACCGAGAAAGAAAGATCCATGACTGGATTCTCAGATGCATGTGATTCACTAGCCAGAGCCATAAGAAAGCTGTGTCCTGATGCCTTCTGTCTGACAGGAATCGACTGTTTCACTTGTTAGTAGAAAAATGCTACTCTTAGCGAGCTGAACTTCCCCTAAGGAACAACTGTGCTTTGCATCCAGAGAGAGAGCTCCAGTCCTGGATTCTCTGATGCATGTGATTCACTAGCCAGAGCCATAAGAAAGCTGTGTCCTGATGCCTTCTGTCTGACAGGAATCGACTCTTTCACTTGTTAGCAAAGCAAAGTTGCACTTTGCTCGTTGAGCTTCCCCTAAGGAACAACAGTGCTTTGCACCGTGAAAGAAAGCTCCAGCCCTGGAGTTTTAGATTCATATGATTTACTTTCCAAAACCATAAGAAATATGTGCCCTGATGTCTCCTGTCTGTCAGAAATCAAGAGTTTCACGTGTTAGAAGAGCAAAGGTGCACTTTGCGATATGAGCTTCCCGTACGTAACAACTGTGTTTTTCACCAAGAGAGAAAGCTCCAGACCTGCATGCTCGAATGTATATGAATCACTTGTCGAAGCCATACGAAATGTGTGTCCTTTAGCCTTCTGTCTTGCAAGAATCAGCTGTTTCTCTTGTTAGCAACGAAAAGTTGCACTTTGCGAGATGAGCTTCGCTTAAGAAACAAGGTTGTTTTTCACCGAGAAGGAAAGATCCATGACTGGATTCTCAGATGCATATGAGAATCTTTCTAAAGCCATAAGAAATATGTGTCCTGATACATTCTTTCTGACAGGAATCGACTGTTTCACTTGTTAGCAGAAAAATGCTAGTCTTTGCGAGCTGAACTTCCCCTAAGGAACAACAGTGCTTTGCATCCAGAAAGAGAGCTCCAGTCCTGGATTCTCTGATGCATGTGATTCACTAGCCAGAGCCATAAGAAAGCTGTGTCCTGATGCCTTCTGTCTGACAGGAATCGACTCTTTCACTTGTTAGCAAAGCAAAGTTGCACTTTGCTCGTTGAGCTTCCCCTAAGGAACAACAGTGCTTTGCACCGTGAAAGCAAGCTCCAGCCATGGAGTTTTAGATGCATATGATTTACTTTCCAAAACCATAAGAAATATGTGCCCTGATGTCTCCTGTCTGTCACAAATCAAGAGTTTCACGTGTTAGAAGAGCAAAGGTGCACTTTGCGATACGAGCTTCCCGTAGGTAACAACTGTGTTTTTCACCAAGAAAGAAAGCTCCAGACCTGCATTCTCGAATGTATATGAATCACTTGTCGAAGCCATAAGAAATGTGTGTCCTTTAGCCTTCTGTCTTGCAAGAATCAGCTCTTTCTCTTGTTAGCAACGAAAAGTTGCACTTTGCGAGATGAGCTTCGCTTAAGGAACAAAGTTGTTTTTCACCGAGAAAGAAAGATCCAGGACTGGATTCTCAGATACATATTATTCACTTACCAAAGCCATAAGAAATGTGTGTCCTTATGCCTTTGGTCTTGCAAGAATCAGCTGTTTCTCTTGTTAGCAATGAAATTGCCCTTTGCGAGATGAGCTTCCCCTAAGGAACAAGGTTGTTTTTCACCGAGAAAGAAAGATCCATGACTGGATTCTCAGATGCATGTGATTCACTAGCCAGAGCCATAAGAAAGCTGTGTCCTGATGCCTTCTGTCTGACAGGAATCGACTGTTTCACTTGTTAGTAGAAAAATGCTACTCTTAGCGAGCTGAACTTCCCCTAAGGAACAACTGTGCTTTGCATCCAGAGAGAGAGCTCCAGTCCTGGATTCTCTGATGCATGTGATTCACTAGCCAGAGCCATAAGAAAGCTGTGTCCTGATGCCTTCTGTCTGACAGGAATCGACTCTTTCACTTGTTAGCAAAGCAAAGTTGCACTTTGCTCGTTGAGCTTCCCCTAAGGAACAACAGTGCTTTGCACCGTGAAAGCAAACTCCAGCCCTGGAGTTTTAGATGCATATGATTTACTTTCCAAAACCATAAGAAATATGTGCCCTGATGTCTCCTGTCTGTCAGAAATCAAGAGTTTCACGTTTTAGAAGAGCAAAGGTGCTCTTTCCGATACGAGCTTCCCGTACGTAACAACTGTGTTTTTCGCCAAGAAAGAAAGCTTCAGACCTGCATTCTCGAATGTATATGAATCACTTGTCGAAGCCATACGAAATGTGTGACCTTTGGCCTTCTGTCTTGCAAGAATCAGCTGTTTCTCTTGTTAGCAACGCAAAATTGCACTTTGCGAGCTGAACTTCCCCTAATGAACAACTGTGCTTTGCATCCAGAAAGAGAGCTCCAGTCCTGGATTTTCTGATGCATGTGTTTCACTAGCCAGAGCCATAAGAAAGCTGTGTCCTGATGCCTTCTGTCTGACAGGAATCGCGTCTTTCACTTGTTAGCCAAGCAAAGTTGCACTTTGCTCGTTGAGCTTTCCCTAAGGAACAACAGTGCTTTGCACCGTGAAAGCAAACTCCAGCCCTGGAGTTTTACATGCATATGATTTACTTTCCAAAACCATAAGAAATATGTGCCCTGATGTCTCCTGTCTGTCACAAATCAAGAGTTTCACGTGTTAGAAGAGGAAAGGTGCACTTTGCGATACGAGCTTCCCGTACGTAACAACTGTGTTTTTCACCAAGAAAGAAAGTTCCAGACCTGCATTCTCGAATGTATATGAATCACTTGTCGAAGCCATAAGAAATGTGTGTCCTTTAGCCTTCTGTCTTGCAAGAATCAGCTGTTTCTCTTGTTAGCAACGAAAAGTTGCACTTTGCGAGATGAGCTTCGCTTAAGAAACAAGGTTGTTTTTCACCGAGAAGGAAAGCTCCATGACTGGATTCTCAGATGCATATGAGAATCTTTCTAGAGCCATAAGAAATATGTGTCCTGATACATTCTTTCTGACAGGAATCGACTGTTTCACTTGTTAGCAGAAAAATGCTAGTCTTTGCGAGCTGAACTTCCCCTAAGGAACAACTGTGCTTTGCATCCAGAAAGAGAGCTCCAGTCCTGGATTCTCTGATGCATGTGATTCACTAGCCAGAGCCATAAGAAAGCTGTGTCCTGATGCCTTCTGTCTGACAGGAATCGACTCTTTCACTTGTTAGCAAAGCAAAGTTGCACTTTGCTCGTTGAGCTTTCCCTAAGGAACAACAGTGCTTTGCACCGTGAAAGCAAGCTCCAGCCATGGAGTTTTAGATGCATATGATTTACTTTCCAAAACCATAAGAAATATGTGCCCTGATGTCTCCTGTCTGTCACAAATCAAGAGTTTCACGTGTTAGAAGAGCAAAGGTGCACTTTGCGATACGAGCTTCCCGTACGTAACAACTGTGTTTTTCACCAAGAAAGAAAGCTCCAGACCTGCATTCTCGAATGTATATGAATCACTTGTCGAAGCCATAAGAAATGTGTGTCCTTTGGCCTTCTGTCTTGCAAGAATCAGCTCTTTCTCTTGTTAGCAACGAAAAGTTGCACTTTGCGAGATGAGCTTCGCTTAAGGAACAAAGTTGTTTTTCACCGAGAAAGAAAGATCCAGGACTGGATTCTCAGATACATATTATTCACTTACCAAAGCCATAAGAAATGTGTGTCCTTATGCCTTTGGTCTTGCAAGAATCAGCTGTTTCTCTTGTTAGCAATGAAATTGCCCTTTGCGAGATGAGCTTCCCCTAAGGAACAAGGTTGTTTTTCACCGAGAAAGAAAGATCCATGACTGGATTCTCAGATGCATGTGATTCACTAGCCAGAGCCATAAGAAAGCTGTGTCCTGATGCCTTCTGTCTGCAAGAATCGACTGTTTCACTTGTTAGTAGAAAAATGCTACTCTTAGCGAGCTGAACTTCCCCTAAGGAACAACTGTGCTTTGCATCCAGAGAGAGAGCTCCAGTCCTGGATTCTCTGATGCATGTGATTCACTAGCCAGAGCCATAAGAAAGCTGTGTCCTGATGCCTTCTGTCTGACAGGAATCGACTCTTTCACTTGTTAGCAAAGCAAAGTTGCACTTTGCTCGTTGAGCTTCCCCTAAGGAACAACAGTGCTTTGCACCGTGAAAGAAAGCTCCAGCCCTGGAGTTTTAGATTCATATGATTTACTTTCCAAAACCATAAGAAATATGTGCCCTGATGTCTCCTGTCTGTCAGAAATCAAGAGTTTCACGTGTTAGAAGAGCAAAGGTGCACTTTGCGATACGAGCTTCCCGTACGTAACAACTGTGTTTTTCACCAAGAGAGAAAGCTCCAGACCTGCATGCTCGAATGTATATGAATCACTTGTCGAAGCCATACGAAATGTGTGTCCTTTAGCCTTCTGTCTTGCAAGAATCAGCTGTTTCTCTTGTTAGCAACGAAAAGTTGCACTTTGCGAGATGAGCTTCTCTTAAGGAACAAAGTTGTTTTTCACCGAGAAAGAAAGATCCAGGACCGGATTCTCAGATGCATATTATTCACTTACCAAAGCCATAAGAAATGTGTGTCTTCATGCCTTTGGTCTTGCAAGAATCAGCTGTTTCTCTTTTTAGCAACGAAAAGTTGCACTTTGCGAGATGAGCTTCTCTTAAGGAACAAAGTTGTTTTTCACCGAGAAAGAAAGATCCATGACTGGATTCTCAGATGCATGTGATTCACTAGCCAGAGGCATAAGAAAGCTGTGTCCTGATGCCTTCTGTCTGACAGGAATCGACTCTTTCACTTGTTAGCAAAGCAAAGTTGCACTTTGCTCGTTGAGCTTCCCCTAAGGAACAACAGTGCTTTGCACCGTGAAAGCAAACTCCAGCCCTGGAGTTTTAGATGCATATGATTTACTTTCCAAAACCATAAGAAATATGTGCTCTGATGTCTCCTGTCTGTCAGAAATCAAGAGTTTCACGTTTTAGAAGAGCAAAGGTGCTCTTTCCGATACGAGCTTCCCGTACGTAACAACTGTGTTTTTCGCCAAGAAAGAAAGCTTCAGACCTGCATTCTCGAATGTATATGAATCACTTGTCGAAGCCATACGAAATGTGTGACCTTTGGCCTTCTGTCTTGCAAGAATCAGCTGTTTCTCTTGTTAGCAACGCAAAATTGCACTTTGCGAGCTGAACTTCCCCTAATGAACAACTGTGCTTTGCATCCAGAAAGAGAGCTCCAGTCCTGGATTCTCTGATGCATGTGTTTCACTAGCCAGAGCCATAAGAAAGCTGTGTCCTAATGCCTTCTGTCTGACAGGAATCGCGTCTTTCACTTGTTAGCCAAGCAAAGTTGCACTTAGCTCGTTGAGCTTTCCCTAAGGAACAACAGTGCTTTGCACCGTGAAAGCAAACTCCAGCCCTGGAGTTTTAGATGCATATGATTTACTTTCCAAAACCATAAGAAATATGTGCCCTGATGTCTCCTGTCTGTCACAAATCAAGAGTTTCACGTGTTAGAAGAGCAAAGGTGCACTTTGCGATACGAGCTTCCCGTACGTAACAACTGTGTTTTTCACCAAGAAAGAAAGTTCCAGACCTGCATTCTCGAATGTATATGAATCACTTGTCGAAGCCATAAGAAATGTGTGTCCTTTAGCCTTCTGTCTTGCAAGAATCAGCTGTTTCTCTTGTTAGCAACGAAAAGTTGCACTTTGCGAGATGAGCTTCGCTTAAGAAACAAGGTTGTTTTTCACCGAGAAGGAAAGATCCATGACTGGATTCTCAGATGCATATGAGAATCTTTCTAGAGCCATAAGAAATATGTGTCCTGATACATTCTTTCTGACAGGAATCGACTGTTTCACTTGTTAGCAGAAAAATGCTACTCTTTGCGAGCTGAACTTCCCCTAAGGAACAACAGTGCTTTGCATCCAGAAAGAGAGCTCCAGTCCTGGATTCTCTGATGCATGTGATTCACTAGCCAGAGCCATAAGAAAGCTGTGTCCTGATGCCTTCTGTCTGACAGGAATCGACTCTTTCACTTGTTAGCAAAGCAAAGTTGCACTTTGCTCGTTGAGCTTCCCCTAAGGAACAACAGTGCTTTGCACCGTGAAAGCAAGCTCCAGCCATGGAGTTTTAGATGCATATGATTTACTTTCCAAAACCATAAGAAATATGTGCCCTGATGTCTCCTGTCTGTCACAAATCAAGAGTTTCACGTGTTAGAAGAGCAAAGGTGCACTTTGCGATACGAGCTTCCCGTACGTAACAACTGTGTTTTTCACCAAGAAAGAAAGCTCCAGACCTGCATTCTCGAATGTATATGAATCACTTGTCGAAGCCATAAGAAATGTGTGTCCTTTAGCCTTCTGTCTTGCAAGAATCAGCTCTTTCTCTTGTTAGCAACGAAAAGTTGCACTTTGCGAGATGAGCTTCGCTTAAGGAACAAAGTTGTTTTTCACCGAGAAAGAAAGATCCAGGACTGGATTCTCAGATACATATTATTCACTTACCAAAGCCATAAGAAATGTGTGTCCTTATGCCTTTGGTCTTGCAAGAATCAGCTGTTTCTCTTGTTAGCAATGAAATTGCCCTTTGCGAGATGAGCTTCCCCTAAGGAACAAGGTTGTTTTTCACCGAGAAAGAAAGATCCATGACTGGATTCTCAGATGCATGTGATTCACTAGCCAGAGCCATAAGAAAGCTGTGTCCTGATGCCTTCTGTCTGACAGGAATCGACTGTTTCACTTGTTAGTAGAAAAATGCTACTCTTAGCGAGCTGAACTTCCCCTAAGGAACAACTGTGCTTTGCATCCAGAGAGAGAGCTCCAGTCCTGGATTCTCTGATGCATGTGATTCACTAGCCAGAGCCATAAGAAAGCTGTGTCCTGATGCCTTCTGTCTGACAGGAATCGACTCTTTCACTTGTTAGCAAAGCAAAGTTGCACTTTGCTCGTTGAGCTTCCCCTAAGGAACAACAGTGCTTTGCACCGTGAAAGAAAGCTCCAGCCCTGGAGTTTTAGATTCATATGATTTACTTTCCAAAACCATAAGAAATATGTGCCCTGATGTCTCCTGTCTGTCAGAAATCAAGAGTTTCACGTGTTAGAAGAGCAAAGGTGCACTTTGCGATATGAGCTTCCCGTACGTAACAACTGTGTTTTTCACCAAGAGAGAAAGCTCCAGACCTGCATGCTCGAATGTATATGAATCACTTGTCGAAGCCATACGAAATGTGTGTCCTTTAGCCTTCTGTCTTGCAAGAATCAGCTGTTTCTCTTGTTAGCAACGAAAAGTTGCACTTTGCGAGATGAGCTTCGCTTAAGAAACAAGGTTGTTTTTCACCGAGAAGGAAAGATCCATGACTGGATTCTCAGATGCATATGAGAATCTTTCTAAAGCCATAAGAAATATGTGTCCTGATACATTCTTTCTGACAGGAATCGACTGTTTCACTTGTTAGCAGAAAAATGCTAGTCTTTGCGAGCTGAACTTCCCCTAAGGAACAACAGTGCTTTGCATCCAGAAAGAGAGCTCCAGTCCTGGATTCTCTGATGCATGTGATTCACTAGCCAGAGCCATAAGAAAGCTGTGTCCTGATGCCTTCTGTCTGACAGGAATCGACTCTTTCACTTGTTAGCAAAGCAAAGTTGCACTTTGCTCGTTGAGCTTCCCCTAAGGAACAACAGTGCTTTGCACCGTGAAAGCAAGCTCCAGCCATGGAGTTTTAGATGCATATGATTTACTTTCCAAAACCATAAGAAATATGTGCCCTGATGTCTCCTGTCTGTCACAAATCAAGAGTTTCACGTGTTAGAAGAGCAAAGGTGCACTTTGCGATACGAGCTTCCCGTACGTAACAACTGTGTTTTTCACCAAGAAAGAAAGCTCCAGACCTGCATGCTCGAATGTATATGAATCACTTGTCGAAGCCATAAGAAATGTGTGTCCTTTAGCCTTCTGTCTTGCAAGAATCAGCTGTTTCTCTTGTTAGCAACGAAAAGTTGCACTTTGCGAGATGAGCTTCGCTTAAGGAACAAAGTTGTTTTTCACCGAGAAAGAAAGATCCAGGACTGGATTCTCAGATACATATTATTCACTTACCAAAGCCATAAGAAATGTGTGTCCTTATGCCTTTGGTCTTGCAAGAATCAGCTGTTTCTCTTGTTAGCAATGAAATTGCCCTTTGCGAGATGAGCTTCCCCTAAGGAACAAGGTTGTTTTTCACCGAGAAAGAAAGATCCATGACTGGATTCTCAGATGCATGTGATTCACTAGCCAGAGCCATAAGAAAGCTGTGTCCTGATGCCTTCTGTCTGACAGGAATCGACTGTTTCACTTGTTAGTAGAAAAATGCTACTCTTAGCGAGCTGAACTTCCCCTAAGGAACAACTGTGCTTTGCATCCAGAGAGAGAGCTCCAGTCCTGGATTCTCTGATGCATGTGATTCACTAGCCAGAGCCATAAGAAAGCTGTGTCCTGATGCCTTCTGTCTGACAGGAATCGACTCTTTCACTTGTTAGCAAAGCAAAGTTGCACTTTGCTCGTTGAGCTTCCCCTAAGGAACAACAGTGCTTTGCACCGTGAAAGAAAGCTCCAGCCCTGGAGTTTTAGATTCATATGATTTACTTTCCAAAACCATAAGAAATATGTGCCCTGATGTCTCCTGTCTGTCAGAAATCAAGAGTTTCACGTGTTAGAAGAGCAAAGGTGCACTTTGCGATATGAGCTTCCCGTACGTAACAACTGTGTTTTTCACCAAGAGAGAAAGCTCCAGACCTGCATGCTCGAATGTATATGAATCACTTGTCGAAGCCATACGAAATGTGTGTCCTTTAGCCTTCTGTCTTGCAAGAATCAGCTGTTTCTCTTGTTAGCAACGAAAAGTTGCACTTTGCGAGATGAGCTTCGCTTAAGAAACAAGGTTGTTTTTCACCGAGAAGGAAAGATCCATGACTGGATTCTCAGATGCATATGAGAATCTTTCTAAAGCCATAAGAAATATGTGTCCTGATACATTCTTTCTGACAGGAATCGACTGTTTCACTTGTTAGCAGAAAAATGCTAGTCTTTGCGAGCTGAACTTCCCCTAAGGAACAACAGTGCTTTGCATCCAGAAAGAGAGCTCCAGTCCTGGATTCTCTGATGCATGTGATTCACTAGCCAGAGCCATAAGAAAGCTGTGTCCTGATGCCTTCTGTCTGACAGGAATCGACTCTTTCACTTGTTAGCAAAGCAAAGTTGCACTTTGCTCGTTGAGCTTCCCCTAAGGAACAACAGTGCTTTGCACCGTGAAAGCAAGCTCCAGCCATGGAGTTTTAGATGCATATGATTTACTTTCCAAAACCATAAGAAATATGTGCCCTGATGTCTCCTGTCTGTCACAAATCAAGAGTTTCACGTGTTAGAAGAGCAAAGGTGCACTTTGCGATACGAGCTTCCCGTACGTAACAACTGTGTTTTTCACCAAGAAAGAAAGCTCCAGACCTGCATGCTCGAATGTATATGAATCACTTGTCGAAGCCATAAGAAATGTGTGTCCTTTAGCCTTCTGTCTTGCAAGAATCAGCTGTTTCTCTTGTTAGCAACGAAAAGTTGCACTTTGCGAGATGAGCTTCGCTTAAGGAACAAAGTTGTTTTTCACCGAGAAAGAAAGATCCAGGACTGGATTCTCAGATACATATTATTCACTTACCAAAGCCATAAGAAATGTGTGTCCTTATGCCTTTGGTCTTGCAAGAATCAGCTGTTTCTCTTGTTAGCAATGAAATTGCCCTTTGCGAGATGAGCTTCCCCTAAGGAACAAGGTTGTTTTTCACCGAGAAAGAAAGATCCATGACTGGATTCTCAGATGCATGTGATTCACTAGCCAGAGCCATAAGAAAGCTGTGTCCTGATGCCTTCTGTCTGACAGGAATCGACTGTTTCACTTGTTAGTAGAAAAATGCTACTCTTTGCGAGCTGAACTTCCCCTAAGGAACAACTGTGCTTTGCATCCAGAGAGAGAGCTCCAGTCCTGGATTCTCTGATGCATGTGATTCACTAGCCAGAGCCATAAGAAAGCTGTGTCCTGATGCCTTCTGTCTGACAGGAATCGACTCTTTCACTTGTTAGCAAAGCAAAGTTGCACTTTGCTCGTTGAGCTTCCCCTAAGGAACAACAGTGCTTTGCACCGTGAAAGCAAACTCCAGCCCTGGAGTTTTAGATGCATATGATTTACTTTCCAAAACCATAAGAAATATGTGCCCTGATGTCTCCTGTCTGTCAGAAATCAAGAGTTTCACGTTTTAGAAGAGCAAAGGTGCTCTTTCCGATACGAGCTTCCCGTACGTAACAACTGTGTTTTTCGCCAAGAAAGAAAGCTTCAGACCTGCATTCTCGAATGTATATGAATCACTTGTCGAAGCCATACGAAATGTGTGACCTTTGGCCTTCTGTCTTGCAAGAATCAGCTGTTTCTCTTGTTAGCAACGCAAAATTGCACTTTGCGAGCTGAACTTCCCCTAATGAACAACTGTGCTTTGCATCCAGAAAGAGAGCTCCAGTCCTGGATTCTCTGATGCATGTGTTTCACTAGCCAGAGCCATAAGAAAGCTGTGTCCTGATGCCTTCTGTCTGACAGGAATCGCGTCTTTCACTTGTTAGCCAAGCAAAGTTGCACTTTGCTCGTTGAGCTTTCCCTAAGGAACAACAGTGCTTTGCACCGTGAAAGCAAACTCCAGCCCTGGAGTTTTAGATGCATATGATTTACTTTCCAAAACCATAAGAAATATGTGCCCTGATGTCTCCTGTCTGTCACAAATCAAGAGTTTCACGTGTTAGAAGAGGAAAGGTGCACTTTGCGATACGAGCTTCCCGTACGTAACAACTGTGTTTTTCACCAAGAAAGAAAGTTCCAGACCTGCATTCTCGAATGTATATGAATCACTTGTCGAAGCCATAAGAAATGTGTGTCCTTTAGCCTTCTGTCTTGCAAGAATCAGCTGTTTCTCTTGTTAGCAACGAAAAGTTGCACTTTGCGAGATGAGCTTCGCTTAAGAAACAAGGTTGTTTTTCACCGAGAAGGAAAGATCCATGACTGGATTCTCAGATGCATATGAGAATCTTTCTAGAGCCATAAGAAATATGTGTCCTGATACATTCTTTCTGACAGGAATCGACTGTTTCACTTGTTAGCAGAAAAATGCTAGTCTTTGCGAGCTGAACTTCCCCTAAGGAACAACTGTGCTTTGCATCCAGAAAGAGAGCTCCAGTCCTGGATTCTCTGATGCATGTGATTCACTAGCCAGAGCCATAAGAAAGCTGTGTCCTGATACCTTCTGTCTGACAGGAATCGACTCTTTCACTTGTTAGCAAAGCAAAGTTGCACTTTGCTCGTTGAGCTTTCCCTAAGGAACAACAGTGCTTTGCACCGTGAAAGCAAGCTCCAGCCATGGAGTTTTAGATGCATATGATTTACTTTCCAAAACCATAAGAAATATGTGCCCTGATGTCTCCTGTCTGTCACAAATCAAGAGTTTCACGTGTTAGAAGAGCAAAGGTGCACTTTGCGATACGAGCTTCCCGTACGTAACAACTGTGTTTTTCACCAAGAAAGAAAGCTCCAGACCTGCATTCTCGAATGTATATGAATCACTTGTCGAAGCCATAAGAAATGTGTGTCCTTTGGCCTTCTGTCTTGCAAGAATCAGCTCTTTCTCTTGTTAGCAACGAAAAGTTGCACTTTGCGAGATGAGCTTCGCTTAAGGAACAAAGTTGTTTTTCACCGAGAAAGAAAGATCCAGGACTGGATTCTCAGATACATATTATTCACTTACCAAAGCCATAAGAAATGTGTGTCCTTATGCCTTTGGTCTTGCAAGAATCAGCTGTTTCTCTTGTTAGCAATGAAATTGCCCTTTGCGAGATGAGCTTCCCCTAAGGAACAAGGTTGTTTTTCACCGAGAAAGAAAGATCCATGACTGGATTCTCAGATGCATGTGATTCACTAGCCAGAGCCATAAGAAAGCTGTGTCCTGATGCCTTCTGTCTGACAGGAATCGACTGTTTCACTTGTTAGTAGAAAAATGCTACTCTTAGCGAGCTGAACTTCCCCTAAGGAACAACTGTGCTTTGCATCCAGAGAGAGAGCTCCAGTCCTGGATTCTCTGATGCATGTGATTCACTAGCCAGAGCCATAAGAAAGCTGTGTCCTGATGCCTTCTGTCTGACAGGAATCGACTCTTTCACTTGTTAGCAAAGCAAAGTTGCACTTTGCTCGTTGAGCTTCCCCTAAGGAACAACAGTGCTTTGCACCGTGAAAGAAAGCTCCAGCCCTGGAGTTTTAGATTCATATGATTTACTTTCCAAAACCATAAGAAATATGTGCCCTGATGTCTCCTGTCTGTCAGAAATCAAGAGTTTCACGTGTTAGAAGAGCAAAGGTGCACTTTGCGATACGAGCTTCCCGTACGTAACAACTGTGTTTTTCACCAAGAAAGAAAGTTCCAGACCTGCATTCTCGAATGTATATGAATCACTTGTCGAAGCCATAAGAAATGTGTGTCCTTTAGCCTTCTGTCTTGCAAGAATCAGCTGTTTCTCTTGTTAGCAACGAAAAGTTGCACTTTGCGAGATGAGCTTCGCTTAAGAAACAAGGTTGTTTTTCACCGAGAAGGAAAGATCCATGACTGGATTCTCAGATGCATATGAGAATCTTTCTAGAGCCATAAGAAATATGTGTCCTGATACATTCTTTCTGACAGGAATCGACTGTTTCACTTGTTAGCAGAAAAATGCTAGTCTTTGCGAGCTGAACTTCCCCTAAGGAACAACTGTGCTTTGCATCCAGAAAGAGAGCTCCAGTCCTGGATTCTCTGATGCATGTGATTCACTAGCCAGAGCCATAAGAAAGCTGTGTCCTGATGCCTTCTGTCTGACAGGAATCGACTCTTTCACTTGTTAGCAAAGCAAAGTTGCACTTTGCTCGTTGAGCTTTCCCTAAGGAACAACAGTGCTTTGCACCGTGAAAGCAAGCTCCAGCCATGGAGTTTTAGATGCATATGATTTACTTTCCAAAACCATAAGAAATATGTGCCCTGATGTCTCCTGTCTGTCACAAATCAAGAGTTTCACGTGTTAGAAGAGCAAAGGTGCACTTTGCGATACGAGCTTCCCGTACGTAACAACTGTGTTTTTCACCAAGAAAGAAAGCTCCAGACCTGCATTCTCGAATGTATATGAATCACTTGTCGAAGCCATAAGAAATGTGTGTCCTTTGGCCTTCTGTCTTGCAAGAATCAGCTCTTTCTCTTGTTAGCAACGAAAAGTTGCACTTTGCGAGATGAGCTTCGCTTAAGGAACAAAGTTGTTTTTCACCGAGAAAGAAAGATCCAGGACTGGATTCTCAGATACATATTATTCACTTACCAAAGCCATAAGAAATGTGTGTCCTTATGCCTTTGGTCTTGCAAGAATCAGCTGTTTCTCTTGTTAGCAATGAAATTGCCCTTTGCGAGATGAGCTTCCCCTAAGGAACAAGGTTGTTTTTCACCGAGAAAGAAAGATCCATGACTGGATTCTCAGATGCATGTGATTCACTAGCCAGAGCCATAAGAAAGCTGTGTCCTGATGCCTTCTGTCTGACAGGAATCGACTGTTTCACTTGTTAGTAGAAAAATGCTACTCTTAGCGAGCTGAACTTCCCCTAAGGAACAACTGTGCTTTGCATCCAGAGAGAGAGCTCCAGTCCTGGATTCTCTGATGCATGTGATTCACTAGCCAGAGCCATAAGAAAGCTGTGTCCTGATGCCTTCTGTCTGACAGGAATCGACTCTTTCACTTGTTAGCAAAGCAAAGTTGCACTTTGCTCGTTGAGCTTCCCCTAAGGAACAACAGTGCTTTGCACCGTGAAAGAAAGCTCCAGCCCTGGAGTTTTAGATTCATATGATTTACTTTCCAAAACCATAAGAAATATGTGCCCTGATGTCTCCTGTCTGTCAGAAATCAAGAGTTTCACGTGTTAGAAGAGCAAAGGTGCACTTTGCGATACGAGCTTCCCGTACGTAACAACTGTGTTTTTCACCAAGAGAGAAAGCTCCAGACCTGCATGCTCGAATGTATATGAATCACTTGTCGAAGCCATACGAAATGTGTGTCCTTTAGCCTTCTGTCTTGCAAGAATCAGCTGTTTCTCTTGTTAGCAACGAAAAGTTGCACTTTGCGAGATGAGCTTCTCTTAAGGAACAAAGTTGTTTTTCACCGGGAAAGAAAGATCCAGGACCGGATTCTCAGATGCATATTATTCACTTACCAAAGCCATAAGAAATGTGTGTCTTCATGCCTTTGGTCTTGCAAGAATCAGCTGTTTCTCTTTTTAGCAACGAAAAGTTGCACTTTGCGAGATGAGCTTCTCTTAAGGAACAAAGTTGTTTTTCACCGAGAAAGAAAGATCCATGACTGGATTCTCAGATGCATGTGATTCACTAGCCAGAGGCATAAGAAAGCTGTGTCCTGATGCCTTCTGTCTGACAGGAATCGACTGTTTCACTTGTTAGTAGAAAAATGCTACTCTTTGCGAGCTGAACTTCCCCTAAGGAACAACTGTGCTTTGCATCCAGAGAGAGAGCTCCAGTCCTGGATTCTCTGATGCATGTGATTCACTAGCCAGAGCCATAAGAAAGCTCTGTCCTGATGCCTTCTGTCTGACAGGAATCGACTCTTTCACTTGTTAGCAAAGCAAAGTTGCACTTTGCTCGTTGAGCTTCCCCTAAGGAACAACAGTGCTTTGCACCGTGAAAGTAAGCTCCAGCCCTGGAGTTTTAGATGCATATGATTTACTTTCCAAAACCATAAGAAATATGTGCCCTGATGTCTCCTGTCTGTCAGAAATCAAGAGTTTCACGTGTTAGAAGAGCAAAGGTGCACTTTGCGATACGAGCTTCCCGTACGTAACAACTGTGTTTTTCACCAAGAAAGAAAGCTCCAGACCTGCATTCTCGAATGTATATGAATCACTTGTCGAAGCCATAAGAAATGTGTGTCCTTTAGCCTTCTGTCTTGCAAGAATCAGCTGTTTCTCTTGTTAGCAACGAAAAGTTGCACTTTGCGGGATGAGCTTCGCTTAAGAAACAAGGTTGTTTTTCACCGAGAAAGAAAGATCCATGACTGGATTCTCAGATGCATATGAGAATCTTTCTAAAGCCATAAGAAATATGTGTCCTGATACCTTCTTTCTGACAGGAATCGACTGTTTCACTTGTTAGCAGAAAAATGCTAGTCTTTGCGAGCTGAACTTCCCCTAAGGAACAACTGTGCTTTGCATCCAGAAAGAGAGCTCCAGTCCTGGATTCTCTGATGCATGTGATTCACTAGCCAGAGCCATAAGAAAGCTGTGTCCTGATGCCTTCTGTCTGACAGGAATCGACTCTTTCACTTGTTAGCAACGCAAAGTTGCACTTTGCTCGTTGAGCTTCCCCTAAGGAACAACAGTGCTTTGCACCGTGAAAGCAAGCTCCAGCCCTGGAGTTTTAGATGCATATGATTTACTTTCCAAAACCATAAGAAATATGTGCCCTGATGTCTCCTGTCTGTCAGAAATCAAGAGTTTCACGTGTTAGAAGAGCAAAGGTGCACTTTGCGATACGAGCTTCCCGTACGTAACAACTGTGTTTTTCACCAAGAGAGAAAGCTCCAGACCTGCATGCTCGAATGTATATGAATCACTTGTCGAAGCCATAAGAAATGTGTGTCCTTTAGCCTTCTGTCTTGCAAGAATCAGCTCTTTCTCTTGTTAGCAACGAAAAGTTGCACTTTGCGAGATGAGCTTCTCTTAAGGAACAAAGTTGTTTTTCACCGAGAAAGAAAGATCCAGGACCGGATTCTCAGATGCATATTATTCACTTACCAAAGCCATAAGAAATGTGTGTCATTTAGCCTTCTGTCTTGCAAGAATCAGCTCCTTCTCGTGTTAGAACCGAAAAGTTGCACTTTGCGAGATGAGCTTCGCTTAAGAAACAAGGTTGTTTTTCACCGAGAAAGAAAGATCCATGACTGGATTCTCAGATGCATATGAGAATCTTTCTAGAGCCATAAGAAATATGTGTCCTGATACATTCTTTCTGACAGGAATCGACTGTTTCACTTGTTAGCAGAAAAATGCTAGTCTTTGCGAGTTGAACTTCCCCTAAGGAACAACAGTGCTTTGCATCCAGAAAGAGAGCTCCAGTCCTGGATTCTCTGATGCATGTGATTCACTAGCCAGAGCCATAAGAAAGCTGTATCCTGATGCCTTCTGTCTGACAGGAATCGACTGTTTCACTTGTTAGCAACGCAAAGTTGCACTTTGCTCGTTGAGCTTCCCATAAGGAACAACAGTGCTTTGCACCGTGAAAGCAAGCTCCAGCCATGGAGTTTTAGATGCATATGATTTACTTTCCAAAACCATAAGAAATATGTGCCCTGATGTCTCCTGTCTGTCACAAATCAAGAGTTTCACGTGTTAGAAGAGCAAAGGTGCACTTTGCGATACGAGCTTCCCGTACGTAACAACTGTGTTTTTCACCAAGAAAGAAAGCTCCAGACCTGCATGCTCGAATGTATATGAATCACTTGTCGAAGCCATAAGAAATGTGTGTCCTTTAGCCTTCTGTCTTGCAAGAATCAGCTCTTTCTCTTGTTAGCAACGAAAAGTTGCACTTTGCGAGATGAGCTTCGCTTAAGGAACAAAGTTGTTTTTCACCGAGAAAGAAAGATCCAGGACTGGATTCTCAGATACATATTATTCACTTACCAAAGCCATAAGAAATGTGTGTCCTTATGCCTTTGGTCTTGCAAGAATCAGCTGTTTCTCTTGTTAGCAATGAAATTGCCCTTTGGGAGATGAGCTTCCCCTAAGGAACAAGGTTGTTTTTCACCGAGAAAGAAAGATCCATGGCTGGATTCTCAGATGCATGTGATTCACTAGCCAGAGCCATAAGAAAGCTGTGTCCTGATGCCTTCTGTCTGACAGGAATCGACTCTTTCACTTGTTAGTAGAAAAATGCTACTCTTTGCGAGCTGAACTTCCCCTAAGGAACAACTGTGCTTTGCATCCAGAAAGAGAGCTCCAGTCCTGGATTCTCTGATGCATGTGATTCACTAGCCAGAGCCATAAGAAAGCTGTGTCCTGATGCCTTCTGTCTGACAGGAATCGACTCTTTCACTTGTTAGCAAAGCAAAGTTGCACTTTGCTCGTTGAGCTTCCCCTAAGGAACAACAGTGCTTTGCACCGTGAAAGTAAGCTCCAGCCCTGGAGTTTTAGATACATATGATTTACTTTCCAAAACCATAAAAAATATGTGCCCTGATGTCTCCTGTCTGTCAGAAATCAAGAGTTTCACGTGTTAGAAGAGCAAAGGTGCACTTTGCGATACGAGCCTCCCGTACGTAACAACTGTGTTTTTCACGAAGAAAGAAAGTTCCAGACCTGCATTCTCGAATGTATATGAATCACTTGTCGAAGCCATAAGAAATGTGTGTCCTTTAGCCTTCTGTCTTGCAAGAATCAGCTGTTTCTCTTGTTAGCAACGAAAAGTTGCACTTTGCGAGATGAGCTTCTCTTAAGGAACAAAGTTGTTTTTCACCGAGAAAGAAAGATCCAGGACCGGATTCTCAGATGCATATTATTCACTTACCAAAGCCATAAGAAATGTGTGTCATTTAGCCTTCTGTCTTGCAAGAATCAGCTCCTTCTCGTGTTAGAAACGAAAAGTTGCACTTTGCGAGATGAGCTTCGCTTAAGGAACAAAGTTGTTTTTCACCGAGAAAGAAAGATCCATGACTGGATTCTCAGATGCATATGAGAATTTTTCTAAAGCCATAAGAAATATGTGTCCTAATACATTCTTTCTGACAGGAATCGACTGTTTCACTTGTTAGCAGAAAAATGCTAGTCTTTGCGAGCTGAACTTCCCCTAAGGAACAACTGTGCTTTGCATCCAGAAAGAGAGCTCCAGTCCTGGATTCTCTGATGCATGTGATTCACTAGCCAGAGCCATAAGAAAGCTGTGTCCTGATGCCTTCTGTCTGACAGGAATCGACTCTTTCACTTGTTAGCAAAGCAAAGTTGCACTTTGCTCGTTGAGCTTTCCCTAAGGAACAACAGTGCTTTGCACCGTGAAAGCAAACTCCAGCCCTGGAGTTTTAGATGCATATGATTTACTTTCCAAAACCATAAGAAATATGTGCCCTGATGTCTCCTGTCTGGCAGAAATCAAGAGTTTCACGTGTTAGAAGAGCAAAGGTGCACTTTGCGATACGAGCTTCCCGTACGTAACAACTGTGTTTTTCACCAAGAGAGAAAGCTCCAGACCTGCATGCTCGAAAGTATATGAATCACTTGTCGAAGCCATAAGAAATGTGTGTCCTTTAGCCTTCTGTCTTGCAAGAATCAGCTCTTTCTCTTGTTAGCAACGAAAAGTTGCACTTTGCGAGATGAGCTTCGCTTAAGGAACAAAGTTGTTTTTCACCGAGAAAGAAAGATCCAGGACTGGATTCTCAGATACATATTATTCACTTACCAAAGCCATAAGAAATGTGTGTCCTTATGCCTTTGGTCTTGCAAGAATCAGCTGTTTCTCTTGTTAGCAATGAAATTTGCCCTTTGCGAGATGAGCTTCCCCTAAGGAACAAGGTTGTTTTTCACCGAGAAAGAAAGATCCATGACTGGATTCTCAGATGCATGTGATTCACTAGCCAGAGCCATAAGAAAGCTGTGTCCTGATGCCTTCTGTCTGACAGGAATCGACTGTTTCACTTGTTAGTAGAAAAATGCTACTCTTTGTGAGCTGAACTTCCCCTAAGGAACAACTGTGCTTTGCATCCAGAGAGAGAGCTCCAGTCCTGGATTCTCTGATGCATGTGATTCACTAGCCAGAGCCATAAGAAAGCTGTGTCCTGATGCCTTCTGTCTGACAGCAATCGACTCTTTCACTTGTTAGCAAAGCAAAGTTGCACTTTGCTCGTTGAGCTTCCCCTAAGGAACAACAGTGCTTTGCAACGTGAAAGTAAGCTCCAGCCCTGGAGTTTTAGATACATATGATTTACTTTCCAAAACCATAAGAAATATGTGCCCTGATGTCTCCTGTCTGTCAGAAATCAAGAGTTTCACGTGTTAGAAGAGCAAAGGTGCACTTTGCGATACGAGCTTCCCGTACGTAACAACTGTTTTTCACCAAGAAAGAAAGCTCCAGACCTGCATTCTCGAATGTATATGAATCACTTGTCGAAGCCATAAGAAATGTGTGTCCTTTAGCCTTCTGTCTTGCAAGAATCAGCTGTTTCTCTTGTTAGCAACGAAAAGTTGCACTTTGCGAGATGAGCTTCGCTTAAGGAACAAAGTTGTTTTTCACCGAGAAAGAAAGATCCAGGACTGGATTCTCAGATACATATTATTCAGTTACCAAAGCCATAAGAAATGTGTGTCCTTATGCCTTTGGTCTTGCAAGAATCAGCTGTTTCTCTTGTTAGCAATGAAATTGCCCTTTGCGAGATGAGCTTCCCCTAAGGAACAAGGTTGTTTTTCACCGAGAAAGAAAGATCCATGACTGGATTCTCAGATGCATGTGATTCACTAGCCAGAGCCATAAGAAAGCTGTGTCCTGATGCCTTCTGTCTGACAGGAATCGACTGTTTCACTTGTTAGTAGAAAAATGCTACTCTTTGCGAGCTGAACTTCCCCTAAGGAACAACTGTGCTTTGCATCCAGAGAGAGAGCTCCAGTCCTGGATTCTCTGATGCATGTGATTCACTAGGCAGAGCCATAAGAAAGCTGTGTCCTGATGCCTTCTGTCTGACAGGAATCGACTCTTTCACTTGTTAGCAAAGCAAAGTTGCACTTTGCTCGTTGAGCTTCCCCTAAGGAACAACAGTGCTTTGCACCGTGAAAGCAAGCTCCAGCCCTGGAGTTTTAGATACATATGATTTACTTTCCAAAACCATAAGAAATATGTGCCCTGATGTCTCCTGTCTGTCAGAAATCAAGAGTTTCACGTGTTAGAAGAGCAAAGGTGCACTTTGCGATACGAGCTTCCCGTACGTAACAACTGTGTTTTTCACCAAGAAAGAAAGCTCCAGACCTGCATTCTCGAATGTATATGAATCACTTGTCGAAGCCATAAGAAATGTGTGTCCTTTAGCCTTCTGTCTTGCAAGAATCAGCTGTTTCTCTTGTTAGCAACGAAAAGTTGCACTTTGCGGGATGAGCTTCGCTTAAGAAACAAGGTTGTTTTTCACCGAGAAAGAAAGCTCCATGACTGGATTCTCAGATGCATATGAGAATCTTTCTAAAGCCATAAGAAATATGTGTCCTGATACATTCTTTCTGACAGGAATCGACTGTTTCACTTGTTAGCAGAAAAATGCTAGTCTTTGCGAGCTGAACTTCCCCTAAGGAACAACTGTGCTTTGCATCCAGAAAGAGAGCTCCAGTCCTGGATTCTCTGATGCATGTGATTCACTAGCCAGAGCCATAAGAAAGCTGTGTCCTGATGCCTTCTGTCTGACAGGAATCGACTCTTTCACTTGTTAGCAAAGCAAAGTTGCACTTTGCTCGTTGAGCTTTCCCTAAGGAACAACAGTGCTTTGCACCGTGAAAGCAAGCTCCAGCCATGGAGTTTTAGATGCATATGATTTACTTTCCAAAACCATAAGAAATATGTGCCCTAATGTCTCCTGTCTGTCACAAATCAAGAGTTTCACGTGTTAGAAGAGCAAAGGTGCACTTTGCGATACGAGCTTCCCATACGTAAGAACCGTGTTTTTCACCAAGAGAGAAAGCTCCAGACCTGCATTCTCGAATGTATATGAATCACTTGTCGAAGCCATAAGAAATGTGTGTCCTTTAGCCTTCTGTCTTGCAAGAATCAGCTCTTTCTCTTTTTAGCAACGAAAAGTTGCCCTTTGCGAGATGAGCTTCGCTTAAGGAACAAAGTTGTTTTTCACCGAGAAAGAAAGATCCAGGACTGGATACTCAGATGCATATTATTCACTTACCAAAGCCATAAGAAATGTGTGTCCTTATGCCTTCTGTCTTGCAAGAATCAGCTGTTTCTCTTGTTAGCAATGAAATTTGCACTTTGCGAGATGAGCTTCCCCTAAGGAACAAAGTTGTTTTTCACCGAGAAAGAAAGATCCATGACTGGATTCTCAGATGCATGTGATTCACTAGCCAGAGCTGTGTCCTGATGCCTTCTGTCTGACAGGAATCGACTGTTTCACTTGTTAGTAGAAAAATGCTACTCTTTGCGAGCTGAACTTCCCCTAAGGAACAACTGTGCTTTGCATCCAGAGAGAGAGCTCCAGTCCTGGATTCTCTGATGCATGTGATTCACTAGCCAGAGCCATAAGAAAGCTGTGTCCTGATGCCTTCTCTCTGACAGGAATCGACTCTTTCACTTGTTAGCAACGCAAAGTTGCACTTTGCTCGTTGAGCTTCCCCTAAGGAACAACAGTGCTTTGCACCGTGAAAGCAAACTCCAGCCCTGGAGTTTTAGATACATATGATTTACTTTCCAAAACCATAAGAAATATGTGCCCTGATGTCTCCTGTCTGTCAGAAATCAAGAGTTTCACGTGTTAGAAGAGCAAAGGTGCACTTTGCGATACGAGCTTCCCGTACGTAACAACTGTGTTTTTCACCAAGAAAGAAAGCGCCAGACCTGCATGCTCGAATGTATATGAATCACTTGTCGAAGCCATAAGAAATGTGTGTCCTTTAGCCTTCTGTCTTGCAAGAATCAGCTCTTTCTCTTGTTAGCAACGAAAAGTTGCACTTTGCGAGATGAGCTTCTCTTAAGGAACAAAGTTGTTTTTCACCGAGAAAGAAAGATCCAGGACTGGATTCTCAGATGCATATTATTCACTTACCAAAGCCATAAGAAATGTGTGTCATTTAGCCTTCTGTCTTGCAAGAATCAGCTCCTTCTCGTGTTAGAAACGAAAAGTTGCACTTTGCGAGATGAGCTTCGCTTAAGGAACAAAGTTGTTTTTCACCGAGAAAGAAAGATCCATGACTGGATTCTCAGATGCATATGAGAATTTTTCTAAAGCCATAAGAAATATGTGTCCTAATACATTCTTTCTGACAGGAATCGACTGTTTCACTTGTTAGCAGAAAAATGCTAGTCTTTGCGAGCTGAACTTCCCCTAAGGAACAACTGTGCTTTGCATCCAGAAAGAGAGCTCCAGTCCTGGATTCTCTGATGCATGTGATTCACTAGCCAGAGCCATAAGAAAGCTGTGTCCTGATGCCTTCTGTCTGACAGGAATCGACTCTTTCACTTGTTACCAAAGCAAAGTTGCACTTTGCTCGTTGAGCTTTCCCTAAGGAACAACAGTGCTTTGCACCGTGAAAGCAAGCTCCAGCCCTGGAGTTTTAGATGCATATGATTTACTTTCCAAAACCATAAGAAATATGTGCCCTGATGTCTCCTGTCTGTCAGAAATCAAGAGTTTCACGTGTTAGAAGAGCAAAGGTGCACTTTGCCATACGAGCTTCCCGTACGTAACAACTCTGTTTTTCACCAAGAGAGAAAGCTCCAGACCTGCATGCTCGAATGTATATGAATCACTTGTCGAAGCCATAAGAAATGTGTGTCCTTTAGCCTTCTGTCTTGCAAGAATCAGCTGTTTCTCTTGTTAGCAACGAAAAGTTGCACTTTGCGAGATGAGCTTCGCTTCAGAAACAAGGTTGTTTTTCACCGAGAAAGAAAGATCCATGACTGGATTCTCAGATGCATATGAGAATCTTTCTAGAGCCATAAGAAATATGTGTCCTGATACATTCTTTCTGACAGGAATCGACTGTTTCACTTGTTAGCAGAAAAATGCTAGTCTTTGCGAGTTGAACTTCCCCTAAGGAACAACAGTGCTTTGCATCCAGAAAGAGAGCTCCAGTCCTGGATTCTCTGATGCATGTGATTCACTAGCCAGAGCCATAAGAAAGCTGTATCCTGATGCCTTCTGTCTGACAGGAATCGACTGTTTCACTTGTTAGCAACGCAAAGTTGCACTTTGCTCGTTGAGCTTCCCATAAGGAACAACAGTGCTTTGCACCGTGAAAGCAAGCTCCAGCCATGGAGTTTTAGATGCATATGATTTACTTTCCAAAACCATAAGAAATATGTGCCCTGATGTCTCCTGTCTGGCAGAAATCAAGAGTTTCACGTGTTAGAAGAGCAAAGGTGCACTTTGCGATACGAGCTTCCCGTACGTAACAACTGTGTTTTTCACCAAGAAAGAAAGCTCCAGACCTGCATTCTCGAATGTATATGAATCACTTGTCGAAGCCATAAGAAATGTGTGTCCTTTAGCCTTCTGTCTTGCAAGAATCAGCTCTTTCTCTTGTTAGCAACGAAAAGTTGCACTTTGCGAGATGAGCTTCGCTTAAGGAACAAAGTTGTTTTTCACCGAGAAAGAAAGATCCAGGACTGGATTCTCAGATACATATTATTCACTTACCAAAGCCATAAGAAATGTGTGTCCTTATGCCTTTGGTCTTGCAAGAATCAGCTGTTTCTCTTGTTAGCAATGAAATTGCCCTTTGGGAGATGAGCTTCCCCTAAGGAACAAGGTTGTTTTTCACCGAGAAAGAAAGATCCATGGCTGGATTCTCAGATGCATGTGATTCACTAGCCAGAGCCATAAGAAAGCTGTGTCCTGATGCCTTCTGTCTGACAGGAATCGACTGTTTCACTTGTTAGTAGAAAAATGCTACTCTTTGCGAGCTGAACTTCCCCTAAGGAACAACTGTGCTTTGCATCCAGAGAGAGAGCTCCAGTCCTGGATTCTCTGATGCATGTGATTCACTAGCCAGAGCCATAAGAAAGCTGTGTCCTGATGCCTTCTGTCTGACAGGAATCGACTCTTTCACTTGTTAGCAAAGCAAAGTTGCACTTTGCTCGTTGAGCTTCCCCTAAGGAACAACAGTGCTTTGCACCGTGAAAGTAAGCTCCAGCCCTGGAGTTTTAGATACATATGATTTACTTTCCAAAACCATAAAAAATATGTGCCCTGATGTCTCCTGTCTGTCAGAAATCAAGAGTTTCACGTGTTAGAAGAGCAAAGGTGCACTTTGCGATACGAGCCTCCCGTACGTAACAACTGTGTTTTTCACGAAGAAAGAAAGTTCCAGACCTGCATTCTCGAATGTATATGAATCACTTGTCGAAGCCATAAGAAATGTGTGTCCTTTAGCCTTCTGTCTTGCAAGAATCAGCTGTTTCTCTTGTTAGCAACGAAAAGTTGCACTTTGCGAGATGAGCTTCTCTTAAGGAACAAAGTTGTTTTTCACCGAGAAAGAAAGATCCAGGACCGGATTCTCAGATGCATATTATTCACTTACCAAAGCCATAAGAAATGTGTGTCATTTAGCCTTCTGTCTTGCAAGAATCAGCTCCTTCTCGTGTTAGAAACGAAAAGTTGCACTTTGCGAGATGAGCTTTGCTTAAGGAACAAAGTTGTTTTTCACCGAGAAAGAAAGATCCATGACTGGATTCTCAGATGCATATGAGAATTTTTCTAAAGCCATAAGAAATATGTGTCCTAATACATTCTTTCTGACAGGAATCGACTGTTTCACTTGTTAGCAGAAAAATGCTAGTCTTTGCGAGCTGAACTTCACCTAAGGAACAACTGTGCTTTGCATCCAGAAAGAGAGCTCCAGTCCTGGATTCTCTGATGCATGTGATTCACTAGCCAGAGCCATAAGAAAGCTGTGTCCTGATGCCTTCTGTCTGACAGGAATCGACTCTTTCACTTGTTAGCAAAGCAAAGTTGCACTTTGCTCGTTGAGCTTTCCCTAAGGAACAACAGTGCTTTGCACCGTGAAAGCAAACTCCAGCCCTGGAGTTTTAGATGCATATGATTTACTTTCCAAAACCATAAGAAATATGTGCCCTGATGTCTCCTGTCTGGCAGAAATCAAGAGTTTCACGTGTTAGAAGAGCAAAGGTGCACTTTGCGATACGAGCTTCCCGTACGTAACAACTGTGTTTTTCACCAAGAGAGAAAGCTCCAGACCTGCATGCTCGAAAGTATATGAATCACTTGTCGAAGCCATAAGAAATGTGTGTCCTTTAGCCTTCTGTCTTGCAAGAATCAGCTCTTTCTCTTGTTAGCAACGAAAAGTTGCACTTTGCGAGATGAGCTTCGCTTAAGGAACAAAGTTGTTTTTCACCGAGAAAGAAAGATCCAGGACTGGATTCTCAGATACATATTATTCACTTACCAAAGCCATAAGAAATGTGTGTCCTTATGCCTTTGGTCTTGCAAGAATCAGCTGTTTCTCTTGTTAGCAATGAAATTTGCCCTTTGCGAGATGAGCTTCCCCTAAGGAACAAGGTTGTTTTTCACCGAGAAAGAAAGATCCATGACTGGATTCTCAGATGCATGTGATTCACTAGCCAGAGCCATAAGAAAGCTGTGTCCTGATGCCTTCTGTCTGACAGGAATCGACTGTTTCACTTGTTAGTAGAAAAATGCTACTCTTTGTGAGCTGAACTTCCCCTAAGGAACAACTGTGCTTTGCATCCAGAGAGAGAGCTCCAGTCCTGGATTCTCTGATGCATGTGATTCACTAGCCAGAGCCATAAGAAAGCTGTGTCCTGATGCCTTCTGTCTGACAGCAATCGACTCTTTCACTTGTTAGCAAAGCAAAGTTGCACTTTGCTCGTTGAGCTTCCCCTAAGGAACAACAGTGCTTTGCAACGTGAAAGTAAGCTCCAGCCCTGGAGTTTTAGATACATATGATTTACTTTCCAAAACCATAAGAAATATGTGCCCTGATGTCTCCTGTCTGTCAGAAATCAAGAGTTTCACGTGTTAGAAGAGCAAAGGTGCACTTTGCGATACGAGCTTCCCGTACGTAACAACTGTTTTTCACCAAGAAAGAAAGCTCCAGACCTGCATTCTCGAATGTATATGAATCACTTGTCGAAGCCATAAGAAATGTGTGTCCTTTAGCCTTCTGTCTTGCAAGAATCAGCTGTTTCTCTTGTTAGCAACGAAAAGTTGCACTTTGCGAGATGAGCTTCGCTTAAGGAACAAAGTTGTTTTTCACCGAGAAAGAAAGATCCAGGACTGGATTCTCAGATACATATTATTCAGTTACCAAAGCCATAAGAAATGTGTGTCCTTATGCCTTTGGTCTTGCAAGAATCAGCTGTTTCTCTTGTTAGCAATGAAATTGCCCTTTGCGAGATGAGCTTCCCCTAAGGAACAAGGTTGTTTTTCACCGAGAAAGAAAGATCCATGACTGGATTCTCAGATGCATGTGATTCACTAGCCAGAGCCATAAGAAAGCTGTGTCCTGATGCCTTCTGTCTGACAGGAATCGACTGTTTCACTTGTTAGTAGAAAAATGCTACTCTTTGCGAGCTGAACTTCCCCTAAGGAACAACTGTGCTTTGCATCCAGAGAGAGAGCTCCAGTCCTGGATTCTCTGATGCATGTGATTCACTAGGCAGAGCCATAAGAAAGCTGTGTCCTGATGCCTTCTGTCTGACAGGAATCGACTCTTTCACTTGTTAGCAAAGCAAAGTTGCACTTTGCTCGTTGAGCTTCCCCTAAGGAACAACAGTGCTTTGCACCGTGAAAGCAAGCTCCAGCCCTGGAGTTTTAGATACATATGATTTACTTTCCAAAACCATAAGAAATATGTGCCCTGATGTCTCCTGTCTGTCAGAAATCAAGAGTTTCACGTGTTAGAAGAGCAAAGGTGCACTTTGCGATACGAGCTTCCCGTACGTAACAACTGTGTTTTTCACCAAGAAAGAAAGCTCCAGACCTGCATTCTCGAATGTATATGAATCACTTGTCGAAGCCATAAGAAATGTGTGTCCTTTAGCCTTCTGTCTTGCAAGAATCAGCTGTTTCTCTTGTTAGCAACGAAAAGTTGCACTTTGCGGGATGAGCTTCGCTTAAGAAACAAGGTTGTTTTTCACCGAGAAAGAAAGCTCCATGACTGGATTCTCAGATGCATATGAGAATCTTTCTAAAGCCATAAGAAATATGTGTCCTGATACATTCTTTCTGACAGGAATCGACTGTTTCACTTGTTAGCAGAAAAATGCTAGTCTTTGCGAGCTGAACTTCCCCTAAGGAACAACTGTGCTTTGCATCCAGAAAGAGAGCTCCAGTCCTGGATTCTCTGATGCATGTGATTCACTAGCCAGAGCCATAAGAAAGCTGTGTCCTGATGCCTTCTGTCTGACAGGAATCGACTGTTTCACTTGTTAGCAAAGCAAAGTTGCACTTTGCTCGTTGAGCTTTCCCTAAGGAACAACAGTGCTTTGCACCGTGAAAGCAAGCTCCAGCCATGGAGTTTTAGATGCATATGATTTACTTTCCAAAACCATAAGAAATATGTGCCCTGATGTCTCCTGTCTGTCACAAATCAAGAGTTTCACGTGTTAGAAGAGCAAAGGTGCACTTTGCGATACGAGCTTCCCGTACGTAACAACTGTGTTTTTCACCAAGAAAGAAAGCTCCAGACCTGCATGCTCGAATGTATATGAATCACTTGTCGAAGCCATAAGAAATGTGTGTCCTTTAGCCTTCTGTCTTGCAAGAATCAGCTCTTTCTCTTGTTAGCAACGAAAAGTTGCACTTTGCGAGATGAGCTTCGCTTAAGGAACAAAGTTGTTTTTCACCGAGAAAGAAAGATCCAGGACTGGATTCTCAGATACATATTATTCACTTACCAAAGCCATAAGAAATGTGTGTCCTTATGCCTTCTGTCTTGCAAGAATCAGCTGTTTCTCTTGTTAGCAATGAAATTGCCCTTTGCGAGATGAGCTTCCCCTAAGGAACAAGGTTGTTTTTCACCGAGAAAGAAAGATCCATGACTGGATTCTCAGATGCATGTGATTCACTAGCCAGAGCCCTAAGAAAGCTGTGTCCTGATGCCTTCTGTCTGACAGGAATCGACTCTTTCACTTGTTAGCAAAGCAAAGTTGCACTTTGCTCGTTGAGCTTCCCCTAAGGAACAACAGTGCTTTGCACCGTGAAAGCAAACTCCAGCCCTGGAGTTTTAGATGCATATGATTTACTTTCCAAAACCATAAGAAATATGTGCCCTGATGTCTCCTGTCTGTCACAAATCAAGAGTTTCACGTTTTAGAAGAGCAAAGGTGCACTTTGCCATACGAGCTTCCCGTACGTAACAACTGTGTTTTTCACCAAGAAGGAAAGTTCCAGACCTGCATGCTCGAAGGTATATGAATCACTTGTCGAAGCCATAAGAAATGTGTGTCCTTTAGCCTTCTGTCTTGCAAGAATCAGCTCTTTCTCTTGTTAGCAACGAAAAGTTGCACTTTGCGAGATGAGCTTCGCTTAAGGAACAAAGTTGTTTTTCACCGAGAAAGAAAGATCCAGGACTGGATTCTCAGATGCATATGAGACTCTTTCTAAAGCCATGAGAAATATGTGTTCTGATACATTCTTTCTGACAGGAATCGACTGTTTCACTTGTTAGCAGAAAAATGCTAGTCTTTGCGAGCTGAACTTCCCCTAAGGAACAACTGTGCTTTGCATCCAGAAAGAGAGCTCCATTCCTGGATTCTCTGATGCATGTGATTCACTAGCCAGAGCCATAAGAAAGCTGTGTCCTGATGCCTTCTGTCTGACAGGAATCGACTGTTTCACTTGTTAGCAAAGCAAAGTTGCACTTTGCTCGTTGAGCTTCCCCTATGGAACAACAGTGCTTTGCACCGTGAAAGCAAGCTCCAGCCCTGGAATTTTAGATGCATATGATTTACTTTCCAAAACCATAAGAAATATGTGCCCTGATGTCTCCTGTCTGTCAGAAATCAAGAGTTTCACGTGTTAGAAGAGCAAAGGTGCACTTTGCGATACGAGCTTCCCGTACGTAACAACTGTGTTTTTCACCAAGAGAGAAAGCTCCAGACCTGCATGCTCGAATGTATATGAATCACTTGTCGAAGCCATAAGAAATGTGTGTCCTTTAGCCTTCTGTCTTGCAAGAATCAGCTGTTTCTCTTTTTAGCAACGAAAAGTTGCACTTTGCGAGATGAGCTTCTCTTAAGGAACAAAGTTGTTTTTCACCGAGAAAGAAAGATCCAGGACCGGATTCTCAGATGCATATTATTCACTTACCAAAGCCATAAGAAATGTGTGTCTTCATGCCTTTGGTCTTGCAAGAATCAGCTGTTTCTCTGTTAGCAATGAAATTTGCACATTGCGAGATGAGCGTCTCTTAAGGAACAAAGTTGTTTTTCACCGAGAAAGAAAGATCCATGACTGGATTCTCAGATGCATATTATTCACTTACCAAAACCATAAGAAATGTGTGTCTTTATGCCTTTGGTCTTGCAAGAATCAGCTGTTTCTCTTTTTAGCAACGAAAAGTTGCACTTTGCGAGATGAGCTTCTCTTAAGGAACAAAGTTTTTTTCACCGAGAAAGAAAGATCCATGACTGGATTCTCAGATGCATGTGATTCACTAGCCAGAGGCATAAGAAAGCTGTGTCCTGATGCCTTCTGTCTGACAGGAATCGACTCTTTCACTTGTTAGCAAAGCAAAGTTGCACTTTGCTCGTTGAGCTTCCCCTAAGGAACAACAGTGCTTTGCACCGTGAAAGCAAACTCCAGCCCTGGAGTTTTAGATGCATATGATTTACTTTCCAAAACCATAAGAAATATGTGCCCTGATGTCTCCTGTCTGTCACAAATCAAGAGTTTCACGTTTTAGAAGAGCAAAGGTGCACTTTGCCATACGAGCTTCCCGTACGTAACAACTGTGTTTTTCGCCAAGAAAGAAAGCTTCAGACCTGCATTCTCGAATGTATATGAATCACTTGTCGAAGCCATAAGAAATGTGTGACCTTTGGCCTTCTGTCTTGCAAGAATCAGCTGTTTCTCTTGTTAGCAACGCAAAATTGCACTTTGCGAGCTGAACTTCCCCTAATGAACAACTGTGCTTTGCATCCAGAAAGAGAGCTCCAGTCCTGGATTCTCTGATGCATGTGTTTCACTAGCCAGAGCCATAAGAAAGCTGTGTCCTAATGCCTTCTGTCTGACAGGAATCGCGTCTTTCACTTGTTAGCCAAGCAAAGTTGCACTTTGCTCGTTGAGCTTTCCCTAAGGAACAACAGTGCTTTGCACCGTGAAAGCAAACTCCAGCACTGGAGTTTTAGATGCATATGATTTACTTTCCAAAACCATAAGAAATATGTGCCCTGATGTCTCCTGTCTGTCACAAATCAAGAGTTTCACGTGTTAGAAGAGCAAAGGTGCACTTTGCGATACGAGCTTCCCGTACGTAACAACTGTGTTTTTCACCAAGAAAGAAAGTTCCAGACCTGCATTCTCGAATGTATATGAATCACTTGTCGAAGCCATAAGAAATGTGTGTCCTTTAGCCTTCTGTCTTGCAAGAATCAGCTCTTTCTCTTGTTAGCAACGAAAAGTTGCACTTTGCGAGATGAGCTTCGCTTAAGGAACAAAGTTGTTTTTCACCGAGAAAGAAAGATCCAGGACTGGATTCTCAGATACATATTATTCACTTACCAAAGCCATAAGAATTGTGTGTCCTTATGCCTTTGGTCTTGCAAGAATCAGCTGTTTCTCTTGTTAGCAATGAAATTGCCCTTTGCGAGATGAGCTTCCCCTAAGGAACAAAGTTGTTTTTCACCGAGAAAGAAAGATCCATGACTGGATTCTCAGATGCATATGAGACTCTTTCTAAAGGCATGAGAAATATGTGTTCTGATACATTCTTTCTGACAGGAATCGACTGTTTCACTTGTTAGCAGAAAAATGCTACTCTTTGCGAGCTGAACTTCCCCTAAGGAACAACTGTGCTTTGCATCCAGAGAGAGAGCTCCAGTCCTGGATTCTCTGATGCATGTGATTCACTAGGCAGAGCCATAAGAAAGCTGTGTCCTGATGCCTTCTGTCTGACAGGAATCGACTCTTTCACTTGTTAGCAAAGCAAAGTTGCACTTTGCTCGTTGAGCTTCCCCTAAGGAACAACAGTGCTTTGCACCGTGAAAGCAAACTCCAGCCCTGGAGTTTTAGATGCATATGATTTACTTTCCAAAACCATAAGAAATATGTGCCCTGATGTCTCCTGTCTGTCAGAAATCAAGAGTTTCACGTTTTAGAAGAGCAAAGGTGCTCTTTCCGATACGAGCTTCCCGTACGTAACAACTGTGTTTTTCGCCAAGAAAGAAAGATTCAGACCTGCATTCTCGAATGTATATGAATCACTTGTCGAAGCCATATGAAATGTGTGACCTTTGGCCTTCTGTCTTGCAAGAATCAGCTGTTTCTCTTGTTAGCAACGCAAAATTGCACTTTGCGAGCTGAACTTCCCCTAAGGAACAACTGTGCTTTGCATCCAGAGAGAGAGCTCCAGTCCTGGATTCTCTGATGCATGTGATTCACTAGCCAGAGCCATAAGAAAGCTGTGTCCTGATGCCTTCTGTCTGACAGGAATCGACTCTTTCACTTGTTAGCAAAGCAAAGTTGCACTTTGCTCGTTGAGCTTCCCCTAAGGAACAACAGTGCTTTGCACCGTGAAAGCAAGCTCCAGCCATGGAGTTTTAGATGCATATGATTTACTTTCCAAAACCATAAGAAATATGTGCCCTGATGTCTCCTGTCTGTCACAAATCAAGAGTTTCACGTGTTAGAAGAGCAAAGGTGCACTTTGCGATACGAGCTTCCCGTACGTAACAACTGTGTTTTTCACCAAGAAAGAAAGCTCCAGACCTGCATGCTCGAATGTATATGAATCACTTGTCGAAGCCATAAGAAATGTGTGTCCTTTAGCCTTCTGTCTTGCAAGAATCAGCTCTTTCTCTTGTTAGCAACGAAAAGTTGCCCTTTGCGAGATGAGCTTCGCTTAAGGAACAAAGTTGTTTTTCACCGAGAAAGAAAGATCCAGGACTGGATTCTCAGATACATATTATTCAGTTACCAAAGCCATAAGAAATGTGTGTCCTTATGCCTTTGGTCTTGCAAGAATCAGCTGTTTCTCTTGTTAGCAATGAAATTGCCCTTTGCGAGATGAGCTTCCCCTAAGGAACAAGGTTGTTTTTCACCGAGAAAGAAAGATCCATGACTGGATTCTCAGATGCATGTGATTCACTAGCCAGAGCCATAAGAAAGCTGTGTCCTGATGCCTTCTGTATGACAGGAATCGACTGTTTCACTTGTTAGTAGAAAAATGCTACTCTTTGCGAGCTGAACTTCCCCTAAGGAACAACTGTGCTTTGCATCCAGAGAGAGAGCTCCAGTCCTGGATTCTCTGATGCATGTGATTCACTAGGCAGAGCCATAAGAAAGCTGTGTCCTGATGCCTTCTGTCTGACAGGAATCGACTCTTTCACTTGTTAGCAAAGCAAAGTTGCACTTTGCTCGTTGAGCTTCCCCTAAGGAACAACAGTGCTTTGCACCGTGAAAGCAAGCTCCAGCCCTGGAGTTTTAGATACATATGATTTACTTTCCAAAACCATAAGAAATATGTGCCCTGATGTCTCCTGTCTGTCAGAAATCAAGAGTTTCACGTGTTAGAAGAGCAAAGGTGCACTTTGCGATACGAGCTTCCCGTACGTAACAACTGTGTTTTTCACCAAGAAAGAAAGCTCCAGACCTGCATTCTCGAATGTATATGAATCACTTGTCGAAGCCATAAGAAATGTGTGTCCTTTAGCCTTCTGTCTTGCAAGAATCAGCTCTTTCTCTTGTTAGCAACGAAAAGTTGCACTTTGCGAGATGAGCTTCGCTTAAGAAACAAGGTTGTTTTTCACCGAGAAAGAAAGCTCCATGACTGGATTCTCAGATGCATATGAGAATCTTTCTAAAGCCATAAGAAATATGTGTCCTGATACATTCTTTCTGACAGGAATCGACTGTTTCACTTGTTAGCAGAAAAATGCTACTCTTTGCGAGCTGAACTTCCCCTAAGGAACAACTGTGCTTTGCATCCAGAAAGAGAGCTCCAGTCCTGGATTCTCTGATGCATGTGTTTCACTAGCCAGAGCCATAAGAAAGCTGTGTCCTAATGCCTTCTGTCTGACAGGAATCGACTCTTTCACTTGTTAGCCAAGCAAAGTTGCACTTTGCTCGTTGAGCTTTCCCTAAGGAACAACAGTGCTTTGCACCGTGAAAGCAAACTCCAGCCCTGGAGTTTTAGATGCATATGATTTACTTTCCAAAACCATAAGAAATATGTGCCCTGATGTCTCCTGTCTGTCACAAATCAAGAGTTTCACGTGTAAGAGGAGCAAAGGTGCACTTTGCGATACGAGCTTCCCGTACGTAACAACTGTGTTTTTCACCAAGAAAGAAAGCTCCAGACCTGCATGCTCGAATGTATATGAATCACTTGTCGAAGCCATAAGAAATGTGTGTCCTTTAGCCTTCTGTCTTGCAAGAATCAGCTCTTTCTCTTGTTAGCAACGAAAAGTTGCACTTTGCGAGATGAGCTTCGCTTAAGGAACAAAGTTGTTTTTCACCGAGAAAGAAAGATCCAGGACTGGATTCTCAGATACATATTATTCACTTACCAAAGCCATAAGAAATGTGTGTCCTTATGCCTTCTGTCTTGCAAGAATCAGCTGTTTCTCTTGTTAGCAATGAAATTGCCCTTTGCGAGATGAGCTTCCCCTAAGGAACAAGGTTGTTTTTCACCGAGAAAGAAAGATCCATGACTGGATTCTCAGATGCATGTGATTCACTAGCCAGAGCCCTAAGAAAGCTGTGTCCTGATGCCTTCTGTCTGACAGGAATCGACTCTTTCACTTGTTAGCAAAGCAAAGTTGCACTTTGCTCGTTGAGCTTCCCCTAAGGAACAACAGTGCTTTGCACCGTGAAAGCAAACTCCAGCCCTGGAGTTTTAGATGCATATGATTTACTTTCCAAAACCATAAGAAATATGTGCCCTGATGTCTCCTGTCTGTCACAAATCAAGAGTTTCACGTTTTAGAAGAGCAAAGGTGCACTTTGCCATACGAGCTTCCCGTACGTAACAACTGTGTTTTTCACCAAGAAGGAAAGTTCCAGACCTGCATGCTCGAAGGTATATGAATCACTTGTCGAAGCCATAAGAAATGTGTGTCCTTTAGCCTTCTGTCTTGCAAGAATCAGCTCTTTCTCTTGTTAGCAACGAAAAGTTGCACTTTGCGAGATGAGCTTCGCTTAAGGAACAAAGTTGTTTTTCACCGAGAAAGAAAGATCCAGGACTGGATTCTCAGATGCATATGAGACTCTTTCTAAAGCCATGAGAAATATGTGTTCTGATACATTCTTTCTGACAGGAATCGACTGTTTCACTTGTTAGCAGAAAAATGCTAGTCTTTGCGAGCTGAACTTCCCCTAAGGAACAACTGTGCTTTGCATCCAGAAAGAGAGCTCCATTCCTGGATTCTCTGATGCATGTGATTCACTAGCCAGAGCCATAAGAAAGCTGTGTCCTGATGCCTTCTGTCTGACAGGAATCGACTGTTTCACTTGTTAGCAAAGCAAAGTTGCACTTTGCTCGTTGAGCTTCCCCTATGGAACAACAGTGCTTTGCACCGTGAAAGCAAGCTCCAGCCCTGGAATTTTAGATGCATATGATTTACTTTCCAAAACCATAAGAAATATGTGCCCTGATGTCTCCTGTCTGTCAGAAATCAAGAGTTTCACGTGTTAGAAGAGCAAAGGTGCACTTTGCGATACGAGCTTCCCGTACGTAACAACTGTGTTTTTCACCAAGAGAGAAAGCTCCAGACCTGCATGCTCGAATGTATATGAATCACTTGTCGAAGCCATAAGAAATGTGTGTCCTTTAGCCTTCTGTCTTGCAAGAATCAGCTGTTTCTCTTTTTAGCAACGAAAAGTTGCACTTTGCGAGATGAGCTTCTCTTAAGGAACAAAGTTGTTTTTCACCGAGAAAGAAAGATCCAGGACCGGATTCTCAGATGCATATTATTCACTTACCAAAGCCATAAGAAATGTGTGTCTTCATGCCTTTGGTCTTGCAAGAATCAGCTGTTTCTCTGTTAGCAATGAAATTTGCACATTGCGAGATGAGCGTCTCTTAAGGAACAAAGTTGTTTTTCACCGAGAAAGAAAGATCCATGACTGGATTCTCAGATGCATATTATTCACTTACCAAAACCATAAGAAATGTGTGTCTTTATGCCTTTGGTCTTGCAAGAATCAGCTGTTTCTCTTTTTAGCAACGAAAAGTTGCACTTTGCGAGATGAGCTTCTCTTAAGGAACAAAGTTTTTTTCACCGAGAAAGAAAGATCCATGACTGGATTCTCAGATGCATGTGATTCACTAGCCAGAGGCATAAGAAAGCTGTGTCCTGATGCCTTCTGTCTGACAGGAATCGACTCTTTCACTTGTTAGCAAAGCAAAGTTGCACTTTGCTCGTTGAGCTTCCCCTAAGGAACAACAGTGCTTTGCACCGTGAAAGCAAACTCCAGCCCTGGAGTTTTAGATGCATATGATTTACTTTCCAAAACCATAAGAAATATGTGCCCTGATGTCTCCTGTCTGTCACAAATCAAGAGTTTCACGTTTTAGAAGAGCAAAGGTGCACTTTGCCATACGAGCTTCCCGTACGTAACAACTGTGTTTTTCGCCAAGAAAGAAAGCTTCAGACCTGCATTCTCGAATGTATATGAATCACTTGTCGAAGCCATAAGAAATGTGTGACCTTTGGCCTTCTGTCTTGCAAGAATCAGCTGTTTCTCTTGTTAGCAACGCAAAATTGCACTTTGCGAGCTGAACTTCCCCTAATGAACAACTGTGCTTTGCATCCAGAAAGAGAGCTCCAGTCCTGGATTCTCTGATGCATGTGTTTCACTAGCCAGAGCCATAAGAAAGCTGTGTCCTAATGCCTTCTGTCTGACAGGAATCGCGTCTTTCACTTGTTAGCCAAGCAAAGTTGCACTTTGCTCGTTGAGCTTTCCCTAAGGAACAACAGTGCTTTGCACCGTGAAAGCAAACTCCAGCACTGGAGTTTTAGATGCATATGATTTACTTTCCAAAACCATAAGAAATATGTGCCCTGATGTCTCCTGTCTGTCACAAATCAAGAGTTTCACGTGTTAGAAGAGCAAAGGTGCACTTTGCGATACGAGCTTCCCGTACGTAACAACTGTGTTTTTCACCAAGAAAGAAAGTTCCAGACCTGCATTCTCGAATGTATATGAATCACTTGTCGAAGCCATAAGAAATGTGTGTCCTTTAGCCTTCTGTCTTGCAAGAATCAGCTCTTTCTCTTGTTAGCAACGAAAAGTTGCACTTTGCGAGATGAGCTTCGCTTAAGGAACAAAGTTGTTTTTCACCGAGAAAGAAAGATCCAGGACTGGATTCTCAGATACATATTATTCACTTACCAAAGCCATAAGAATTGTGTGTCCTTATGCCTTTGGTCTTGCAAGAATCAGCTGTTTCTCTTGTTAGCAATGAAATTGCCCTTTGCGAGATGAGCTTCCCCTAAGGAACAAAGTTGTTTTTCACCGAGAAAGAAAGATCCATGACTGGATTCTCAGATGCATATGAGACTCTTTCTAAAGGCATGAGAAATATGTGTTCTGATACATTCTTTCTGACAGGAATCGACTGTTTCACTTGTTAGCAGAAAAATGCTACTCTTTGCGAGCTGAACTTCCCCTAAGGAACAACTGTGCTTTGCATCCAGAGAGAGAGCTCCAGTCCTGGATTCTCTGATGCATGTGATTCACTAGGCAGAGCCATAAGAAAGCTGTGTCCTGATGCCTTCTGTCTGACAGGAATCGACTCTTTCACTTGTTAGCAAAGCAAAGTTGCACTTTGCTCGTTGAGCTTCCCCTAAGGAACAACAGTGCTTTGCACCGTGAAAGCAAACTCCAGCCCTGGAGTTTTAGATGCATATGATTTACTTTCCAAAACCATAAGAAATATGTGCCCTGATGTCTCCTGTCTGTCAGAAATCAAGAGTTTCACGTTTTAGAAGAGCAAAGGTGCTCTTTCCGATACGAGCTTCCCGTACGTAACAACTGTGTTTTTCGCCAAGAAAGAAAGCTTCAGACCTGCATTCTCGAATGTATATGAATCACTTGTCGAAGCCATATGAAATGTGTGACCTTTGGCCTTCTGTCTTGCAAGAATCAGCTGTTTCTCTTGTTAGCAACGCAAAATTGCACTTTGCGAGCTGAACTTCCCCTAAGGAACAACTGTGCTTTGCATCCAGAGAGAGAGCTCCAGTCCTGGATTCTCTGATGCATGTGATTCACTAGCCAGAGCCATAAGAAAGCTGTGTCCTGATGCCTTCTGTCTGACAGGAATCGACTCTTTCACTTGTTAGCAAAGCAAAGTTGCACTTTGCTCGTTGAGCTTCCCCTAAGGAACAACAGTGCTTTGCACCGTGAAAGCAAGCTCCAGCCATGGAGTTTTAGATGCATATGATTTACTTTCCAAAACCATAAGAAATATGTGCCCTGATGTCTCCTGTCTGTCACAAATCAAGAGTTTCACGTGTTAGAAGAGCAAAGGTGCACTTTGCGATACGAGCTTCCCGTACGTAACAACTGTGTTTTTCACCAAGAAAGAAAGCTCCAGACCTGCATGCTCGAATGTATATGAATCACTTGTCGAAGCCATAAGAAATGTGTGTCCTTTAGCCTTCTGTCTTGCAAGAATCAGCTCTTTCTCTTGTTAGCAACGAAAAGTTGCCCTTTGCGAGATGAGCTTCGCTTAAGGAACAAAGTTGTTTTTCACCGAGAAAGAAAGATCCAGGACTGGATTCTCAGATACATATTATTCAGTTACCAAAGCCATAAGAAATGTGTGTCCTTATGCCTTTGGTCTTGCAAGAATCAGCTGTTTCTCTTGTTAGCAATGAAATTGCCCTTTGCGAGATGAGCTTCCCCTAAGGAACAAGGTTGTTTTTCACCGAGAAAGAAAGATCCATGACTGGATTCTCAGATGCATGTGATTCACTAGCCAGAGCCATAAGAAAGCTGTGTCCTGATGCCTTCTGTATGACAGGAATCGACTGTTTCACTTGTTAGTAGAAAAATGCTACTCTTTGCGAGCTGAACTTCCCCTAAGGAACAACTGTGCTTTGCATCCAGAGAGAGAGCTCCAGTCCTGGATTCTCTGATGCATGTGATTCACTAGCCAGAGCCATAAGAAAGCTGTGTCCTGATGCCTTCTGTCTGACAGGAATCGACTCTTTCACTTGTTAGCAAAGCAAAGTTGCACTTTGCTCGTTGAGCTTCCCCTAAGGAACAACAGTGCTTTGCACCGTGAAAGCAAGCTCCAGCCCTGGAGTTTTAGATACATATGATTTACTTTCCAAAACCATAAGAAATATGTGCCCTGATGTCTCCTGTCTGTCAGAAATCAAGAGTTTCACGTGTTAGAAGAGCAAAGGTGCACTTTGCGATACGAGCTTCCCGTACGTAACAACTGTGTTTTTCACCAAGAAAGAAAGCTCCAGACCTGCATTCTCGAATGTATATGAATCACTTGTCGAAGCCATAAGAAATGTGTGTCCTTTAGCCTTCTGTCTTGCAAGAATCAGCTCTTTCTCTTGTTAGCAACGAAAAGTTGCACTTTGCGAGATGAGCTTCGCTTAAGAAACAAGGTTGTTTTTCACCGAGAAAGAAAGCTCCATGACTGGATTCTCAGATGCATATGAGAATCTTTCTAAAGCCATAAGAAATATGTGTCCTGATACATTCTTTCTGACAGGAATCGACTGTTTCACTTGTTAGCAGAAAAATGCTACTCTTTGCGAGCTGAACTTCCCCTAAGGAACAACTGTGCTTTGCATCCAGAAAGAGAGCTCCAGTCCTGGATTCTCTGATGCATGTGATTCACTAGCCAGAGCCATAAGAAAGCTGTGTCCTGATGCCTTCTGTCTGACAGGAATCGACTCTTTCACTTGTTAGCAAAGCAAAGTTGCACTTTGCTCGTTGAGCTTCCCCTAAGGAACAAGAGTGCTTTGCACCGTGAAAGCAAACTCCAGCCCTGGAGTTTTAGATGCATATGATTTACTTTCCAAAACCATAAGAAATATGTGCCCTGATGTCTCCTGTCTGTCACAAATCAAGAGTTTCACGTGTTAGAAGAGCAAAGGTGCACTTTGCGATACGAGCTTCCCGTACGTAACAACTGTGTTTTTCACCAAGAGAGAAAGCTCCAGACCTGCATGCTCGAATGTATATGAATCACTTGTCGAAGCCATAAGAAATGTGTGTCCTTTAGCCTTCTGTCTTGCAAGAATCAGCTGTTTCTCTTGTTAGCAACGAAAAGTTGCACTTTGCGAGATGAGCTTCTCTTAAGGAACAAAGTTGTTTTTCACCGAGAAAGAAAGATCCAGGACTGGATTCTCAGATGCATATTATTCACTTACCAAAGCCATAAGAAATGTGTGTCTTTATGCCTTTGGTCTTGCAAGAATCGACTGTTTCTCTTTTTAGCAACGAAAAGTTGCACTTTGCGAGATGAGCTTCTCTTAAGGAACAAAGTTGTTTTTCACCGAGAAAGAAAGATCGATGACTGGATTCTCAGATGCATGTGATTCACTAGCCAGAGGCATAAGAAAGCTGTGTCCTGATGCCTTCTGTCTGACAGGAATCGACTCTTTCACTTGTTAGCAAAGCAAAGTTGCACTTTGCTCGTTGAGCTTCCCCTAAGGAACAACAGTGCTTTGCACCGTGAACGCAAGCTCCAGCCCTGGAGTTTTAGATGCATATGATTTACTTTCCAAAACCATAAGAAATATGTGCCCTGATGTCTCCTGTCTGTCAGAAATCAAGAGTTTCACGTTTTAGAAGAGCAAAGGTGCTCTTTCCGATACGAGCTTCCCGTACGTAACAACTGTGTTTTTCGCCAAGAAAGAAAGCTTCAGACCTGCATTCTCGAATGTATATGAATCACTTGTCGAAGCCATACGAAATGTGTGACCTTTGGCCTTCTGTCTTGCAAGAATCAGCTGTTTCTCTTGTTAGCAACGCAAAATTGCACTTTGCGAGCTGAACTTCCCCTAAGGAACAACTGTGCTTTGCATCCAGAAAGAGAGCTCCAGTCCTGGATTCTCTGATGCATGTGTTTCACTAGCCAGAGCCATAAGAAAGCTGTGTCCTAATGCCTTCTGTCTGACAGGAATCGACTCTTTCACTTGTTAGCCAAGCAAAGTTGCACTTTGCTCGTTGAGCTTTCCCTAAGGAACAACAGTGCTTTGCACCGTGAAAGCAAACTCCAGCCCTGGAGTTTTAGATGCATATGATTTACTTTCCAAAACCATAAGAAATATGTGCCCTGATGTCTCCTGTCTGTCACAAATCAAGAGTTTCACGTGTAAGAGGAGCAAAGGTGCACTTTGCGATACGAGCTTCCCGTACGTAACAACTGTGTTTTTCACCAAGAAAGAAAGTTCCAGACCTGCATTCTCGAATGTATATGAATCACTTGTCGAAGCCATAAGAAATGTGTGTCCTTTAGCCTTCTGTCTTGCAAGAATCAGCTGTTTCTCTTGTTAGCAACGAAAAGTTGCACTTTGCGAGATGAGCTTCGCTTAAGAAACAAGGTTGTTTTTCACCGAGAAGGAAAGATCCATGACTGGATTCTCAGATGCATATGAGAATCTTTCTAGAGCCATAAGAAATATGTGTCCTGATACATTCTTTCTGACAGGAATCGACTGTTTCACTTGTTAGCAGAAAAATGCTAGTCTTTGCGAGCTGAACTTCCCCTAAGGAACAACAGTGCTTTGCATCCAGAAAGAGAGCTCCAGTCCTGGATTCTCTGATGCATGTGATTCACTAGCCAGAGCCATAAGAAAGCTGTGTCCTGATGCCTTCTGTCTGACAGGAATCGACTCTTTCACTTGTTAGCAAAGCAAAGTTGCACTTTGCTCGTTGAGCTTCCCCTAAGGAACAACAGTGCTTTGCACCGTGAAAGCAAGCTCCAGCCATGGAGTTTTAGATGCATATGATTTACTTTCCAAAACCATAAGAAATATGTGCCCTGATGTCTCCTGTCTGTCACAAATCAAGAGTTTCACGTGTTAGAAGAGCAAAGGTGCACTTTGCGATACGAGCTTCCCGTACGTAACAACTGTGTTTTTCACCAAGAAAGAAAGCTCCAGACCTGCATTCTCGAATGTATATGAATCACTTGTCGAAGCCATAAGAAATGTGTGTCCTTTAGCCTTCTGTCTTGCAAGAATCAGCTCTTTCTCTTGTTAGCAACGAAAAGTTGCACTTTGCGAGATGAGCTTCGCTTAAGGAACAAAGTTGTTTTTCACCGAGAAAGAAAGATCCAGGACTGGATTCTCAGATACATATTATTCACTTACCAAAGCCATAAGAAATGTGTGTCCTTATGCCTTTGGTCTTGCAAGAATCAGCTGTTTCTCTTGTTAGCAATGAAATTGCCCTTTGCGAGATGAGCTTCCCCTAAGGAACAAGGTTGTTTTTCACCGAGAAAGAAAGATCCATGACTGGATTCTCAGATGCATGTGATTCACTAGCCAGAGCCATAAGAAAGCTGTGTCCTGATGCCTTCTGTCTGACAGGAATCGACTGTTTCACTTGTTAGTAGAAAAATGCTACTCTTAGCGAGCTGAACTTCCCCTAAGGAACAACTGTGCTTTGCATCCAGAGAGAGAGCTCCAGTCCTGGATTCTCTGATGCATGTGATTCACTAGCCAGAGCCATAAGAAAGCTGTGTCCTGATGCCTTCTGTCTGACAGGAATCGACTCTTTCACTTGTTAGCAAAGCAAAGTTGCACTTTGCTCGTTGAGCTTCCCCTAAGGAACAACAGTGCTTTGCACCGTGAAAGAAAGCTCCAGCCCTGGAGTTTTAGATTCATATGATTTACTTTCCAAAACCATAAGAAATATGTGCCCTGATGTCTCCTGTCTGTCAGAAATCAAGAGTTTCACGTGTTAGAAGAGCAAAGGTGCACTTTGCGATATGAGCTTCCCGTACGTAACAACTGTGTTTTTCACCAAGAGAGAAAGCTCCAGACCTGCATGCTCGAATGTATATGAATCACTTGTCGAAGCCATACGAAATGTGTGTCCTTTAGCCTTCTGTCTTGCAAGAATCAGCTGTTTCTCTTGTTAGCAACGAAAAGTTGCACTTTGCGAGATGAGCTTCGCTTAAGAAACAAGGTTGTTTTTCACCGAGAAGGAAAGATCCATGACTGGATTCTCAGATGCATATGAGAATCTTTCTAAAGCCATAAGAAATATGTGTCCTGATACATTCTTTCTGACAGGAATCGACTGTTTCACTTGTTAGCAGAAAAATGCTAGTCTTTGCGAGCTGAACTTCCCCTAAGGAACAACAGTGCTTTGCATCCAGAAAGAGAGCTCCAGTCCTGGATTCTCTGATGCATGTGATTCACTAGCCAGAGCCATAAGAAAGCTGTGTCCTGATGCCTTCTGTCTGACAGGAATCGACTCTTTCACTTGTTAGCAAAGCAAAGTTGCACTTTGCTCGTTGAGCTTCCCCTAAGGAACAACAGTGCTTTGCACCGTGAAAGCAAGCTCCAGCCATGGAGTTTTAGATGCATATGATTTACTTTCCAAAACCATAAGAAATATGTGCCCTGATGTCTCCTGTCTGTCACAAATCAAGAGTTTCACGTGTTAGAAGAGCAAAGGTGCACTTTGCGATACGAGCTTCCCGTACGTAACAACTGTGTTTTTCACCAAGAAAGAAAGCTCCAGACCTGCATTCTCGAATGTATATGAATCACTTGTCGAAGCCATAAGAAATGTGTGTCCTTTAGCCTTCTGTCTTGCAAGAATCAGCTCTTTCTCTTGTTAGCAACGAAAAGTTGCACTTTGCGAGATGAGCTTCGCTTAAGGAACAAAGTTGTTTTTCACCGAGAAAGAAAGATCCAGGACTGGATTCTCAGATACATATTATTCACTTACCAAAGCCATAAGAAATGTGTGTCCTTATGCCTTTGGTCTTGCAAGAATCAGCTGTTTCTCTTGTTAGCAATGAAATTGCCCTTTGCGAGATGAGCTTCCCCTAAGGAACAAGGTTGTTTTTCACCGAGAAAGAAAGATCCATGACTGGATTCTCAGATGCATGTGATTCACTAGCCAGAGCCATAAGAAAGCTGTGTCCTGATGCCTTCTGTCTGACAGGAATCGACTGTTTCACTTGTTAGTAGAAAAATGCTACTCTTAGCGAGCTGAACTTCCCCTAAGGAACAACTGTGCTTTGCATCCAGAGAGAGAGCTCCAGTCCTGGATTCTCTGATGCATGTGATTCACTAGCCAGAGCCATAAGAAAGCTGTGTCCTGATGCCTTCTGTCTGACAGGAATCGACTCTTTCACTTGTTAGCAAAGCAAAGTTGCACTTTGCTCGTTGAGCTTCCCCTAAGGAACAACAGTGCTTTGCACCGTGAAAGCAAACTCCAGCCCTGGAGTTTTAGATGCATATGATTTACTTTCCAAAACCATAAGAAATATGTGCCCTGATGTCTCCTGTCTGTCAGAAATCAAGAGTTTCACGTTTTAGAAGAGCAAAGGTGCTCTTTCCGATACGAGCTTCCCGTACGTAACAACTGTGTTTTTCGCCAAGAAAGAAAGCTTCAGACCTGCATTCTCGAATGTATATGAATCACTTGTCGAAGCCATACGAAATGTGTGACCTTTGGCCTTCTGTCTTGCAAGAATCAGCTGTTTCTCTTGTTAGCAACGCAAAATTGCACTTTGCGAGCTGAACTTCCCCTAATGAACAACTGTGCTTTGCATCCAGAAAGAGAGCTCCAGTCCTGGATTTTCTGATGCATGTGTTTCACTAGCCAGAGCCATAAGAAAGCTGTGTCCTGATGCCTTCTGTCTGACAGGAATCGCGTCTTTCACTTGTTAGCCAAGCAAAGTTGCACTTTGCTCGTTGAGCTTTCCCTAAGGAACAACAGTGCTTTGCACCGTGAAAGCAAACTCCAGCCCTGGAGTTTTACATGCATATGATTTACTTTCCAAAACCATAAGAAATATGTGCCCTGATGTCTCCTGTCTGTCACAAATCAAGAGTTTCACGTGTTAGAAGAGGAAAGGTGCACTTTGCGATACGAGCTTCCCGTACGTAACAACTGTGTTTTTCACCAAGAAAGAAAGTTCCAGACCTGCATTCTCGAATGTATATGAATCACTTGTCGAAGCCATAAGAAATGTGTGTCCTTTAGCCTTCTGTCTTGCAAGAATCAGCTGTTTCTCTTGTTAGCAACGAAAAGTTGCACTTTGCGAGATGAGCTTCGCTTAAGAAACAAGGTTGTTTTTCACCGAGAAGGAAAGCTCCATGACTGGATTCTCAGATGCATATGAGAATCTTTCTAGAGCCATAAGAAATATGTGTCCTGATACATTCTTTCTGACAGGAATCGACTGTTTCACTTGTTAGCAGAAAAATGCTAGTCTTTGCGAGCTGAACTTCCCCTAAGGAACAACTGTGCTTTGCATCCAGAAAGAGAGCTCCAGTCCTGGATTCTCTGATGCATGTGATTCACTAGCCAGAGCCATAAGAAAGCTGTGTCCTGATGCCTTCTGTCTGACAGGAATCGACTCTTTCACTTGTTAGCAAAGCAAAGTTGCACTTTGCTCGTTGAGCTTTCCCTAAGGAACAACAGTGCTTTGCACCGTGAAAGCAAGCTCCAGCCATGGAGTTTTAGATGCATATGATTTACTTTCCAAAACCATAAGAAATATGTGCCCTGATGTCTCCTGTCTGTCACAAATCAAGAGTTTCACGTGTTAGAAGAGCAAAGGTGCACTTTGCGATACGAGCTTCCCGTACGTAACAACTGTGTTTTTCACCAAGAAAGAAAGCTCCAGACCTGCATTCTCGAATGTATATGAATCACTTGTCGAAGCCATAAGAAATGTGTGTCCTTTGGCCTTCTGTCTTGCAAGAATCAGCTCTTTCTCTTGTTAGCAACGAAAAGTTGCACTTTGCGAGATGAGCTTCGCTTAAGGAACAAAGTTGTTTTTCACCGAGAAAGAAAGATCCAGGACTGGATTCTCAGATACATATTATTCACTTACCAAAGCCATAAGAAATGTGTGTCCTTATGCCTTTGGTCTTGCAAGAATCAGCTGTTTCTCTTGTTAGCAATGAAATTGCCCTTTGCGAGATGAGCTTCCCCTAAGGAACAAGGTTGTTTTTCACCGAGAAAGAAAGATCCATGACTGGATTCTCAGATGCATGTGATTCACTAGCCAGAGCCATAAGAAAGCTGTGTCCTGATGCCTTCTGTCTGACAGGAATCGACTGTTTCACTTGTTAGTAGAAAAATGCTACTCTTAGCGAGCTGAACTTCCCCTAAGGAACAACTGTGCTTTGCATCCAGAGAGAGAGCTCCAGTCCTGGATTCTCTGATGCATGTGATTCACTAGCCAGAGCCATAAGAAAGCTGTGTCCTGATGCCTTCTGTCTGACAGGAATCGACTCTTTCACTTGTTAGCAAAGCAAAGTTGCACTTTGCTCGTTGAGCTTCCCCTAAGGAACAACAGTGCTTTGCACCGTGAAAGAAAGCTCCAGCCCTGGAGTTTTAGATTCATATGATTTACTTTCCAAAACCATAAGAAATATGTGCCCTGATGTCTCCTGTCTGTCAGAAATCAAGAGTTTCACGTGTTAGAAGAGCAAAGGTGCACTTTGCGATACGAGCTTCCCGTACGTAACAACTGTGTTTTTCACCAAGAAAGAAAGTTCCAGACCTGCATTCTCGAATGTATATGAATCACTTGTCGAAGCCATAAGAAATGTGTGTCCTTTAGCCTTCTGTCTTGCAAGAATCAGCTGTTTCTCTTGTTAGCAACGAAAAGTTGCACTTTGCGAGATGAGCTTCGCTTAAGAAACAAGGTTGTTTTTCACCGAGAAGGAAAGATCCATGACTGGATTCTCAGATGCATATGAGAATCTTTCTAGAGCCATAAGAAATATGTGTCCTGATACATTCTTTCTGACAGGAATCGACTGTTTCACTTGTTAGCAGAAAAATGCTAGTCTTTGCGAGCTGAACTTCCCCTAAGGAACAACTGTGCTTTGCATCCAGAAAGAGAGCTCCAGTCCTGGATTCTCTGATGCATGTGATTCACTAGCCAGAGCCATAAGAAAGCTGTGTCCTGATGCCTTCTGTCTGACAGGAATCGACTCTTTCACTTGTTAGCAAAGCAAAGTTGCACTTTGCTCGTTGAGCTTTCCCTAAGGAACAACAGTGCTTTGCACCGTGAAAGCAAGCTCCAGCCATGGAGTTTTAGATGCATATGATTTACTTTCCAAAACCATAAGAAATATGTGCCCTGATGTCTCCTGTCTGTCAGAAATCAAGAGTTTCACGTGTTAGAAGAGCAAAGGTGCACTTTGCGATACGAGCTTCCCGTACGTAACAACTGTGTTTTTCACCAAGAAAGAAAGCTCCAGACCTGCATTCTCGAATGTATATGAATCACTTGTCGAAGCCATAAGAAATGTGTGTCCTTTGGCCTTCTGTCTTGCAAGAATCAGCTCTTTCTCTTGTTAGCAACGAAAAGTTGCACTTTGCGAGATGAGCTTCGCTTAAGGAACAAAGTTGTTTTTCACCGAGAAAGAAAGATCCAGGACTGGATTCTCAGATACATATTATTCACTTACCAAAGCCATAAGAAATGTGTGTCCTTATGCCTTTGGTCTTGCAAGAATCAGCTGTTTCTCTTGTTAGCAATGAAATTGCCCTTTGCGAGATGAGCTTCCCCTAAGGAACAAGGTTGTTTTTCACCGAGAAAGAAAGATCCATGACTGGATTCTCAGATGCATGTGATTCACTAGCCAGAGCCATAAGAAAGCTGTGTCCTGATGCCTTCTGTCTGACAGGAATCGACTGTTTCACTTGTTAGTAGAAAAATGCTACTCTTTGCGAGCTGAACTTCCCCTAAGGAACAACTGTGCTTTGCATCCAGAGAGAGAGCTCCAGTCCTGGATTCTCTGATGCATGTGATTCACTAGCCAGAGCCATAAGAAAGCTGTGTCCTGATGCCTTCTGTCTGACAGGAATCGACTCTTTCACTTGTTAGCAAAGCAAAGTTGCACTTTGCTCGTTGAGCTTCCCCTAAGGAACAACAGTGCTTTGCACCGTGAAAGAAAGCTCCAGCCCTGGAGTTTTAGATTCATATGATTTACTTTCCAAAACCATAAGAAATATGTGCCCTGATGTCTCCTGTCTGTCAGAAATCAAGAGTTTCACGTGTTAGAAGAGCAAAGGTGCACTTTGCGATACGAGCTTCCCGTACGTAACAACTGTGTTTTTCACCAAGAGAGAAAGCTCCAGACCTGCATGCTCGAATGTATATGAATCACTTGTCGAAGCCATACGAAATGTGTGTCCTTTAGCCTTCTGTCTTGCAAGAATCAGCTGTTTCTCTTGTTAGCAACGAAAAGTTGCACTTTGCGAGATGAGCTTCTCTTAAGGAACAAAGTTGTTTTTCACCGGGAAAGAAAGATCCAGGACCGGATTCTCAGATGCATATTATTCACTTACCAAAGCCATAAGAAATGTGTGTCTTCATGCCTTTGGTCTTGCAAGAATCAGCTGTTTCTCTTTTTAGCAACGAAAAGTTGCACTTTGCGAGATGAGCTTCTCTTAAGGAACAAAGTTGTTTTTCACCGAGAAAGAAAGATCCATGACTGGATTCTCAGATGCATGTGATTCACTAGCCAGAGGCATAAGAAAGCTGTGTCCTGATGCCTTCTGTCTGACAGGAATCGACTGTTTCACTTGTTAGTAGAAAAATGCTACTCTTTGCGAGCTGAACTTCCCCTAAGGAACAACTGTGCTTTGCATCCAGAGAGAGAGCTCCAGTCCTGGATTCTCTGATGCATGTGATTCACTAGCCAGAGCCATAAGAAAGCTCTGTCCTGATGCCTTCTGTCTGACAGGAATCGACTCTTTCACTTGTTAGCAAAGCAAAGTTGCACTTTGCTCGTTGAGCTTCCCCTAAGGAACAACAGTGCTTTGCACCGTGAAAGTAAGCTCCAGCCCTGGAGTTTTAGATGCATATGATTTACTTTCCAAAACCATAAGAAATATGTGCCCTGATGTCTCCTGTCTGTCAGAAATCAAGAGTTTCACGTGTTAGAAGAGCAAAGGTGCACTTTGCGATACGAGCTTCCCGTACGTAACAACTGTGTTTTTCACCAAGAAAGAAAGCTCCAGACCTGCATTCTCGAATGTATATGAATCACTTGTCGAAGCCATAAGAAATGTGTGTCCTTTAGCCTTCTGTCTTGCAAGAATCAGCTGTTTCTCTTGTTAGCAACGAAAAGTTGCACTTTGCGGGATGAGCTTCGCTTAAGAAACAAGGTTGTTTTTCACCGAGAAAGAAAGATCCATGACTGGATTCTCAGATGCATATGAGAATCTTTCTAAAGCCATAAGAAATATGTGTCCTGATACATTCTTTCTGACAGGAATCGACTGTTTCACTTGTTAGCAGAAAAATGCTAGTCTTTGCGAGCTGAACTTCCCCTAAGGAACAACTGTGCTTTGCATCCAGAAAGAGAGCTCCAGTCCTGGATTCTCTGATGCATGTGATTCACTAGCCAGAGCCATAAGAAAGCTGTGTCCTGATGCCTTCTGTCTGACAGGAATCGACTCTTTCACTTGTTAGCAAAGCAAAGTTGCACTTTGCTCGTTGAGCTTCCCCTAAGGAACAACAGTGCTTTGCACCGTGAAAGCAAGCTCCAGCCCTGGAGTTTTAGATGCATATGATTTACTTTCCAAAACCATAAGAAATATGTGCTCTGATGTCTCCTGTCTGGCAGAAATCAAGAGTTTCACGTGTTAGAAGAGCAAAGGTGCACTTTGCGATACGAGCTTCCCGTACGTAACAACTGTGTTTTTCACCAAGAAAGAAAGCTCCAGACCTGCATGCTCGAATGTATATGAATCACTTGTCGAAGCCATAAGAAATGTGTGTCCTTTAGCCTTCTGTCTTGCAAGAATCAGCTGTTTCTCTTTTTAGCAACGAAAAGTTGCCCTTTGCGAGATGAGCTTCGCTTAAGGAACAAAGTTGTTTTTCACCGAGAAAGAAAGATCCAGGACCGGATTCTCAGATGCATATTATTCACTTACCAAAGCCATAAGAAATGTGTGTCATTTAGCCTTCTGTCTTGCAAGAATCAGCTCCTTCTCGTGTTAGAACCGAAAAGTTGCACTTTGCGAGATGAGCTTCGCTTAAGAAACAAGGTTGTTTTTCACCGAGAAAGAAAGATCCATGACTGGATTCTCAGATGCATATGAGAATCTTTCTAGAGCCATAAGAAATATGTGTCCTGATACATTCTTTCTGACAGGAATCGACTGTTTCACTTGTTAGCAGAAAAATGCTAGTCTTTGCGAGTTGAACTTCCCCTAAGGAACAACAGTGCTTTGCATCCAGAAAGAGAGCTCCAGTCCTGGATTCTCTGATGCATGTGATTCACTAGCCAGAGCCATAAGAAAGCTGTATCCTGATGCCTTCTGTCTGACAGGAATCGACTGTTTCACTTGTTAGCAACGCAAAGTTGCACTTTGCTCGTTGAGCTTCCCATAAGGAACAACAGTGCTTTGCACCGTGAAAGCAAGCTCCAGCCATGGAGTTTTAGATGCATATGATTTACTTTCCAAAACCATAAGAAATATGTGCCCTGATGTCTCCTGTCTGGCAGAAATCAAGAGTTTCACGTGTTAGAAGAGCAAAGGTGCACTTTGCGATACGAGCTTCCCGTACGTAACAACTGTGTTTTTCACCAAGAAAGAAAGCTCCAGACCTGCATTCTCGAATGTATATGAATCACTTGTCGAAGCCATAAGAAATGTGTGTCCTTTAGCCTTCTGTCTTGCAAGAATCAGCTCTTTCTCTTGTTAGCAACGAAAAGTTGCACTTTGCGAGATGAGCTTCGCTTAAGGAACAAAGTTGTTTTTCACCGAGAAAGAAAGATCCAGGACTGGATTCTCAGATACATATTATTCACTTACCAAAGCCATAAGAAATGTGTGTCCTTATGCCTTTGGTCTTGCAAGAATCAGCTGTTTCTCTTGTTAGCAATGAAATTGCCCTTTGGGAGATGAGCTTCCCCTAAGGAACAAGGTTGTTTTTCACCGAGAAAGAAAGATCCATGGCTGGATTCTCAGATGCATGTGATTCACTAGCCAGAGCCATAAGAAAGCTGTGTCCTGATGCCTTCTGTCTGACAGGAATCGACTGTTTCACTTGTTAGTAGAAAAATGCTACTCTTTGCGAGCTGAACTTCCCCTAAGGAACAACTGTGCTTTGCATCCAGAAAGAGAGCTCCAGTCCTGGATTCTCTGATGCATGTGATTCACTAGCCAGAGCCATAAGAAAGCTGTGTCCTGATGCCTTCTGTCTGACAGGAATCGACTCTTTCACTTGTTAGCAAAGCAAAGTTGCACTTTGCTCGTTGAGCTTCCCCTAAGGAACAACAGTGCTTTGCACCGTGAAAGTAAGCTCCAGCCCTGGAGTTTTAGATACATATGATTTACTTTCCAAAACCATAAAAAATATGTGCCCTGATGTCTCCTGTCTGTCAGAAATCAAGAGTTTCACGTGTTAGAAGAGCAAAGGTGCACTTTGCGATACGAGCCTCCCGTACGTAACAACTGTGTTTTTCACGAAGAAAGAAAGTTCCAGACCTGCATTCTCGAATGTATATGAATCACTTGTCGAAGCCATAAGAAATGTGTGTCCTTTAGCCTTCTGTCTTGCAAGAATCAGCTGTTTCTCTTGTTAGCAACGAAAAGTTGCACTTTGCGAGATGAGCTTCTCTTAAGGAACAAAGTTGTTTTTCACCGAGAAAGAAAGATCCAGGACCGGATTCTCAGATGCATATTATTCACTTACCAAAGCCATAAGAAATGTGTGTCATTTAGCCTTCTGTCTTGCAAGAATCAGCTCCTTCTCGTGTTAGAAACGAAAAGTTGCACTTTGCGAGATGAGCTTCGCTTAAGGAACAAAGTTGTTTTTCACCGAGAAAGAAAGATCCATGACTGGATTCTCAGATGCATATGAGAATTTTTCTAAAGCCATAAGAAATATGTGTCCTAATACATTCTTTCTGACAGGAATCGACTGTTTCACTTGTTAGCAGAAAAATGCTAGTCTTTGCGAGCTGAACTTCCCCTAAGGAACAACTGTGCTTTGCATCCAGAAAGAGAGCTCCAGTCCTGGATTCTCTGATGCATGTGATTCACTAGCCAGAGCCATAAGAAAGCTGTGTCCTGATGCCTTCTGTCTGACAGGAATCGACTCTTTCACTTGTTAGCAAAGCAAAGTTGCACTTTGCTCGTTGAGCTTTCCCTAAGGAACAACAGTGCTTTGCACCGTGAAAGCAAACTCCAGCCCTGGAGTTTTAGATGCATATGATTTACTTTCCAAAACCATAAGAAATATGTGCCCTGATGTCTCCTGTCTGGCAGAAATCAAGAGTTTCACGTGTTAGAAGAGCAAAGGTGCACTTTGCGATACGAGCTTCCCGTACGTAACAACTGTGTTTTTCACCAAGAGAGAAAGCTCCAGACCTGCATGCTCGAAAGTATATGAATCACTTGTCGAAGCCATAAGAAATGTGTGTCCTTTAGCCTTCTGTCTTGCAAGAATCAGCTCTTTCTCTTGTTAGCAACGAAAAGTTGCACTTTGCGAGATGAGCTTCGCTTAAGGAACAAAGTTGTTTTTCACCGAGAAAGAAAGATCCAGGACTGGATTCTCAGATACATATTATTCACTTACCAAAGCCATAAGAAATGTGTGTCCTTATGCCTTTGGTCTTGCAAGAATCAGCTGTTTCTCTTGTTAGCAATGAAATTTGCCCTTTGCGAGATGAGCTTCCCCTAAGGAACAAGGTTGTTTTTCACCGAGAAAGAAAGATCCATGACTGGATTCTCAGATGCATGTGATTCACTAGCCAGAGCCATAAGAAAGCTGTGTCCTGATGCCTTCTGTCTGACAGGAATCGACTGTTTCACTTGTTAGTAGAAAAATGCTACTCTTTGTGAGCTGAACTTCCCCTAAGGAACAACTGTGCTTTGCATCCAGAGAGAGAGCTCCAGTCCTGGATTCTCTGATGCATGTGATTCACTAGCCAGAGCCATAAGAAAGCTGTGTCCTGATGCCTTCTGTCTGACAGCAATCGACTCTTTCACTTGTTAGCAAAGCAAAGTTGCACTTTGCTCGTTGAGCTTCCCCTAAGGAACAACAGTGCTTTGCAACGTGAAAGTAAGCTCCAGCCCTGGAGTTTTAGATACATATGATTTACTTTCCAAAACCATAAGAAATATGTGCCCTGATGTCTCCTGTCTGTCAGAAATCAAGAGTTTCACGTGTTAGAAGAGCAAAGGTGCACTTTGCGATACGAGCTTCCCGTACGTAACAACTGTTTTTCACCAAGAAAGAAAGCTCCAGACCTGCATTCTCGAATGTATATGAATCACTTGTCGAAGCCATAAGAAATGTGTGTCCTTTAGCCTTCTGTCTTGCAAGAATCAGCTGTTTCTCTTGTTAGCAACGAAAAGTTGCACTTTGCGAGATGAGCTTCGCTTAAGGAACAAAGTTGTTTTTCACCGAGAAAGAAAGATCCAGGACTGGATTCTCAGATACATATTATTCAGTTACCAAAGCCATAAGAAATGTGTGTCCTTATGCCTTTGGTCTTGCAAGAATCAGCTGTTTCTCTTGTTAGCAATGAAATTGCCCTTTGCGAGATGAGCTTCCCCTAAGGAACAAGGTTGTTTTTCACCGAGAAAGAAAGATCCATGACTGGATTCTCAGATGCATGTGATTCACTAGCCAGAGCCATAAGAAAGCTGTGTCCTGATGCCTTCTGTCTGACAGGAATCGACTGTTTCACTTGTTAGTAGAAAAATGCTACTCTTTGCGAGCTGAACTTCCCCTAAGGAACAACTGTGCTTTGCATCCAGAGAGAGAGCTCCAGTCCTGGATTCTCTGATGCATGTGATTCACTAGGCAGAGCCATAAGAAAGCTGTGTCCTGATGCCTTCTGTCTGACAGGAATCGACTCTTTCACTTGTTAGCAAAGCAAAGTTGCACTTTGCTCGTTGAGCTTCCCCTAAGGAACAACAGTGCTTTGCACCGTGAAAGCAAGCTCCAGCCCTGGAGTTTTAGATACATATGATTTACTTTCCAAAACCATAAGAAATATGTGCCCTGATGTCTCCTGTCTGTCAGAAATCAAGAGTTTCACGTGTTAGAAGAGCAAAGGTGCACTTTGCGATACGAGCTTCCCGTACGTAACAACTGTGTTTTTCACCAAGAAAGAAAGCTCCAGACCTGCATTCTCGAATGTATATGAATCACTTGTCGAAGCCATAAGAAATGTGTGTCCTTTAGCCTTCTGTCTTGCAAGAATCAGCTGTTTCTCTTGTTAGCAACGAAAAGTTGCACTTTGCGGGATGAGCTTCGCTTAAGAAACAAGGTTGTTTTTCACCGAGAAAGAAAGCTCCATGACTGGATTCTCAGATGCATATGAGAATCTTTCTAAAGCCATAAGAAATATGTGTCCTGATACATTCTTTCTGACAGGAATCGACTGTTTCACTTGTTAGCAGAAAAATGCTAGTCTTTGCGAGCTGAACTTCCCCTAAGGAACAACTGTGCTTTGCATCCAGAAAGAGAGCTCCAGTCCTGGATTCTCTGATGCATGTGATTCACTAGCCAGAGCCATAAGAAAGCTGTGTCCTGATGCCTTCTGTCTGACAGGAATCGACTGTTTCACTTGTTAGCAAAGCAAAGTTGCACTTTGCTCGTTGAGCTTTCCCTAAGGAACAACAGTGCTTTGCACCGTGAAAGCAAGCTCCAGCCATGGAGTTTTAGATGCATATGATTTACTTTCCAAAACCATAAGAAATATGTGCCCTAATGTCTCCTGTCTGTCACAAATCAAGAGTTTCACGTGTTAGAAGAGCAAAGGTGCACTTTGCGATACGAGCTTCCCATACGTAAGAACCGTGTTTTTCACCAAGAGAGAAAGCTCCAGACCTGCATTCTCGAATGTATATGAATCACTTGTCGAAGCCATAAGAAATGTGTGTCCTTTAGCCTTCTGTCTTGCAAGAATCAGCTCTTTCTCTTTTTAGCAACGAAAAGTTGCCCTTTGCGAGATGAGCTTCGCTTAAGGAACAAAGTTGTTTTTCACCGAGAAAGAAAGATCCAGGACTGGATACTCAGATGCATATTATTCACTTACCAAAGCCATAAGAAATGTGTGTCCTTATGCCTTCTGTCTTGCAAGAATCAGCTGTTTCTCTTGTTAGCAATGAAATTGCCCTTTGCGAGATGAGCTTCCCCTAAGGAACAAGGTTGTTTTTCACCGAGAAAGAAAGATCCATGACTGGATTCTCAGATGCATGTGATTCACTAGCCAGAGCCATAAGAAAGCTGTGTCCTGATGCCTTCTGTCTGACAGGAATCGACTGTTTCACTTGTTAGTAGAAAAATGCTACTCTTTGCGAGCTGAACTTCCCCTAAGGAACAACTGTGCTTTGCATCCAGAGAGAGAGCTCCAGTCCTGGATTCTCTGATGCATGTGATTCACTAGCCAGAGCCATAAGAAAGCTGTGTCCTGATGCCTTCTGTCTGACAGGAATCGACTCTTTCACTTGTTAGCAAAGCAAAGTTGCACTTTGCTCGTTGAGCTTCCCCTAAGGAACAACAGTGCTTTGCACCGTGAAAGAAAGCTCCAGCCCTGGAGTTTTAGATTCATATGATTTACTTTCCAAAACCATAAGAAATATGTGCCCTGATGTCTCCTGTCTGTCAGAAATCAAGAGTTTCACGTGTTAGAAGAGCAAAGGTGCACTTTGCGATACGAGCTTCCCGTACGTAACAACTGTGTTTTTCACCAAGAAAGAAAGTTCCAGACCTGCATTCTCGAATGTATATGAATCACTTGTCGAAGCCATAAGAAATGTGTGTCCTTTAGCCTTCTGTCTTGCAAGAATCAGCTGTTTCTCTTGTTAGCAACGAAAAGTTGCACTTTGCGAGATGAGCTTCGCTTAAGAAACAAGGTTGTTTTTCACCGAGAAGGAAAGATCCATGACTGGATTCTCAGATGCATATGAGAATCTTTCTAGAGCCATAAGAAATATGTGTCCTGATACATTCTTTCTGACAGGAATCGACTGTTTCACTTGTTAGCAGAAAAATGCTAGTCTTTGCGAGCTGAACTTCCCCTAAGGAACAACTGTGCTTTGCATCCAGAAAGAGAGCTCCAGTCCTGGATTCTCTGATGCATGTGATTCACTAGCCAGAGCCATAAGAAAGCTGTGTCCTGATGCCTTCTGTCTGACAGGAATCGACTCTTTCACTTGTTAGCAAAGCAAAGTTGCACTTTGCTCGTTGAGCTTTCCCTAAGGAACAACAGTGCTTTGCACCGTGAAAGCAAGCTCCAGCCATGGAGTTTTAGATGCATATGATTTACTTTCCAAAACCATAAGAAATATGTGCCCTGATGTCTCCTGTCTGTCACAAATCAAGAGTTTCACGTGTTAGAAGAGCAAAGGTGCACTTTGCGATACGAGCTTCCCGTACGTAACAACTGTGTTTTTCACCAAGAAAGAAAGCTCCAGACCTGCATTCTCGAATGTATATGAATCACTTGTCGAAGCCATAAGAAATGTGTGTCCTTTGGCCTTCTGTCTTGCAAGAATCAGCTCTTTCTCTTGTTAGCAACGAAAAGTTGCACTTTGCGAGATGAGCTTCGCTTAAGGAACAAAGTTGTTTTTCACCGAGAAAGAAAGATCCAGGACTGGATTCTCAGATACATATTATTCACTTACCAAAGCCATAAGAAATGTGTGTCCTTATGCCTTTGGTCTTGCAAGAATCAGCTGTTTCTCTTGTTAGCAATGAAATTGCCCTTTGCGAGATGAGCTTCCCCTAAGGAACAAGGTTGTTTTTCACCGAGAAAGAAAGATCCATGACTGGATTCTCAGATGCATGTGATTCACTAGCCAGAGCCATAAGAAAGCTGTGTCCTGATGCCTTCTGTCTGACAGGAATCGACTGTTTCACTTGTTAGTAGAAAAATGCTACTCTTTGCGAGCTGAACTTCCCCTAAGGAACAACTGTGCTTTGCATCCAGAGAGAGAGCTCCAGTCCTGGATTCTCTGATGCATGTGATTCACTAGCCAGAGCCATAAGAAAGCTGTGTCCTGATGCCTTCTGTCTGACAGGAATCGACTCTTTCACTTGTTAGCAAAGCAAAGTTGCACTTTGCTCGTTGAGCTTCCCCTAAGGAACAACAGTGCTTTGCACCGTGAAAGAAAGCTCCAGCCCTGGAGTTTTAGATTCATATGATTTACTTTCCAAAACCATAAGAAATATGTGCCCTGATGTCTCCTGTCTGTCAGAAATCAAGAGTTTCACGTGTTAGAAGAGCAAAGGTGCACTTTGCGATACGAGCTTCCCGTACGTAACAACTGTGTTTTTCACCAAGAGAGAAAGCTCCAGACCTGCATGCTCGAATGTATATGAATCACTTGTCGAAGCCATACGAAATGTGTGTCCTTTAGCCTTCTGTCTTGCAAGAATCAGCTGTTTCTCTTGTTAGCAACGAAAAGTTGCACTTTGCGAGATGAGCTTCTCTTAAGGAACAAAGTTGTTTTTCACCGGGAAAGAAAGATCCAGGACCGGATTCTCAGATGCATATTATTCACTTACCAAAGCCATAAGAAATGTGTGTCTTCATGCCTTTGGTCTTGCAAGAATCAGCTGTTTCTCTTTTTAGCAACGAAAAGTTGCACTTTGCGAGATGAGCTTCTCTTAAGGAACAAAGTTGTTTTTCACCGAGAAAGAAAGATCCATGACTGGATTCTCAGATGCATGTGATTCACTAGCCAGAGGCATAAGAAAGCTGTGTCCTGATGCCTTCTGTCTGACAGGAATCGACTGTTTCACTTGTTAGTAGAAAAATGCTACTCTTTGCGAGCTGAACTTCCCCTAAGGAACAACTGTGCTTTGCATCCAGAGAGAGAGCTCCAGTCCTGGATTCTCTGATGCATGTGATTCACTAGCCAGAGCCATAAGAAAGCTCTGTCCTGATGCCTTCTGTCTGACAGGAATCGACTCTTTCACTTGTTAGCAAAGCAAAGTTGCACTTTGCTCGTTGAGCTTCCCCTAAGGAACAACAGTGCTTTGCACCGTGAAAGTAAGCTCCAGCCCTGGAGTTTTAGATGCATATGATTTACTTTCCAAAACCATAAGAAATATGTGCCCTGATGTCTCCTGTCTGTCAGAAATCAAGAGTTTCACGTGTTAGAAGAGCAAAGGTGCACTTTGCGATACGAGCTTCCCGTACGTAACAACTGTGTTTTTCACCAAGAAAGAAAGCTCCAGACCTGCATTCTCGAATGTATATGAATCACTTGTCGAAGCCATAAGAAATGTGTGTCCTTTAGCCTTCTGTCTTGCAAGAATCAGCTGTTTCTCTTGTTAGCAACGAAAAGTTGCACTTTGCGGGATGAGCTTCGCTTAAGAAACAAGGTTGTTTTTCACCGAGAAAGAAAGATCCATGACTGGATTCTCAGATGCATATGAGAATCTTTCTAAAGCCATAAGAAATATGTGTCCTGATACATTCTTTCTGACAGGAATCGACTGTTTCACTTGTTAGCAGAAAAATGCTAGTCTTTGCGAGCTGAACTTCCCCTAAGGAACAACTGTGCTTTGCATCCAGAAAGAGAGCTCCAGTCCTGGATTCTCTGATGCATGTGATTCACTAGCCAGAGCCATAAGAAAGCTGTGTCCTGATGCCTTCTGTCTGACAGGAATCGACTCTTTCACTTGTTAGCAAAGCAAAGTTGCACTTTGCTCGTTGAGCTTCCCCTAAGGAACAACAGTGCTTTGCACCGTGAAAGCAAGCTCCAGCCCTGGAGTTTTAGATGCATATGATTTACTTTCCAAAACCATAAGAAATATGTGCTCTGATGTCTCCTGTCTGGCAGAAATCAAGAGTTTCACGTGTTAGAAGAGCAAAGGTGCACTTTGCGATACGAGCTTCCCGTACGTAACAACTGTGTTTTTCACCAAGAAAGAAAGCTCCAGACCTGCATGCTCGAATGTATATGAATCACTTGTCGAAGCCATAAGAAATGTGTGTCCTTTAGCCTTCTGTCTTGCAAGAATCAGCTGTTTCTCTTTTTAGCAACGAAAAGTTGCCCTTTGCGAGATGAGCTTCGCTTAAGGAACAAAGTTGTTTTTCACCGAGAAAGAAAGATCCAGGACCGGATTCTCAGATGCATATTATTCACTTACCAAAGCCATAAGAAATGTGTGTCATTTAGCCTTCTGTCTTGCAAGAATCAGCTCCTTCTCGTGTTAGAACCGAAAAGTTGCACTTTGCGAGATGAGCTTCGCTTAAGAAACAAGGTTGTTTTTCACCGAGAAAGAAAGATCCATGACTGGATTCTCAGATGCATATGAGAATCTTTCTAGAGCCATAAGAAATATGTGTCCTGATACATTCTTTCTGACAGGAATCGACTGTTTCACTTGTTAGCAGAAAAATGCTAGTCTTTGCGAGTTGAACTTCCCCTAAGGAACAACAGTGCTTTGCATCCAGAAAGAGAGCTCCAGTCCTGGATTCTCTGATGCATGTGATTCACTAGCCAGAGCCATAAGAAAGCTGTATCCTGATGCCTTCTGTCTGACAGGAATCGACTGTTTCACTTGTTAGCAACGCAAAGTTGCACTTTGCTCGTTGAGCTTCCCATAAGGAACAACAGTGCTTTGCACCGTGAAAGCAAGCTCCAGCCATGGAGTTTTAGATGCATATGATTTACTTTCCAAAACCATAAGAAATATGTGCCCTGATGTCTCCTGTCTGGCAGAAATCAAGAGTTTCACGTGTTAGAAGAGCAAAGGTGCACTTTGCGATACGAGCTTCCCGTACGTAACAACTGTGTTTTTCACCAAGAAAGAAAGCTCCAGACCTGCATTCTCGAATGTATATGAATCACTTGTCGAAGCCATAAGAAATGTGTGTCCTTTAGCCTTCTGTCTTGCAAGAATCAGCTCTTTCTCTTGTTAGCAACGAAAAGTTGCACTTTGCGAGATGAGCTTCGCTTAAGGAACAAAGTTGTTTTTCACCGAGAAAGAAAGATCCAGGACTGGATTCTCAGATACATATTATTCACTTACCAAAGCCATAAGAAATGTGTGTCCTTATGCCTTTGGTCTTGCAAGAATCAGCTGTTTCTCTTGTTAGCAATGAAATTGCCCTTTGGGAGATGAGCTTCCCCTAAGGAACAAGGTTGTTTTTCACCGAGAAAGAAAGATCCATGGCTGGATTCTCAGATGCATGTGATTCACTAGCCAGAGCCATAAGAAAGCTGTGTCCTGATGCCTTCTGTCTGACAGGAATCGACTCTTTCACTTGTTAGTAGAAAAATGCTACTCTTTGCGAGCTGAACTTCCCCTAAGGAACAACTGTGCTTTGCATCCAGAAAGAGAGCTCCAGTCCTGGATTCTCTGATGCATGTGATTCACTAGCCAGAGCCATAAGAAAGCTGTGTCCTGATGCCTTCTGTCTGACAGGAATCGACTCTTTCACTTGTTAGCAAAGCAAAGTTGCACTTTGCTCGTTGAGCTTCCCCTAAGGAACAACAGTGCTTTGCACCGTGAAAGTAAGCTCCAGCCCTGGAGTTTTAGATACATATGATTTACTTTCCAAAACCATAAAAAATATGTGCCCTGATGTCTCCTGTCTGTCAGAAATCAAGAGTTTCACGTGTTAGAAGAGCAAAGGTGCACTTTGCGATACGAGCCTCCCGTACGTAACAACTGTGTTTTTCACGAAGAAAGAAAGTTCCAGACCTGCATTCTCGAATGTATATGAATCACTTGTCGAAGCCATAAGAAATGTGTGTCCTTTAGCCTTCTGTCTTGCAAGAATCAGCTGTTTCTCTTGTTAGCAACGAAAAGTTGCACTTTGCGAGATGAGCTTCTCTTAAGGAACAAAGTTGTTTTTCACCGAGAAAGAAAGATCCAGGACCGGATTCTCAGATGCATATTATTCACTTACCAAAGCCATAAGAAATGTGTGTCATTTAGCCTTCTGTCTTGCAAGAATCAGCTCCTTCTCGTGTTAGAAACGAAAAGTTGCACTTTGCGAGATGAGCTTCGCTTAAGGAACAAAGTTGTTTTTCACCGAGAAAGAAAGATCCATGACTGGATTCTCAGATGCATATGAGAATTTTTCTAAAGCCATAAGAAATATGTGTCCTAATACATTCTTTCTGACAGGAATCGACTGTTTCACTTGTTAGCAGAAAAATGCTAGTCTTTGCGAGCTGAACTTCCCCTAAGGAACAACTGTGCTTTGCATCCAGAAAGAGAGCTCCAGTCCTGGATTCTCTGATGCATGTGATTCACTAGCCAGAGCCATAAGAAAGCTGTGTCCTGATGCCTTCTGTCTGACAGGAATCGACTCTTTCACTTGTTAGCAAAGCAAAGTTGCACTTTGCTCGTTGAGCTTTCCCTAAGGAACAACAGTGCTTTGCACCGTGAAAGCAAACTCCAGCCCTGGAGTTTTAGATGCATATGATTTACTTTCCAAAACCATAAGAAATATGTGCCCTGATGTCTCCTGTCTGGCAGAAATCAAGAGTTTCACGTGTTAGAAGAGCAAAGGTGCACTTTGCGATACGAGCTTCCCGTACGTAACAACTGTGTTTTTCACCAAGAGAGAAAGCTCCAGACCTGCATGCTCGAAAGTATATGAATCACTTGTCGAAGCCATAAGAAATGTGTGTCCTTTAGCCTTCTGTCTTGCAAGAATCAGCTCTTTCTCTTGTTAGCAACGAAAAGTTGCACTTTGCGAGATGAGCTTCGCTTAAGGAACAACGTTGTTTTTCACCGAGAAAGAAAGATCCAGGACTGGATTCTCAGATACATATTATTCACTTACCAAAGCCATAAGAAATGTGTGTCCTTATGCCTTTGGTCTTGCAAGAATCAGCTGTTTCTCTTGTTAGCAATGAAATTTGCCCTTTGCGAGATGAGCTTCCCCTAAGGAACAAGGTTGTTTTTCACCGAGAAAGAAAGATCCATGACTGGATTCTCAGATGCATGTGATTCACTAGCCAGAGCCATAAGAAAGCTGTGTCCTGATGCCTTCTGTCTGACAGGAATCGACTGTTTCACTTGTTAGTAGAAAAATGCTACTCTTTGTGAGCTGAACTTCCCCTAAGGAACAACTGTGCTTTGCATCCAGAGAGAGAGCTCCAGTCCTGGATTCTCTGATGCATGTGATTCACTAGCCAGAGCCATAAGAAAGCTGTGTCCTGATGCCTTCTGTCTGACAGCAATCGACTCTTTCACTTGTTAGCAAAGCAAAGTTGCACTTTGCTCGTTGAGCTTCCCCTAAGGAACAACAGTGCTTTGCAACGTGAAAGTAAGCTCCAGCCCTGGAGTTTTAGATACATATGATTTACTTTCCAAAACCATAAGAAATATGTGCCCTGATGTCTCCTGTCTGTCAGAAATCAAGAGTTTCACGTGTTAGAAGAGCAAAGGTGCACTTTGCGATACGAGCTTCCCGTACGTAACAACTGTTTTTCACCAAGAAAGAAAGCTCCAGACCTGCATTCTCGAATGTATATGAATCACTTGTCGAAGCCATAAGAAATGTGTGTCCTTTAGCCTTCTGTCTTGCAAGAATCAGCTGTTTCTCTTGTTAGCAACGAAAAGTTGCACTTTGCGAGATGAGCTTCGCTTAAGGAACAAAGTTGTTTTTCACCGAGAAAGAAAGATCCAGGACTGGATTCTCAGATACATATTATTCAGTTACCAAAGCCATAAGAAATGTGTGTCCTTATGCCTTTGGTCTTGCAAGAATCAGCTGTTTCTCTTGTTAGCAATGAAATTGCCCTTTGCGAGATGAGCTTCCCCTAAGGAACAAGGTTGTTTTTCACCGAGAAAGAAAGATCCATGACTGGATTCTCAGATGCATGTGATTCACTAGCCAGAGCCATAAGAAAGCTGTGTCCTGATGCCTTCTGTCTGACAGGAATCGACTGTTTCACTTGTTAGTAGAAAAATGCTACTCTTTGCGAGCTGAACTTCCCCTAAGGAACAACTGTGCTTTGCATCCAGAGAGAGAGCTCCAGTCCTGGATTCTCTGATGCATGTGATTCACTAGGCAGAGCCATAAGAAAGCTGTGTCCTGATGCCTTCTGTCTGACAGGAATCGACTCTTTCACTTGTTAGCAAAGCAAAGTTGCACTTTGCTCGTTGAGCTTCCCCTAAGGAACAACAGTGCTTTGCACCGTGAAAGCAAGCTCCAGCCCTGGAGTTTTAGATACATATGATTTACTTTCCAAAACCATAAGAAATATGTGCCCTGATGTCTCCTGTCTGTCAGAAATCAAGAGTTTCACGTGTTAGAAGAGCAAAGGTGCACTTTGCGATACGAGCTTCCCGTACGTAACAACTGTGTTTTTCACCAAGAAAGAAAGCTCCAGACCTGCATTCTCGAATGTATATGAATCACTTGTCGAAGCCATAAGAAATGTGTGTCCTTTAGCCTTCTGTCTTGCAAGAATCAGCTGTTTCTCTTGTTAGCAACGAAAAGTTGCACTTTGCGGGATGAGCTTCGCTTAAGAAACAAGGTTGTTTTTCACCGAGAAAGAAAGCTCCATGACTGGATTCTCAGATGCATATGAGAATCTTTCTAAAGCCATAAGAAATATGTGTCCTGATACATTCTTTCTGACAGGAATCGACTGTTTCACTTGTTAGCAGAAAAATGCTAGTCTTTGCGAGCTGAACTTCCCCTAAGGAACAACTGTGCTTTGCATCCAGAAAGAGAGCTCCAGTCCTGGATTCTCTGATGCATGTGATTCACTAGCCAGAGCCATAAGAAAGCTGTGTCCTGATGCCTTCTGTCTGACAGGAATCGACTGTTTCACTTGTTAGCAAAGCAAAGTTGCACTTTGCTCGTTGAGCTTTCCCTAAGGAACAACAGTGCTTTGCACCGTGAAAGCAAGCTCCAGCCATGGAGTTTTAGATGCATATGATTTACTTTCCAAAACCATAAGAAATATGTGCCCTAATGTCTCCTGTCTGTCACAAATCAAGAGTTTCACGTGTTAGAAGAGCAAAGGTGCACTTTGCGATACGAGCTTCCCATACGTAAGAACCGTGTTTTTCACCAAGAGAGAAAGCTCCAGACCTGCATTCTCGAATGTATATGAATCACTTGTCGAAGCCATAAGAAATGTGTGTCCTTTAGCCTTCTGTCTTGCAAGAATCAGCTCTTTCTCTTTTTAGCAACGAAAAGTTGCCCTTTGCGAGATGAGCTTCGCTTAAGGAACAAAGTTGTTTTTCACCGAGAAAGAAAGATCCAGGACTGGATACTCAGATGCATATTATTCACTTACCAAAGCCATAAGAAATGTGTGTCCTTATGCCTTCTGTCTTGCAAGAATCAGCTGTTTCTCTTGTTAGCAATGAAATTTGCACTTTGCGAGATGAGCTTCCCCTAAGGAACAAAGTTGTTTTTCACCGAGAAAGAAAGATCCATGACTGGATTCTCAGATGCATGTGATTCACTAGCCAGAGCTGTGTCCTGATGCCTTCTGTCTGACAGGAATCGACTGTTTCACTTGTTAGTAGAAAAATGCTACTCTTTGCGAGCTGAACTTCCCCTAAGGAACAACTGTGCTTTGCATCCAGAGAGAGAGCTCCAGTCCTGGATTCTCTGATGCATGTGATTCACTAGCCAGAGCCATAAGAAAGCTGTGTCCTGATGCCTTCTCTCTGACAGGAATCGACTCTTTCACTTGTTAGCAACGCAAAGTTGCACTTTGCTCGTTGAGCTTCCCCTAAGGAACAACAGTGCTTTGCACCGTGAAAGCAAACTCCAGCCCTGGAGTTTTAGATACATATGATTTACTTTCCAAAACCATAAGAAATATGTGCCCTGATGTCTCCTGTCTGTCAGAAATCAAGAGTTTCACGTGTTAGAAGAGCAAAGGTGCACTTTGCGATACGAGCTTCCCGTACGTAACAACTGTGTTTTTCACCAAGAAAGAAAGCTCCAGACCTGCATGCTCGAATGTATATGAATCACTTGTCGAAGCCATAAGAAATGTGTGTCCTTTAGCCTTCTGTCTTGCAAGAATCAGCTCTTTCTCTTGTTAGCAACGAAAAGTTGCACTTTGCGAGATGAGCTTCTCTTAAGGAACAAAGTTGTTTTTCACCGAGAAAGAAAGATCCAGGACTGGATTCTCAGATGCATATTATTCACTTACCAAAGCCATAAGAAATGTGTGTCATTTAGCCTTCTGTCTTGCAAGAATCAGCTCCTTCTCGTGTTAGAAACGAAAAGTTGCACTTTGCGAGATGAGCTTCGCTTAAGGAACAAAGTTGTTTTTCACCGAGAAAGAAAGATCCATGACTGGATTCTCAGATGCATATGAGAATTTTTCTAAAGCCATAAGAAATATGTGTCCTAATACATTCTTTCTGACAGGAATCGACTGTTTCACTTGTTAGCAGAAAAATGCTAGTCTTTGCGAGCTGAACTTCCCCTAAGGAACAACTGTGCTTTGCATCCAGAAAGAGAGCTCCAGTCCTGGATTCTCTGATGCATGTGATTCACTAGCCAGAGCCATAAGAAAGCTGTGTCCTGATGCCTTCTGTCTGACAGGAATCGACTCTTTCACTTGTTAGCAAAGCAAAGTTGCACTTTGCTCGTTGAGCTTTCCCTAAGGAACAACAGTGCTTTGCACCGTGAAAGCAAGCTCCAGCCCTGGAGTTTTAGATGCATATGATTTACTTTCCAAAACCATAAGAAATATGTGCCCTGATGTCTCCTGTCTGTCAGAAATCAAGAGTTTCACGTGTTAGAAGAGCAAAGGTGCACTTTGCCATACGAGCTTCCCGTACGTAACAACTCTGTTTTTCACCAAGAGAGAAAGCTCCAGACCTGCATGCTCGAATGTATATGAATCACTTGTCGAAGCCATAAGAAATGTGTGTCCTTTAGCCTTCTGTCTTGCAAGAATCAGCTGTTTCTCTTGTTAGCAACGAAAAGTTGCACTTTGCGAGATGAGCTTCGCTTCAGAAACAAGGTTGTTTTTCACCGAGAAAGAAAGATCCATGACTGGATTCTCAGATGCATATGAGAATCTTTCTAGAGCCATAAGAAATATGTGTCCTGATACATTCTTTCTGACAGGAATCGACTGTTTCACTTGTTAGCAGAAAAATGCTAGTCTTTGCGAGTTGAACTTCCCCTAAGGAACAACAGTGCTTTGCATCCAGAAAGAGAGCTCCAGTCCTGGATTCTCTGATGCATGTGATTCACTAGCCAGAGCCATAAGAAAGCTGTATCCTGATGCCTTCTGTCTGACAGGAATCGACTGTTTCACTTGTTAGCAACGCAAAGTTGCACTTTGCTCGTTGAGCTTCCCATAAGGAACAACAGTGCTTTGCACCGTGAAAGCAAGCTCCAGCCATGGAGTTTTAGATGCATATGATTTACTTTCCAAAACCATAAGAAATATGTGCCCTGATGTCTCCTGTCTGGCAGAAATCAAGAGTTTCACGTGTTAGAAGAGCAAAGGTGCACTTTGCGATACGAGCTTCCCGTACGTAACAACTGTGTTTTTCACCAAGAAAGAAAGCTCCAGACCTGCATTCTCGAATGTATATGAATCACTTGTCGAAGCCATAAGAAATGTGTGTCCTTTAGCCTTCTGTCTTGCAAGAATCAGCTCTTTCTCTTGTTAGCAACGAAAAGTTGCACTTTGCGAGATGAGCTTCGCTTAAGGAACAAAGTTGTTTTTCACCGAGAAAGAAAGATCCAGGACTGGATTCTCAGATACATATTATTCACTTACCAAAGCCATAAGAAATGTGTGTCCTTATGCCTTTGGTCTTGCAAGAATCAGCTGTTTCTCTTGTTAGCAATGAAATTGCCCTTTGGGAGATGAGCTTCCCCTAAGGAACAAGGTTGTTTTTCACCGAGAAAGAAAGATCCATGGCTGGATTCTCAGATGCATGTGATTCACTAGCCAGAGCCATAAGAAAGCTGTGTCCTGATGCCTTCTGTCTGACAGGAATCGACTGTTTCACTTGTTAGTAGAAAAATGCTACTCTTTGCGAGCTGAACTTCCCCTAAGGAACAACTGTGCTTTGCATCCAGAGAGAGAGCTCCAGTCCTGGATTCTCTGATGCATGTGATTCACTAGCCAGAGCCATAAGAAAGCTGTGTCCTGATGCCTTCTGTCTGACAGGAATCGACTCTTTCACTTGTTAGCAAAGCAAAGTTGCACTTTGCTCGTTGAGCTTCCCCTAAGGAACAACAGTGCTTTGCACCGTGAAAGTAAGCTCCAGCCCTGGAGTTTTAGATACATATGATTTACTTTCCAAAACCATAAAAAATATGTGCCCTGATGTCTCCTGTCTGTCAGAAATCAAGAGTTTCACGTGTTAGAAGAGCAAAGGTGCACTTTGCGATACGAGCCTCCCGTACGTAACAACTGTGTTTTTCACGAAGAAAGAAAGTTCCAGACCTGCATTCTCGAATGTATATGAATCACTTGTCGAAGCCATAAGAAATGTGTGTCCTTTAGCCTTCTGTCTTGCAAGAATCAGCTGTTTCTCTTGTTAGCAACGAAAAGTTGCACTTTGCGAGATGAGCTTCTCTTAAGGAACAAAGTTGTTTTTCACCGAGAAAGAAAGATCCAGGACCGGATTCTCAGATGCATATTATTCACTTACCAAAGCCATAAGAAATGTGTGTCATTTAGCCTTCTGTCTTGCAAGAATCAGCTCCTTCTCGTGTTAGAAACGAAAAGTTGCACTTTGCGAGATGAGCTTCGCTTAAGGAACAAAGTTGTTTTTCACCGAGAAAGAAAGATCCATGACTGGATTCTCAGATGCATATGAGAATTTTTCTAAAGCCATAAGAAATATGTGTCCTAATACATTCTTTCTGACAGGAATCGACTGTTTCACTTGTTAGCAGAAAAATGCTAGTCTTTGCGAGCTGAACTTCCCCTAAGGAACAACTGTGCTTTGCATCCAGAAAGAGAGCTCCAGTCCTGGATTCTCTGATGCATGTGATTCACTAGCCAGAGCCATAAGAAAGCTGTGTCCTGATGCCTTCTGTCTGACAGGAATCGACTCTTTCACTTGTTAGCAAAGCAAAGTTGCACTTTGCTCGTTGAGCTTTCCCTAAGGAACAACAGTGCTTTGCACCGTGAAAGCAAACTCCAGCCCTGGAGTTTTAGATGCATATGATTTACTTTCCAAAACCATAAGAAATATGTGCCCTGATGTCTCCTGTCTGGCAGAAATCAAGAGTTTCACGTGTTAGAAGAGCAAAGGTGCACTTTGCGATACGAGCTTCCCGTACGTAACAACTGTGTTTTTCACCAAGAGAGAAAGCTCCAGACCTGCATGCTCGAAAGTATATGAATCACTTGTCGAAGCCATAAGAAATGTGTGTCCTTTAGCCTTCTGTCTTGCAAGAATCAGCTCTTTCTCTTGTTAGCAACGAAAAGTTGCACTTTGCGAGATGAGCTTCGCTTAAGGAACAAAGTTGTTTTTCACCGAGAAAGAAAGATCCAGGACTGGATTCTCAGATACATATTATTCACTTACCAAAGCCATAAGAAATGTGTGTCCTTATGCCTTTGGTCTTGCAAGAATCAGCTGTTTCTCTTGTTAGCAATGAAATTTGCCCTTTGCGAGATGAGCTTCCCCTAAGGAACAAGGTTGTTTTTCACCGAGAAAGAAAGATCCATGACTGGATTCTCAGATGCATGTGATTCACTAGCCAGAGCCATAAGAAAGCTGTGTCCTGATGCCTTCTGTCTGACAGGAATCGACTGTTTCACTTGTTAGTAGAAAAATGCTACTCTTTGTGAGCTGAACTTCCCCTAAGGAACAACTGTGCTTTGCATCCAGAGAGAGAGCTCCAGTCCTGGATTCTCTGATGCATGTGATTCACTAGCCAGAGCCATAAGAAAGCTGTGTCCTGATGCCTTCTGTCTGACAGCAATCGACTCTTTCACTTGTTAGCAAAGCAAAGTTGCACTTTGCTCGTTGAGCTTCCCCTAAGGAACAACAGTGCTTTGCAACGTGAAAGTAAGCTCCAGCCCTGGAGTTTTAGATACATATGATTTACTTTCCAAAACCATAAGAAATATGTGCCCTGATGTCTCCTGTCTGTCAGAAATCAAGAGTTTCACGTGTTAGAAGAGCAAAGGTGCACTTTGCGATACGAGCTTCCCGTACGTAACAACTGTTTTTCACCAAGAAAGAAAGCTCCAGACCTGCATTCTCGAATGTATATGAATCACTTGTCGAAGCCATAAGAAATGTGTGTCCTTTAGCCTTCTGTCTTGCAAGAATCAGCTGTTTCTCTTGTTAGCAACGAAAAGTTGCACTTTGCGAGATGAGCTTCGCTTAAGGAACAAAGTTGTTTTTCACCGAGAAAGAAAGATCCAGGACTGGATTCTCAGATACATATTATTCAGTTACCAAAGCCATAAGAAATGTGTGTCCTTATGCCTTTGGTCTTGCAAGAATCAGCTGTTTCTCTTGTTAGCAATGAAATTGCCCTTTGCGAGATGAGCTTCCCCTAAGGAACAAGGTTGTTTTTCACCGAGAAAGAAAGATCCATGACTGGATTCTCAGATGCATGTGATTCACTAGCCAGAGCCATAAGAAAGCTGTGTCCTGATGCCTTCTGTCTGACAGGAATCGACTGTTTCACTTGTTAGTAGAAAAATGCTACTCTTTGCGAGCTGAACTTCCCCTAAGGAACAACTGTGCTTTGCATCCAGAGAGAGAGCTCCAGTCCTGGATTCTCTGATGCATGTGATTCACTAGGCAGAGCCATAAGAAAGCTGTGTCCTGATGCCTTCTGTCTGACAGGAATCGACTCTTTCACTTGTTAGCAAAGCAAAGTTGCACTTTGCTCGTTGAGCTTCCCCTAAGGAACAACAGTGCTTTGCACCGTGAAAGCAAGCTCCAGCCCTGGAGTTTTAGATACATATGATTTACTTTCCAAAACCATAAGAAATATGTGCCCTGATGTCTCCTGTCTGTCAGAAATCAAGAGTTTCACGTGTTAGAAGAGCAAAGGTGCACTTTGCGATACGAGCTTCCCGTACGTAACAACTGTGTTTTTCACCAAGAAAGAAAGCTCCAGACCTGCATTCTCGAATGTATATGAATCACTTGTCGAAGCCATAAGAAATGTGTGTCCTTTAGCCTTCTGTCTTGCAAGAATCAGCTGTTTCTCTTGTTAGCAACGAAAAGTTGCACTTTGCGGGATGAGCTTCGCTTAAGAAACAAGGTTGTTTTTCACCGAGAAAGAAAGCTCCATGACTGGATTCTCAGATGCATATGAGAATCTTTCTAAAGCCATAAGAAATATGTGTCCTGATACATTCTTTCTGACAGGAATCGACTGTTTCACTTGTTAGCAGAAAAATGCTAGTCTTTGCGAGCTGAACTTCCCCTAAGGAACAACTGTGCTTTGCATCCAGAAAGAGAGCTCCAGTCCTGGATTCTCTGATGCATGTGATTCACTAGCCAGAGCCATAAGAAAGCTGTGTCCTGATGCCTTCTGTCTGACAGGAATCGACTGTTTCACTTGTTAGCAAAGCAAAGTTGCACTTTGCTCGTTGAGCTTTCCCTAAGGAACAACAGTGCTTTGCACCGTGAAAGCAAGCTCCAGCCATGGAGTTTTAGATGCATATGATTTACTTTCCAAAACCATAAGAAATATGTGCCCTGATGTCTCCTGTCTGTCACAAATCAAGAGTTTCACGTGTTAGAAGAGCAAAGGTGCACTTTGCGATACGAGCTTCCCGTACGTAACAACTGTGTTTTTCACCAAGAAAGAAAGCTCCAGACCTGCATGCTCGAATGTATATGAATCACTTGTCGAAGCCATAAGAAATGTGTGTCCTTTAGCCTTCTGTCTTGCAAGAATCAGCTCTTTCTCTTGTTAGCAACGAAAAGTTGCACTTTGCGAGATGAGCTTCGCTTAAGGAACAAAGTTGTTTTTCACCGAGAAAGAAAGATCCAGGACTGGATTCTCAGATACATATTATTCACTTACCAAAGCCATAAGAAATGTGTGTCCTTATGCCTTCTGTCTTGCAAGAATCAGCTGTTTCTCTTGTTAGCAATGAAATTGCCCTTTGCGAGATGAGCTTCCCCTAAGGAACAAGGTTGTTTTTCACCGAGAAAGAAAGATCCATGACTGGATTCTCAGATGCATGTGATTCACTAGCCAGAGCCCTAAGAAAGCTGTGTCCTGATGCCTTCTGTCTGACAGGAATCGACTCTTTCACTTGTTAGCAAAGCAAAGTTGCACTTTGCTCGTTGAGCTTCCCCTAAGGAACAACAGTGCTTTGCACCGTGAAAGCAAACTCCAGCCCTGGAGTTTTAGATGCATATGATTTACTTTCCAAAACCATAAGAAATATGTGCCCTGATGTCTCCTGTCTGTCACAAATCAAGAGTTTCACGTTTTAGAAGAGCAAAGGTGCACTTTGCCATACGAGCTTCCCGTACGTAACAACTGTGTTTTTCACCAAGAAGGAAAGTTCCAGACCTGCATGCTCGAAGGTATATGAATCACTTGTCGAAGCCATAAGAAATGTGTGTCCTTTAGCCTTCTGTCTTGCAAGAATCAGCTCTTTCTCTTGTTAGCAACGAAAAGTTGCACTTTGCGAGATGAGCTTCGCTTAAGGAACAAAGTTGTTTTTCACCGAGAAAGAAAGATCCAGGACTGGATTCTCAGATGCATATGAGACTCTTTCTAAAGCCATGAGAAATATGTGTTCTGATACATTCTTTCTGACAGGAATCGACTGTTTCACTTGTTAGCAGAAAAATGCTAGTCTTTGCGAGCTGAACTTCCCCTAAGGAACAACTGTGCTTTGCATCCAGAAAGAGAGCTCCATTCCTGGATTCTCTGATGCATGTGATTCACTAGCCAGAGCCATAAGAAAGCTGTGTCCTGATGCCTTCTGTCTGACAGGAATCGACTGTTTCACTTGTTAGCAAAGCAAAGTTGCACTTTGCTCGTTGAGCTTCCCCTATGGAACAACAGTGCTTTGCACCGTGAAAGCAAGCTCCAGCCCTGGAATTTTAGATGCATATGATTTACTTTCCAAAACCATAAGAAATATGTGCCCTGATGTCTCCTGTCTGTCAGAAATCAAGAGTTTCACGTGTTAGAAGAGCAAAGGTGCACTTTGCGATACGAGCTTCCCGTACGTAACAACTGTGTTTTTCACCAAGAGAGAAAGCTCCAGACCTGCATGCTCGAATGTATATGAATCACTTGTCGAAGCCATAAGAAATGTGTGTCCTTTAGCCTTCTGTCTTGCAAGAATCAGCTGTTTCTCTTTTTAGCAACGAAAAGTTGCACTTTGCGAGATGAGCTTCTCTTAAGGAACAAAGTTGTTTTTCACCGAGAAAGAAAGATCCAGGACCGGATTCTCAGATGCATATTATTCACTTACCAAAGCCATAAGAAATGTGTGTCTTCATGCCTTTGGTCTTGCAAGAATCAGCTGTTTCTCTGTTAGCAATGAAATTTGCACATTGCGAGATGAGCGTCTCTTAAGGAACAAAGTTGTTTTTCACCGAGAAAGAAAGATCCATGACTGGATTCTCAGATGCATATTATTCACTTACCAAAACCATAAGAAATGTGTGTCTTTATGCCTTTGGTCTTGCAAGAATCAGCTGTTTCTCTTTTTAGCAACGAAAAGTTGCACTTTGCGAGATGAGCTTCTCTTAAGGAACAAAGTTTTTTTCACCGAGAAAGAAAGATCCATGACTGGATTCTCAGATGCATGTGATTCACTAGCCAGAGGCATAAGAAAGCTGTGTCCTGATGCCTTCTGTCTGACAGGAATCGACTCTTTCACTTGTTAGCAAAGCAAAGTTGCACTTTGCTCGTTGAGCTTCCCCTAAGGAACAACAGTGCTTTGCACCGTGAAAGCAAACTCCAGCCCTGGAGTTTTAGATGCATATGATTTACTTTCCAAAACCATAAGAAATATGTGCCCTGATGTCTCCTGTCTGTCACAAATCAAGAGTTTCACGTTTTAGAAGAGCAAAGGTGCACTTTGCCATACGAGCTTCCCGTACGTAACAACTGTGTTTTTCGCCAAGAAAGAAAGCTTCAGACCTGCATTCTCGAATGTATATGAATCACTTGTCGAAGCCATAAGAAATGTGTGACCTTTGGCCTTCTGTCTTGCAAGAATCAGCTGTTTCTCTTGTTAGCAACGCAAAATTGCACTTTGCGAGCTGAACTTCCCCTAATGAACAACTGTGCTTTGCATCCAGAAAGAGAGCTCCAGTCCTGGATTCTCTGATGCATGTGTTTCACTAGCCAGAGCCATAAGAAAGCTGTGTCCTAATGCCTTCTGTCTGACAGGAATCGCGTCTTTCACTTGTTAGCCAAGCAAAGTTGCACTTTGCTCGTTGAGCTTTCCCTAAGGAACAACAGTGCTTTGCACCGTGAAAGCAAACTCCAGCACTGGAGTTTTAGATGCATATGATTTACTTTCCAAAACCATAAGAAATATGTGCCCTGATGTCTCCTGTCTGTCACAAATCAAGAGTTTCACGTGTTAGAAGAGCAAAGGTGCACTTTGCGATACGAGCTTCCCGTACGTAACAACTGTGTTTTTCACCAAGAAAGAAAGTTCCAGACCTGCATTCTCGAATGTATATGAATCACTTGTCGAAGCCATAAGAAATGTGTGTCCTTTAGCCTTCTGTCTTGCAAGAATCAGCTCTTTCTCTTGTTAGCAACGAAAAGTTGCACTTTGCGAGATGAGCTTCGCTTAAGGAACAAAGTTGTTTTTCACCGAGAAAGAAAGATCCAGGACTGGATTCTCAGATACATATTATTCACTTACCAAAGCCATAAGAAATGTGTGTCCTTATGCCTTTGGTCTTGCAAGAATCAGCTGTTTCTCTTGTTAGCAATGAAATTGCCCTTTGCGAGATGAGCTTCCCCTAAGGAACAAAGTTGTTTTTCACCGAGAAAGAAAGATCCATGACTGGATTCTCAGATGCATATGAGACTCTTTCTAAAGGCATGAGAAATATGTGTTCTGATACATTCTTTCTGACAGGAATCGACTGTTTCACTTGTTAGCAGAAAAATGCTACTCTTTGCGAGCTGAACTTCCCCTAAGGAACAACTGTGCTTTGCATCCAGAGAGAGAGCTCCAGTCCTGGATTCTCTGATGCATGTGATTCACTAGGCAGAGCCATAAGAAAGCTGTGTCCTGATGCCTTCTGTCTGACAGGAATCGACTCTTTCACTTGTTAGCAAAGCAAAGTTGCACTTTGCTCGTTGAGCTTCCCCTAAGGAACAACAGTGCTTTGCACCGTGAAAGCAAACTCCAGCCCTGGAGTTTTAGATGCATATGATTTACTTTCCAAAACCATAAGAAATATGTGCCCTGATGTCTCCTGTCTGTCAGAAATCAAGAGTTTCACGTTTTAGAAGAGCAAAGGTGCTCTTTCCGATACGAGCTTCCCGTACGTAACAACTGTGTTTTTCGCCAAGAAAGAAAGCTTCAGACCTGCATTCTCGAATGTATATGAATCACTTGTCGAAGCCATATGAAATGTGTGACCTTTGGCCTTCTGTCTTGCAAGAATCAGCTGTTTCTCTTGTTAGCAACGCAAAATTGCACTTTGCGAGCTGAACTTCCCCTAAGGAACAACTGTGCTTTGCATCCAGAGAGAGAGCTCCAGTCCTGGATTCTCTGATGCATGTGATTCACTAGCCAGAGCCATAAGAAAGCTGTGTCCTGATGCCTTCTGTCTGACAGGAATCGACTCTTTCACTTGTTAGCAAAGCAAAGTTGCACTTTGCTCGTTGAGCTTCCCCTAAGGAACAACAGTGCTTTGCACCGTGAAAGCAAGCTCCAGCCATGGAGTTTTAGATGCATATGATTTACTTTCCAAAACCATAAGAAATATGTGCCCTGATGTCTCCTGTCTGTCACAAATCAAGAGTTTCACGTGTTAGAAGAGCAAAGGTGCACTTTGCGATACGAGCTTCCCGTACGTAACAACTGTGTTTTTCACCAAGAAAGAAAGCTCCAGACCTGCATGCTCGAATGTATATGAATCACTTGTCGAAGCCATAAGAAATGTGTGTCCTTTAGCCTTCTGTCTTGCAAGAATCAGCTCTTTCTCTTGTTAGCAACGAAAAGTTGCCCTTTGCGAGATGAGCTTCGCTTAAGGAACAAAGTTGTTTTTCACCGAGAAAGAAAGATCCAGGACTGGATTCTCAGATACATATTATTCAGTTACCAAAGCCATAAGAAATGTGTGTCCTTATGCCTTTGGTCTTGCAAGAATCAGCTGTTTCTCTTGTTAGCAATGAAATTGCCCTTTGCGAGATGAGCTTCCCCTAAGGAACAAGGTTGTTTTTCACCGAGAAAGAAAGATCCATGACTGGATTCTCAGATGCATGTGATTCACTAGCCAGAGCCATAAGAAAGCTGTGTCCTGATGCCTTCTGTATGACAGGAATCGACTGTTTCACTTGTTAGTAGAAAAATGCTACTCTTTGCGAGCTGAACTTCCCCTAAGGAACAACTGTGCTTTGCATCCAGAGAGAGAGCTCCAGTCCTGGATTCTCTGATGCATGTGATTCACTAGGCAGAGCCATAAGAAAGCTGTGTCCTGATGCCTTCTGTCTGACAGGAATCGACTCTTTCACTTGTTAGCAAAGCAAAGTTGCACTTTGCTCGTTGAGCTTTCCCTAAGGAACAACAGTGCTTTGCACCGTGAAAGCAAGGTCCAGCCATGGAGTTTTAGATGCATATGATTTACTTTCCAAAACCATAAGAAATATGTGCCCTGATGTCTCCTGTCTGTCACAAATCAAGAGTTTCACGTGTTAGAAGAGCAAAGGTGCACTTTGCGATACGAGCTTCCCGTACGTAACAACTGTGTTTTTCACCAAGAAAGAAAGCTCCAGACCTGCATGCTCGAATGTATATGAATCACTTGTCGAAGCCATAAGAAATGTGTGTCCTTTAGCCTTCTGTCTTGCAAGAATCAGCTCTTTCTCTTTTTAGCAACGAAAAGTTGCCCTTTGCGAGATGAGCTTCGCTTAAGGAACAAAGTTGTTTTTCACCGAGAAAGAAAGATCCAGGACTGGATACTCAGATGCATATTATTCACTTACCAAAGCCATAAGAAATGTGTGTCCTTATGCCTTCTGTCTTGCAAGAATCAGCTGTTTCTCTTGTTAGCAATGAAATTTGCACTTTGCGAGATGAGCTTCCCCTAAGGAACAAAGTTGTTTTTCACCGAGAAAGAAAGATCCATGACTGGATTCTCAGATGCATGTGATTCACTAGCCAGAGCTGTGTCCTGATGCCTTCTGTCTGACAGGAATCGACTGTTTCACTTGTTAGTAGAAAAATGCTACTCTTTGCGAGCTGAACTTCCCCTAAGGAACAACTGTGCTTTGCATCCAGAGAGAGAGCTCCAGTCCTGGATTCTCTGATGCATGTGATTCACTAGCCAGAGCCATAAGAAAGCTGTGTCCTGATGCCTTCTCTCTGACAGGAATCGACTCTTTCACTTGTTAGCAACGCAAAGTTGCACTTTGCTCGTTGAGCTTCCCCTAAGGAACAACAGTGCTTTGCACCGTGAAAGCAAACTCCAGCCCTGGAGTTTTAGATACATATGATTTACTTTCCAAAACCATAAGAAATATGTGCCCTGATGTCTCCTGTCTGTCAGAAATCAAGAGTTTCACGTGTTAGAAGAGCAAAGGTGCACTTTGCGATACGAGCTTCCCGTACGTAACAACTGTGTTTTTCACCAAGAAAGAAAGCTCCAGACCTGCATGCTCGAATGTATATGAATCACTTGTCGAAGCCATAAGAAATGTGTGTCCTTTAGCCTTCTGTCTTGCAAGAATCAGCTGTTTCTCTTGTTAGCAACGAAAAGTTGCACTTTGCGAGATGAGCTTCTCTTAAGGAACAAAGTTGTTTTTCACCGAGAAAGAAAGATCCAGGACTGGATTCTCAGATGCATATTATTCACTTACCAAAGCCATAAGAAATGTGTGTCATTTAGCCTTCTGTCTTGCAAGAATCAGCTCCTTCTCGTGTTAGAAACGAAAAGTTGCACTTTGCGAGATGAGCTTCGCTTAAGGAACAAAGTTGTTTTTCACCGAGAAAGAAAGATCCATGACTGGATTCTCAGATGCATATGAGAATTTTTCTAAAGCCATAAGAAATATGTGTCCTAATACATTCTTTCTGACAGGAATCGACTGTTTCACTTGTTAGCAGAAAAATGCTAGTCTTTGCGAGCTGAACTTCCCCTAAGGAACAACTGTGCTTTGCATCCAGAAAGAGAGCTCCAGTCCTGGATTCTCTGATGCATGTGATTCACTAGCCAGAGCCATAAGAAAGCTGTGTCCTGATGCCTTCTGTCTGACAGGAATCGACTCTTTCACTTGTTAGCAAAGCAAAGTTGCACTTTGCTCGTTGAGCTTTCCCTAAGGAACAACAGTGCTTTGCACCGTGAAAGCAAGCTCCAGCCCTGGAGTTTTAGATGCATATGATTTACTTTCCAAAACCATAAGAAATATGTGCCCTGATGTCTCCTGTCTGTCAGAAATCAAGAGTTTCACGTGTTAGAAGAGCAAAGGTGCACTTTGCCATACGAGCTTCCCGTACGTAACAACTCTGTTTTTCACCAAGAGAGAAAGCTCCAGACCTGCATGCTCGAATGTATATGAATCACTTGTCGAAGCCATAAGAAATGTGTGTCCTTTAGCCTTCTGTCTTGCAAGAATCAGCTGTTTCTCTTGTTAGCAACGAAAAGTTGCACTTTGCGAGATGAGCTTCGCTTCAGAAACAAGGTTGTTTTTCACCGAGAAAGAAAGATCCATGACTGGATTCTCAGATGCATATGAGAATCTTTCTAGAGCCATAAGAAATATGTGTCCTGATACATTCTTTCTGACAGGAATCGACTGTTTCACTTGTTAGCAGAAAAATGCTAGTCTTTGCGAGTTGAACTTCCCCTAAGGAACAACAGTGCTTTGCATCCAGAAAGAGAGCTCCAGTCCTGGATTCTCTGATGCATGTGATTCACTAGCCAGAGCCATAAGAAAGCTGTATCCTGATGCCTTCTGTCTGACAGGAATCGACTGTTTCACTTGTTAGCAACGCAAAGTTGCACTTTGCTCGTTGAGCTTCCCATAAGGAACAACAGTGCTTTGCACCGTGAAAGCAAGCTCCAGCCATGGAGTTTTAGATGCATATGATTTACTTTCCAAAACCATAAGAAATATGTGCCCTGATGTCTCCTGTCTGGCAGAAATCAAGAGTTTCACGTGTTAGAAGAGCAAAGGTGCACTTTGCGATACGAGCTTCCCGTACGTAACAACTGTGTTTTTCACCAAGAAAGAAAGCTCCAGACCTGCATTCTCGAATGTATATGAATCACTTGTCGAAGCCATAAGAAATGTGTGTCCTTTAGCCTTCTGTCTTGCAAGAATCAGCTCTTTCTCTTGTTAGCAACGAAAAGTTGCACTTTGCGAGATGAGCTTCGCTTAAGGAACAAAGTTGTTTTTCACCGAGAAAGAAAGATCCAGGACTGGATTCTCAGATACATATTATTCACTTACCAAAGCCATAAGAAATGTGTGTCCTTATGCCTTTGGTCTTGCAAGAATCAGCTGTTTCTCTTGTTAGCAATGAAATTGCCCTTTGGGAGATGAGCTTCCCCTAAGGAACAAGGTTGTTTTTCACCGAGAAAGAAAGATCCATGGCTGGATTCTCAGATGCATGTGATTCACTAGCCAGAGCCATAAGAAAGCTGTGTCCTGATGCCTTCTGTCTGACAGGAATCGACTGTTTCACTTGTTAGTAGAAAAATGCTACTCTTTGCGAGCTGAACTTCCCCTAAGGAACAACTGTGCTTTGCATCCAGAGAGAGAGCTCCAGTCCTGGATTCTCTGATGCATGTGATTCACTAGCCAGAGCCATAAGAAAGCTGTGTCCTGATGCCTTCTGTCTGACAGGAATCGACTCTTTCACTTGTTAGCAAAGCAAAGTTGCACTTTGCTCGTTGAGCTTCCCCTAAGGAACAACAGTGCTTTGCACCGTGAAAGTAAGCTCCAGCCCTGGAGTTTTAGATACATATGATTTACTTTCCAAAACCATAAAAAATATGTGCCCTGATGTCTCCTGTCTGTCAGAAATCAAGAGTTTCACGTGTTAGAAGAGCAAAGGTGCACTTTGCGATACGAGCCTCCCGTACGTAACAACTGTGTTTTTCACGAAGAAAGAAAGTTCCAGACCTGCATTCTCGAATGTATATGAATCACTTGTCGAAGCCATAAGAAATGTGTGTCCTTTAGCCTTCTGTCTTGCAAGAATCAGCTGTTTCTCTTGTTAGCAACGAAAAGTTGCACTTTGCGAGATGAGCTTCTCTTAAGGAACAAAGTTGTTTTTCACCGAGAAAGAAAGATCCAGGACCGGATTCTCAGATGCATATTATTCACTTACCAAAGCCATAAGAAATGTGTGTCATTTAGCCTTCTGTCTTGCAAGAATCAGCTCCTTCTCGTGTTAGAAACGAAAAGTTGCACTTTGCGAGATGAGCTTCGCTTAAGGAACAAAGTTGTTTTTCACCGAGAAAGAAAGATCCATGACTGGATTCTCAGATGCATATGAGAATTTTTCTAAAGCCATAAGAAATATGTGTCCTAATACATTCTTTCTGACAGGAATCGACTGTTTCACTTGTTAGCAGAAAAATGCTAGTCTTTGCGAGCTGAACTTCCCCTAAGGAACAACTGTGCTTTGCATCCAGAAAGAGAGCTCCAGTCCTGGATTCTCTGATGCATGTGATTCACTAGCCAGAGCCATAAGAAAGCTGTGTCCTGATGCCTTCTGTCTGACAGGAATCGACTCTTTCACTTGTTAGCAAAGCAAAGTTGCACTTTGCTCGTTGAGCTTTCCCTAAGGAACAACAGTGCTTTGCACCGTGAAAGCAAACTCCAGCCCTGGAGTTTTAGATGCATATGATTTACTTTCCAAAACCATAAGAAATATGTGCCCTGATGTCTCCTGTCTGGCAGAAATCAAGAGTTTCACGTGTTAGAAGAGCAAAGGTGCACTTTGCGATACGAGCTTCCCGTACGTAACAACTGTGTTTTTCACCAAGAAAGAAAGCTCCAGACCTGCATTCTCGAATGTATATGAATCACTTGTCGAAGCCATAAGAAATGTGTGTCCTTTAGCCTTCTGTCTTGCAAGAATCAGCTCTTTCTCTTGTTAGCAACGAAAAGTTGCACTTTGCGAGATGAGCTTCGCTTAAGGAACAAAGTTGTTTTTCACCGAGAAAGAAAGATCCAGGACTGGATTCTCAGATACATATTATTCACTTACCAAAGCCATAAGAAATGTGTGTCCTTATGCCTTTGGTCTTGCAAGAATCAGCTGTTTCTCTTGTTAGCAATGAAATTGCCCTTTGGGAGATGAGCTTCCCCTAAGGAACAAGGTTGTTTTTCACCGAGAAAGAAAGATCCATGGCTGGATTCTCAGATGCATGTGATTCACTAGCCAGAGCCATAAGAAAGCTGTGTCCTGATGCCTTCTGTCTGACAGGAATCGACTGTTTCACTTGTTAGTAGAAAAATGCTACTCTTTGCGAGCTGAACTTCCCCTAAGGAACAACTGTGCTTTGCATCCAGAGAGAGAGCTCCAGTCCTGGATTCTCTGATGCATGTGATTCACTAGCCAGAGCCATAAGAAAGCTGTGTCCTGATGCCTTCTGTCTGACAGGAATCGACTCTTTCACTTGTTAGCAAAGCAAAGTTGCACTTTGCTCGTTGAGCTTCCCCTAAGGAACAACAGTGCTTTGCACCGTGAAAGTAAGCTCCAGCCCTGGAGTTTTAGATACATATGATTTACTTTCCAAAACCATAAAAAATATGTGCCCTGATGTCTCCTGTCTGTCAGAAATCAAGAGTTTCACGTGTTAGAAGAGCAAAGGTGCACTTTGCGATACGAGCCTCCCGTACGTAACAACTGTGTTTTTCACGAAGAAAGAAAGTTCCAGACCTGCATTCTCGAATGTATATGAATCACTTGTCGAAGCCATAAGAAATGTGTGTCCTTTAGCCTTCTGTCTTGCAAGAATCAGCTGTTTCTCTTGTTAGCAACGAAAAGTTGCACTTTGCGAGATGAGCTTCTCTTAAGGAACAAAGTTGTTTTTCACCGAGAAAGAAAGATCCAGGACCGGATTCTCAGATGCATATTATTCACTTACCAAAGCCATAAGAAATGTGTGTCATTTAGCCTTCTGTCTTGCAAGAATCAGCTCCTTCTCGTGTTAGAAACGAAAAGTTGCACTTTGCGAGATGAGCTTCGCTTAAGGAACAAAGTTGTTTTTCACCGAGAAAGAAAGATCCATGACTGGATTCTCAGATGCATATGAGAATTTTTCTAAAGCCATAAGAAATATGTGTCCTAATACATTCTTTCTGACAGGAATCGACTGTTTCACTTGTTAGCAGAAAAATGCTAGTCTTTGCGAGCTGAACTTCCCCTAAGGAACAACTGTGCTTTGCATCCAGAAAGAGAGCTCCAGTCCTGGATTCTCTGATGCATGTGATTCACTAGCCAGAGCCATAAGAAAGCTGTGTCCTGATGCCTTCTGTCTGACAGGAATCGACTCTTTCACTTGTTAGCAAAGCAAAGTTGCACTTTGCTCGTTGAGCTTTCCCTAAGGAACAACAGTGCTTTGCACCGTGAAAGCAAACTCCAGCCCTGGAGTTTTAGATGCATATGATTTACTTTCCAAAACCATAAGAAATATGTGCCCTGATGTCTCCTGTCTGGCAGAAATCAAGAGTTTCACGTGTTAGAAGAGCAAAGGTGCACTTTGCGATACGAGCTTCCCGTACGTAACAACTGTGTTTTTCACCAAGAGAGAAAGCTCCAGACCTGCATGCTCGAAAGTATATGAATCACTTGTCGAAGCCATAAGAAATGTGTGTCCTTTAGCCTTCTGTCTTGCAAGAATCAGCTCTTTCTCTTGTTAGCAACGAAAAGTTGCACTTTGCGAGATGAGCTTCGCTTAAGGAACAAAGTTGTTTTTCACCGAGAAAGAAAGATCCAGGACTGGATTCTCAGATACATATTATTCACTTACCAAAGCCATAAGAAATGTGTGTCCTTATGCCTTTGGTCTTGCAAGAATCAGCTGTTTCTCTTGTTAGCAATGAAATTTGCCCTTTGCGAGATGAGCTTCCCCTAAGGAACAAGGTTGTTTTTCACCGAGAAAGAAAGATCCATGACTGGATTCTCAGATGCATGTGATTCACTAGCCAGAGCCATAAGAAAGCTGTGTCCTGATGCCTTCTGTCTGACAGGAATCGACTGTTTCACTTGTTAGTAGAAAAATGCTACTCTTTGTGAGCTGAACTTCCCCTAAGGAACAACTGTGCTTTGCATCCAGAGAGAGAGCTCCAGTCCTGGATTCTCTGATGCATGTGATTCACTAGCCAGAGCCATAAGAAAGCTGTGTCCTGATGCCTTCTGTCTGACAGCAATCGACTCTTTCACTTGTTAGCAAAGCAAAGTTGCACTTTGCTCGTTGAGCTTCCCCTAAGGAACAACAGTGCTTTGCAACGTGAAAGTAAGCTCCAGCCCTGGAGTTTTAGATACATATGATTTACTTTCCAAAACCATAAGAAATATGTGCCCTGATGTCTCCTGTCTGTCAGAAATCAAGAGTTTCACGTGTTAGAAGAGCAAAGGTGCACTTTGCGATACGAGCTTCCCGTACGTAACAACTGTTTTTCACCAAGAAAGAAAGCTCCAGACCTGCATTCTCGAATGTATATGAATCACTTGTCGAAGCCATAAGAAATGTGTGTCCTTTAGCCTTCTGTCTTGCAAGAATCAGCTGTTTCTCTTGTTAGCAACGAAAAGTTGCACTTTGCGAGATGAGCTTCGCTTAAGGAACAAAGTTGTTTTTCACCGAGAAAGAAAGATCCAGGACTGGATTCTCAGATACATATTATTCAGTTACCAAAGCCATAAGAAATGTGTGTCCTTATGCCTTTGGTCTTGCAAGAATCAGCTGTTTCTCTTGTTAGCAATGAAATTGCCCTTTGCGAGATGAGCTTCCCCTAAGGAACAAGGTTGTTTTTCACCGAGAAAGAAAGATCCATGACTGGATTCTCAGATGCATGTGATTCACTAGCCAGAGCCATAAGAAAGCTGTGTCCTGATGCCTTCTGTCTGACAGGAATCGACTGTTTCACTTGTTAGTAGAAAAATGCTACTCTTTGCGAGCTGAACTTCCCCTAAGGAACAACTGTGCTTTGCATCCAGAGAGAGAGCTCCAGTCCTGGATTCTCTGATGCATGTGATTCACTAGGCAGAGCCATAAGAAAGCTGTGTCCTGATGCCTTCTGTCTGACAGGAATCGACTCTTTCACTTGTTAGCAAAGCAAAGTTGCACTTTGCTCGTTGAGCTTCCCCTAAGGAACAACAGTGCTTTGCACCGTGAAAGCAAGCTCCAGCCCTGGAGTTTTAGATACATATGATTTACTTTCCAAAACCATAAGAAATATGTGCCCTGATGTCTCCTGTCTGTCAGAAATCAAGAGTTTCACGTGTTAGAAGAGCAAAGGTGCACTTTGCGATACGAGCTTCCCGTACGTAACAACTGTGTTTTTCACCAAGAAAGAAAGCTCCAGACCTGCATTCTCGAATGTATATGAATCACTTGTCGAAGCCATAAGAAATGTGTGTCCTTTAGCCTTCTGTCTTGCAAGAATCAGCTGTTTCTCTTGTTAGCAACGAAAAGTTGCACTTTGCGGGATGAGCTTCGCTTAAGAAACAAGGTTGTTTTTCACCGAGAAAGAAAGCTCCATGACTGGATTCTCAGATGCATATGAGAATCTTTCTAAAGCCATAAGAAATATGTGTCCTGATACATTCTTTCTGACAGGAATCGACTGTTTCACTTGTTAGCAGAAAAATGCTAGTCTTTGCGAGCTGAACTTCCCCTAAGGAACAACTGTGCTTTGCATCCAGAAAGAGAGCTCCAGTCCTGGATTCTCTGATGCATGTGATTCACTAGCCAGAGCCATAAGAAAGCTGTGTCCTGATGCCTTCTGTCTGACAGGAATCGACTGTTTCACTTGTTAGCAAAGCAAAGTTGCACTTTGCTCGTTGAGCTTTCCCTAAGGAACAACAGTGCTTTGCACCGTGAAAGCAAGCTCCAGCCATGGAGTTTTAGATGCATATGATTTACTTTCCAAAACCATAAGAAATATGTGCCCTGATGTCTCCTGTCTGTCACAAATCAAGAGTTTCACGTGTTAGAAGAGCAAAGGTGCACTTTGCGATACGAGCTTCCCGTACGTAACAACTGTGTTTTTCACCAAGAAAGAAAGCTCCAGACCTGCATGCTCGAATGTATATGAATCACTTGTCGAAGCCATAAGAAATGTGTGTCCTTTAGCCTTCTGTCTTGCAAGAATCAGCTCTTTCTCTTGTTAGCAACGAAAAGTTGCACTTTGCGAGATGAGCTTCGCTTAAGGAACAAAGTTGTTTTTCACCGAGAAAGAAAGATCCAGGACTGGATTCTCAGATACATATTATTCACTTACCAAAGCCATAAGAAATGTGTGTCCTTATGCCTTCTGTCTTGCAAGAATCAGCTGTTTCTCTTGTTAGCAATGAAATTGCCCTTTGCGAGATGAGCTTCCCCTAAGGAACAAGGTTGTTTTTCACCGAGAAAGAAAGATCCATGACTGGATTCTCAGATGCATGTGATTCACTAGCCAGAGCCCTAAGAAAGCTGTGTCCTGATGCCTTCTGTCTGACAGGAATCGACTCTTTCACTTGTTAGCAAAGCAAAGTTGCACTTTGCTCGTTGAGCTTCCCCTAAGGAACAACAGTGCTTTGCACCGTGAAAGCAAACTCCAGCCCTGGAGTTTTAGATGCATATGATTTACTTTCCAAAACCATAAGAAATATGTGCCCTGATGTCTCCTGTCTGTCACAAATCAAGAGTTTCACGTTTTAGAAGAGCAAAGGTGCACTTTGCCATACGAGCTTCCCGTACGTAACAACTGTGTTTTTCACCAAGAAGGAAAGTTCCAGACCTGCATGCTCGAAGGTATATGAATCACTTGTCGAAGCCATAAGAAATGTGTGTCCTTTAGCCTTCTGTCTTGCAAGAATCAGCTCTTTCTCTTGTTAGCAACGAAAAGTTGCACTTTGCGAGATGAGCTTCGCTTAAGGAACAAAGTTGTTTTTCACCGAGAAAGAAAGATCCAGGACTGGATTCTCAGATGCATATGAGACTCTTTCTAAAGCCATGAGAAATATGTGTTCTGATACATTCTTTCTGACAGGAATCGACTGTTTCACTTGTTAGCAGAAAAATGCTAGTCTTTGCGAGCTGAACTTCCCCTAAGGAACAACTGTGCTTTGCATCCAGAAAGAGAGCTCCATTCCTGGATTCTCTGATGCATGTGATTCACTAGCCAGAGCCATAAGAAAGCTGTGTCCTGATGCCTTCTGTCTGACAGGAATCGACTGTTTCACTTGTTAGCAAAGCAAAGTTGCACTTTGCTCGTTGAGCTTCCCCTATGGAACAACAGTGCTTTGCACCGTGAAAGCAAGCTCCAGCCCTGGAATTTTAGATGCATATGATTTACTTTCCAAAACCATAAGAAATATGTGCCCTGATGTCTCCTGTCTGTCAGAAATCAAGAGTTTCACGTGTTAGAAGAGCAAAGGTGCACTTTGCGATACGAGCTTCCCGTACGTAACAACTGTGTTTTTCACCAAGAGAGAAAGCTCCAGACCTGCATGCTCGAATGTATATGAATCACTTGTCGAAGCCATAAGAAATGTGTGTCCTTTAGCCTTCTGTCTTGCAAGAATCAGCTGTTTCTCTTTTTAGCAACGAAAAGTTGCACTTTGCGAGATGAGCTTCTCTTAAGGAACAAAGTTGTTTTTCACCGAGAAAGAAAGATCCAGGACCGGATTCTCAGATGCATATTATTCACTTACCAAAGCCATAAGAAATGTGTGTCTTCATGCCTTTGGTCTTGCAAGAATCAGCTGTTTCTCTGTTAGCAATGAAATTTGCACATTGCGAGATGAGGGTCTCTTAAGGAACAAAGTTGTTTTTCACCGAGAAAGAAAGATCCATGACTGGATTCTCAGATGCATATTATTCACTTACCAAAACCATAAGAAATGTGTGTCTTTATGCCTTTGGTCTTGCAAGAATCAGCTGTTTCTCTTTTTAGCAACGAAAAGTTGCACTTTGCGAGATGAGCTTCTCTTAAGGAACAAAGTTTTTTTCACCGAGAAAGAAAGATCCATGACTGGATTCTCAGATGCATGTGATTCACTAGCCAGAGGCATAAGAAAGCTGTGTCCTGATGCCTTCTGTCTGACAGGAATCGACTCTTTCACTTGTTAGCAAAGCAAAGTTGCACTTTGCTCGTTGAGCTTCCCCTAAGGAACAACAGTGCTTTGCACCGTGAAAGCAAACTCCAGCCCTGGAGTTTTAGATGCATATGATTTACTTTCCAAAACCATAAGAAATATGTGCCCTGATGTCTCCTGTCTGTCACAAATCAAGAGTTTCACGTTTTAGAAGAGCAAAGGTGCACTTTGCCATACGAGCTTCCCGTACGTAACAACTGTGTTTTTCGCCAAGAAAGAAAGCTTCAGACCTGCATTCTCGAATGTATATGAATCACTTGTCGAAGCCATAAGAAATGTGTGACCTTTGGCCTTCTGTCTTGCAAGAATCAGCTGTTTCTCTTGTTAGCAACGCAAAATTGCACTTTGCGAGCTGAACTTCCCCTAATGAACAACTGTGCTTTGCATCCAGAAAGAGAGCTCCAGTCCTGGATTCTCTGATGCATGTGTTTCACTAGCCAGAGCCATAAGAAAGCTGTGTCCTAATGCCTTCTGTCTGACAGGAATCGCGTCTTTCACTTGTTAGCCAAGCAAAGTTGCACTTTGCTCGTTGAGCTTTCCCTAAGGAACAACAGTGCTTTGCACCGTGAAAGCAAACTCCAGCACTGGAGTTTTAGATGCATATGATTTACTTTCCAAAACCATAAGAAATATGTGCCCTGATGTCTCCTGTCTGTCACAAATCAAGAGTTTCACGTGTTAGAAGAGCAAAGGTGCACTTTGCGATACGAGCTTCCCGTACGTAACAACTGTGTTTTTCACCAAGAAAGAAAGTTCCAGACCTGCATTCTCGAATGTATATGAATCACTTGTCGAAGCCATAAGAAATGTGTGTCCTTTAGCCTTCTGTCTTGCAAGAATCAGCTCTTTCTCTTGTTAGCAACGAAAAGTTGCACTTTGCGAGATGAGCTTCGCTTAAGGAACAAAGTTGTTTTTCACCGAGAAAGAAAGATCCAGGACTGGATTCTCAGATACATATTATTCACTTACCAAAGCCATAAGAAATGTGTGTCCTTATGCCTTTGGTCTTGCAAGAATCAGCTGTTTCTCTTGTTAGCAATGAAATTGCCCTTTGCGAGATGAGCTTCCCCTAAGGAACAAAGTTGTTTTTCACCGAGAAAGAAAGATCCATGACTGGATTCTCAGATGCATATGAGACTCTTTCTAAAGGCATGAGAAATATGTGTTCTGATACATTCTTTCTGACAGGAATCGACTGTTTCACTTGTTAGCAGAAAAATGCTACTCTTTGCGAGCTGAACTTCCCCTAAGGAACAACTGTGCTTTGCATCCAGAGAGAGAGCTCCAGTCCTGGATTCTCTGATGCATGTGATTCACTAGGCAGAGCCATAAGAAAGCTGTGTCCTGATGCCTTCTGTCTGACAGGAATCGACTCTTTCACTTGTTAGCAAAGCAAAGTTGCACTTTGCTCGTTGAGCTTCCCCTAAGGAACAACAGTGCTTTGCACCGTGAAAGCAAACTCCAGCCCTGGAGTTTTAGATGCATATGATTTACTTTCCAAAACCATAAGAAATATGTGCCCTGATGTCTCCTGTCTGTCAGAAATCAAGAGTTTCACGTTTTAGAAGAGCAAAGGTGCTCTTTCCGATACGAGCTTCCCGTACGTAACAACTGTGTTTTTCGCCAAGAAAGAAAGCTTCAGACCTGCATTCTCGAATGTATATGAATCACTTGTCGAAGCCATATGAAATGTGTGACCTTTGGCCTTCTGTCTTGCAAGAATCAGCTGTTTCTCTTGTTAGCAACGCAAAATTGCACTTTGCGAGCTGAACTTCCCCTAAGGAACAACTGTGCTTTGCATCCAGAGAGAGAGCTCCAGTCCTGGATTCTCTGATGCATGTGATTCACTAGCCAGAGCCATAAGAAAGCTGTGTCCTGATGCCTTCTGTCTGACAGGAATCGACTCTTTCACTTGTTAGCAAAGCAAAGTTGCACTTTGCTCGTTGAGCTTCCCCTAAGGAACAACAGTGCTTTGCACCGTGAAAGCAAGCTCCAGCCATGGAGTTTTAGATGCATATGATTTACTTTCCAAAACCATAAGAAACATGTGCCCTGATGTCTCCTGTCTGTCACAAATCAAGAGTTTCACGTGTTAGAAGAGCAAAGGTGCACTTTGCGATACGAGCTTCCCGTACGTAACAACTGTGTTTTTCACCAAGAAAGAAAGCTCCAGACCTGCATGCTCGAATGTATATGAATCACTTGTCGAAGCCATAAGAAATGTGTGTCCTTTAGCCTTCTGTCTTGCAAGAATCAGCTCTTTCTCTTGTTAGCAACGAAAAGTTGCCCTTTGCGAGATGAGCTTCGCTTAAGGAACAAAGTTGTTTTTCACCGAGAAAGAAAGATCCAGGACTGGATTCTCAGATACATATTATTCAGTTACCAAAGCCATAAGAAATGTGTGTCCTTATGCCTTTGGTCTTGCAAGAATCAGCTGTTTCTCTTGTTAGCAATGAAATTGCCCTTTGCGAGATGAGCTTCCCCTAAGGAACAAGGTTGTTTTTCACCGAGAAAGAAAGATCCATGACTGGATTCTCAGATGCATGTGATTCACTAGCCAGAGCCATAAGAAAGCTGTGTCCTGATGCCTTCTGTATGACAGGAATCGACTGTTTCACTTGTTAGTAGAAAAATGCTACTCTTTGCGAGCTGAACTTCCCCTAAGGAACAACTGTGCTTTGCATCCAGAGAGAGAGCTCCAGTCCTGGATTCTCTGATGCATGTGATTCACTAGGCAGAGCCATAAGAAAGCTGTGTCCTGATGCCTTCTGTCTGACAGGAATCGACTCTTTCACTTGTTAGCAAAGCAAAGTTGCACTTTGCTCGTTGAGCTTCCCCTAAGGAACAACAGTGCTTTGCACCGTGAAAGCAAGCTCCAGCCCTGGAGTTTTAGATACATATGATTTACTTTCCAAAACCATAAGAAATATGTGCCCTGATGTCTCCTGTCTGTCAGAAATCAAGAGTTTCACGTGTTAGAAGAGCAAAGGTGCACTTTGCGATACGAGCTTCCCGTACGTAACAACTGTGTTTTTCACCAAGAAAGAAAGCTCCAGACCTGCATTCTCGAATGTATATGAATCACTTGTCGAAGCCATAAGAAATGTGTGTCCTTTAGCCTTCTGTCTTGCAAGAATCAGCTCTTTCTCTTGTTAGCAACGAAAAGTTGCACTTTGCGAGATGAGCTTCGCTTAAGAAACAAGGTTGTTTTTCACCGAGAAAGAAAGCTCCATGACTGGATTCTCAGATGCATATGAGAATCTTTCTAAAGCCATAAGAAATATGTGTCCTGATACATTCTTTCTGACAGGAATCGACTGTTTCACTTGTTAGCAGAAAAATGCTACTCTTTGCGAGCTGAACTTCCCCTAAGGAACAACTGTGCTTTGCATCCAGAAAGAGAGCTCCAGTCCTGGATTCTCTGATGCATGTGATTCACTAGCCAGAGCCATAAGAAAGCTGTGTCCTGATGCCTTCTGTCTGACAGGAATCGACTCTTTCACTTGTTAGCAAAGCAAAGTTGCACTTTGCTCGTTGAGCTTCCCCTAAGGAACAAGAGTGCTTTGCACCGTGAAAGCAAACTCCAGCCCTGGAGTTTTAGATGCATATGATTTACTTTCCAAAACCATAAGAAATATGTGCCCTGATGTCTCCTGTCTGTCACAAATCAAGAGTTTCACGTGTTAGAAGAGCAAAGGTGCACTTTGCGATACGAGCTTCCCGTACGTAACAACTGTGTTTTTCACCAAGAGAGAAAGCTCCAGACCTGCATGCTCGAATGTATATGAATCACTTGTCGAAGCCATAAGAAATGTGTGTCCTTTAGCCTTCTGTCTTGCAAGAATCAGCTGTTTCTCTTGTTAGCAACGAAAAGTTGCACTTTGCGAGATGAGCTTCTCTTAAGGAACAAAGTTGTTTTTCACCGAGAAAGAAAGATCCAGGACTGGATTCTCAGATGCATATTATTCACTTACCAAAGCCATAAGAAATGTGTGTCTTTATGCCTTTGGTCTTGCAAGAATCGACTGTTTCTCTTTTTAGCAACGAAAAGTTGCACTTTGCGAGATGAGCTTCTCTTAAGGAACAAAGTTGTTTTTCACCGAGAAAGAAAGATCGATGACTGGATTCTCAGATGCATGTGATTCACTAGCCAGAGGCATAAGAAAGCTGTGTCCTGATGCCTTCTGTCTGACAGGAATCGACTCTTTCACTTGTTAGCAAAGCAAAGTTGCACTTTGCTCGTTGAGCTTCCCCTAAGGAACAACAGTGCTTTGCACCGTGAACGCAAGCTCCAGCCCTGGAGTTTTAGATGCATATGATTTACTTTCCAAAACCATAAGAAATATGTGCCCTGATGTCTCCTGTCTGTCAGAAATCAAGAGTTTCACGTTTTAGAAGAGCAAAGGTGCTCTTTCCGATACGAGCTTCCCGTACGTAACAACTGTGTTTTTCGCCAAGAAAGAAAGCTTCAGACCTGCATTCTCGAATGTATATGAATCACTTGTCGAAGCCATACGAAATGTGTGACCTTTGGCCTTCTGTCTTGCAAGAATCAGCTGTTTCTCTTGTTAGCAACGCAAAATTGCACTTTGCGAGCTGAACTTCCCCTAAGGAACAACTGTGCTTTGCATCCAGAAAGAGAGCTCCAGTCCTGGATTCTCTGATGCATGTGTTTCACTAGCCAGAGCCATAAGAAAGCTGTGTCCTAATGCCTTCTGTCTGACAGGAATCGACTCTTTCACTTGTTAGCCAAGCAAAGTTGCACTTTGCTCGTTGAGCTTTCCCTAAGGAACAACAGTGCTTTGCACCGTGAAAGCAAACTCCAGCCCTGGAGTTTTAGATGCATATGATTTACTTTCCAAAACCATAAGAAATATGTGCCCTGATGTCTCCTGTCTGTCACAAATCAAGAGTTTCACGTGTAAGAGGAGCAAAGGTGCACTTTGCGATACGAGCTTCCCGTACGTAACAACTGTGTTTTTCACCAAGAAAGAAAGTTCCAGACCTGCATTCTCGAATGTATATGAATCACTTGTCGAAGCCATAAGAAATGTGTGTCCTTTAGCCTTCTGTCTTGCAAGAATCAGCTGTTTCTCTTGTTAGCAACGAAAAGTTGCACTTTGCGAGATGAGCTTCGCTTAAGAAACAAGGTTGTTTTTCACCGAGAAGGAAAGATCCATGACTGGATTCTCAGATGCATATGAGAATCTTTCTAGAGCCATAAGAAATATGTGTCCTGATACATTCTTTCTGACAGGAATCGACTGTTTCACTTGTTAGCAGAAAAATGCTAGTCTTTGCGAGCTGAACTTCCCCTAAGGAACAACAGTGCTTTGCATCCAGAAAGAGAGCTCCAGTCCTGGATTCTCTGATGCATGTGATTCACTAGCCAGAGCCATAAGAAAGCTGTGTCCTGATGCCTTCTGTCTGACAGGAATCGACTCTTTCACTTGTTAGCAAAGCAAAGTTGCACTTTGCTCGTTGAGCTTCCCCTAAGGAACAACAGTGCTTTGCACCGTGAAAGCAAGCTCCAGCCATGGAGTTTTAGATGCATATGATTTACTTTCCAAAACCATAAGAAATATGTGCCCTGATGTCTCCTGTCTGTCACAAATCAAGAGTTTCACGTGTTAGAAGAGCAAAGGTGCACTTTGCGATACGAGCTTCCCGTACGTAACAACTGTGTTTTTCACCAAGAAAGAAAGCTCCAGACCTGCATTCTCGAATGTATATGAATCACTTGTCGAAGCCATAAGAAATGTGTGTCCTTTAGCCTTCTGTCTTGCAAGAATCAGCTCTTTCTCTTGTTAGCAACGAAAAGTTGCACTTTGCGAGATGAGCTTCGCTTAAGGAACAAAGTTGTTTTTCACCGAGAAAGAAAGATCCAGGACTGGATTCTCAGATACATATTATTCACTTACCAAAGCCATAAGAAATGTGTGTCCTTATGCCTTTGGTCTTGCAAGAATCAGCTGTTTCTCTTGTTAGCAATGAAATTGCCCTTTGCGAGATGAGCTTCCCCTAAGGAACAAGGTTGTTTTTCACCGAGAAAGAAAGATCCATGACTGGATTCTCAGATGCATGTGATTCACTAGCCAGAGCCATAAGAAAGCTGTGTCCTGATGCCTTCTGTCTGACAGGAATCGACTGTTTCACTTGTTAGTAGAAAAATGCTACTCTTAGCGAGCTGAACTTCCCCTAAGGAACAACTGTGCTTTGCATCCAGAGAGAGAGCTCCAGTCCTGGATTCTCTGATGCATGTGATTCACTAGCCAGAGCCATAAGAAAGCTGTGTCCTGATGCCTTCTGTCTGACAGGAATCGACTCTTTCACTTGTTAGCAAAGCAAAGTTGCACTTTGCTCGTTGAGCTTCCCCTAAGGAACAACAGTGCTTTGCACCGTGAAAGAAAGCTCCAGCCCTGGAGTTTTAGATTCATATGATTTACTTTCCAAAACCATAAGAAATATGTGCCCTGATGTCTCCTGTCTGTCAGAAATCAAGAGTTTCACGTGTTAGAAGAGCAAAGGTGCACTTTGCGATATGAGCTTCCCGTACGTAACAACTGTGTTTTTCACCAAGAGAGAAAGCTCCAGACCTGCATGCTCGAATGTATATGAATCACTTGTCGAAGCCATACGAAATGTGTGTCCTTTAGCCTTCTGTCTTGCAAGAATCAGCTGTTTCTCTTGTTAGCAACGAAAAGTTGCACTTTGCGAGATGAGCTTCGCTTAAGAAACAAGGTTGTTTTTCACCGAGAAGGAAAGATCCATGACTGGATTCTCAGATGCATATGAGAATCTTTCTAAAGCCATAAGAAATATGTGTCCTGATACATTCTTTCTGACAGGAATCGACTGTTTCACTTGTTAGCAGAAAAATGCTAGTCTTTGCGAGCTGAACTTCCCCTAAGGAACAACAGTGCTTTGCATCCAGAAAGAGAGCTCCAGTCCTGGATTCTCTGATGCATGTGATTCACTAGCCAGAGCCATAAGAAAGCTGTGTCCTGATGCCTTCTGTCTGACAGGAATCGACTCTTTCACTTGTTAGCAAAGCAAAGTTGCACTTTGCTCGTTGAGCTTCCCCTAAGGAACAACAGTGCTTTGCACCGTGAAAGCAAGCTCCAGCCATGGAGTTTTAGATGCATATGATTTACTTTCCAAAACCATAAGAAATATGTGCCCTGATGTCTCCTGTCTGTCACAAATCAAGAGTTTCACGTGTTAGAAGAGCAAAGGTGCACTTTGCGATACGAGCTTCCCGTACGTAACAACTGTGTTTTTCACCAAGAAAGAAAGCTCCAGACCTGCATTCTCGAATGTATATGAATCACTTGTCGAAGCCATAAGAAATGTGTGTCCTTTAGCCTTCTGTCTTGCAAGAATCAGCTCTTTCTCTTGTTAGCAACGAAAAGTTGCACTTTGCGAGATGAGCTTCGCTTAAGGAACAAAGTTGTTTTTCACCGAGAAAGAAAGATCCAGGACTGGATTCTCAGATACATATTATTCACTTACCAAAGCCATAAGAAATGTGTGTCCTTATGCCTTTGGTCTTGCAAGAATCAGCTGTTTCTCTTGTTAGCAATGAAATTGCCCTTTGCGAGATGAGCTTCCCCTAAGGAACAAGGTTGTTTTTCACCGAGAAAGAAAGATCCATGACTGGATTCTCAGATGCATGTGATTCACTAGCCAGAGCCATAAGAAAGCTGTGTCCTGATGCCTTCTGTCTGACAGGAATCGACTGTTTCACTTGTTAGTAGAAAAATGCTACTCTTAGCGAGCTGAACTTCCCCTAAGGAACAACTGTGCTTTGCATCCAGAGAGAGAGCTCCAGTCCTGGATTCTCTGATGCATGTGATTCACTAGCCAGAGCCATAAGAAAGCTGTGTCCTGATGCCTTCTGTCTGACAGGAATCGACTCTTTCACTTGTTAGCAAAGCAAAGTTGCACTTTGCTCGTTGAGCTTCCCCTAAGGAACAACAGTGCTTTGCACCGTGAAAGCAAACTCCAGCCCTGGAGTTTTAGATGCATATGATTTACTTTCCAAAACCATAAGAAATATGTGCCCTGATGTCTCCTGTCTGTCAGAAATCAAGAGTTTCACGTTTTAGAAGAGCAAAGGTGCTCTTTCCGATACGAGCTTCCCGTACGTAACAACTGTGTTTTTCGCCAAGAAAGAAAGCTTCAGACCTGCATTCTCGAATGTATATGAATCACTTGTCGAAGCCATACGAAATGTGTGACCTTTGGCCTTCTGTCTTGCAAGAATCAGCTGTTTCTCTTGTTAGCAACGCAAAATTGCACTTTGCGAGCTGAACTTCCCCTAATGAACAACTGTGCTTTGCATCCAGAAAGAGAGCTCCAGTCCTGGATTCTCTGATGCATGTGTTTCACTAGCCAGAGCCATAAGAAAGCTGTGTCCTGATGCCTTCTGTCTGACAGGAATCGCGTCTTTCACTTGTTAGCCAAGCAAAGTTGCACTTTGCTCGTTGAGCTTTCCCTAAGGAACAACAGTGCTTTGCACCGTGAAAGCAAACTCCAGCCCTGGAGTTTTACATGCATATGATTTACTTTCCAAAACCATAAGAAATATGTGCCCTGATGTCTCCTGTCTGTCACAAATCAAGAGTTTCACGTGTTAGAAGAGGAAAGGTGCACTTTGCGATACGAGCTTCCCGTACGTAACAACTGTGTTTTTCACCAAGAAAGAAAGTTCCAGACCTGCATTCTCGAATGTATATGAATCACTTGTCGAAGCCATAAGAAATGTGTGTCCTTTAGCCTTCTGTCTTGCAAGAATCAGCTGTTTCTCTTGTTAGCAACGAAAAGTTGCACTTTGCGAGATGAGCTTCGCTTAAGAAACAAGGTTGTTTTTCACCGAGAAGGAAAGCTCCATGACTGGATTCTCAGATGCATATGAGAATCTTTCTAGAGCCATAAGAAATATGTGTCCTGATACATTCTTTCTGACAGGAATCGACTGTTTCACTTGTTAGCAGAAAAATGCTAGTCTTTGCGAGCTGAACTTCCCCTAAGGAACAACTGTGCTTTGCATCCAGAAAGAGAGCTCCAGTCCTGGATTCTCTGATGCATGTGATTCACTAGCCAGAGCCATAAGAAAGCTGTGTCCTGATGCCTTCTGTCTGACAGGAATCGACTCTTTCACTTGTTAGCAAAGCAAAGTTGCACTTTGCTCGTTGAGCTTTCCCTAAGGAACAACAGTGCTTTGCACCGTGAAAGCAAGCTCCAGCCATGGAGTTTTAGATGCATATGATTTACTTTCCAAAACCATAAGAAATATGTGCCCTGATGTCTCCTGTCTGTCACAAATCAAGAGTTTCACGTGTTAGAAGAGCAAAGGTGCACTTTGCGATACGAGCTTCCCGTACGTAACAACTGTGTTTTTCACCAAGAAAGAAAGCTCCAGACCTGCATTCTCGAATGTATATGAATCACTTGTCGAAGCCATAAGAAATGTGTGTCCTTTGGCCTTCTGTCTTGCAAGAATCAGCTCTTTCTCTTGTTAGCAACGAAAAGTTGCACTTTGCGAGATGAGCTTCGCTTAAGGAACAAAGTTGTTTTTCACCGAGAAAGAAAGATCCAGGACTGGATTCTCAGATACATATTATTCACTTACCAAAGCCATAAGAAATGTGTGTCCTTATGCCTTTGGTCTTGCAAGAATCAGCTGTTTCTCTTGTTAGCAATGAAATTGCCCTTTGCGAGATGAGCTTCCCCTAAGGAACAAGGTTGTTTTTCACCGAGAAAGAAAGATCCATGACTGGATTCTCAGATGCATGTGATTCACTAGCCAGAGCCATAAGAAAGCTGTGTCCTGATGCCTTCTGTCTGCAAGAATCGACTGTTTCACTTGTTAGTAGAAAAATGCTACTCTTAGCGAGCTGAACTTCCCCTAAGGAACAACTGTGCTTTGCATCCAGAGAGAGAGCTCCAGTCCTGGATTCTCTGATGCATGTGATTCACTAGCCAGAGCCATAAGAAAGCTGTGTCCTGATGCCTTCTGTCTGACAGGAATCGACTCTTTCACTTGTTAGCAAAGCAAAGTTGCACTTTGCTCGTTGAGCTTCCCCTAAGGAACAACAGTGCTTTGCACCGTGAAAGAAAGCTCCAGCCCTGGAGTTTTAGATTCATATGATTTACTTTCCAAAACCATAAGAAATATGTGCCCTGATGTCTCCTGTCTGTCAGAAATCAAGAGTTTCACGTGTTAGAAGAGCAAAGGTGCACTTTGCGATACGAGCTTCCCGTACGTAACAACTGTGTTTTTCACCAAGAGAGAAAGCTCCAGACCTGCATGCTCGAATGTATATGAATCACTTGTCGAAGCCATACGAAATGTGTGTCCTTTAGCCTTCTGTCTTGCAAGAATCAGCTGTTTCTCTTGTTAGCAACGAAAAGTTGCACTTTGCGAGATGAGCTTCTCTTAAGGAACAAAGTTGTTTTTCACCGAGAAAGAAAGATCCAGGACCGGATTCTCAGATGCATATTATTCACTTACCAAAGCCATAAGAAATGTGTGTCTTCATGCCTTTGGTCTTGCAAGAATCAGCTGTTTCTCTTTTTAGCAACGAAAAGTTGCACTTTGCGAGATGAGCTTCTCTTAAGGAACAAAGTTGTTTTTCACCGAGAAAGAAAGATCCATGACTGGATTCTCAGATGCATGTGATTCACTAGCCAGAGGCATAAGAAAGCTGTGTCCTGATGCCTTCTGTCTGACAGGAATCGACTCTTTCACTTGTTAGCAAAGCAAAGTTGCACTTTGCTCGTTGAGCTTCCCCTAAGGAACAACAGTGCTTTGCACCGTGAAAGCAAACTCCAGCCCTGGAGTTTTAGATGCATATGATTTACTTTCCAAAACCATAAGAAATATGTGCTCTGATGTCTCCTGTCTGTCAGAAATCAAGAGTTTCACGTTTTAGAAGAGCAAAGGTGCTCTTTCCGATACGAGCTTCCCGTACGTAACAACTGTGTTTTTCGCCAAGAAAGAAAGCTTCAGACCTGCATTCTCGAATGTATATGAATCACTTGTCGAAGCCATACGAAATGTGTGACCTTTGGCCTTCTGTCTTGCAAGAATCAGCTGTTTCTCTTGTTAGCAACGCAAAATTGCACTTTGCGAGCTGAACTTCCCCTAATGAACAACTGTGCTTTGCATCCAGAAAGAGAGCTCCAGTCCTGGATTCTCTGATGCATGTGTTTCACTAGCCAGAGCCATAAGAAAGCTGTGTCCTAATGCCTTCTGTCTGACAGGAATCGCGTCTTTCACTTGTTAGCCAAGCAAAGTTGCACTTAGCTCGTTGAGCTTTCCCTAAGGAACAACAGTGCTTTGCACCGTGAAAGCAAACTCCAGCCCTGGAGTTTTAGATGCATATGATTTACTTTCCAAAACCATAAGAAATATGTGCCCTGATGTCTCCTGTCTGTCACAAATCAAGAGTTTCACGTGTTAGAAGAGCAAAGGTGCACTTTGCGATACGAGCTTCCCGTACGTAACAACTGTGTTTTTCACCAAGAAAGAAAGTTCCAGACCTGCATTCTCGAATGTATATGAATCACTTGTCGAAGCCATAAGAAATGTGTGTCCTTTAGCCTTCTGTCTTGCAAGAATCAGCTGTTTCTCTTGTTAGCAACGAAAAGTTGCACTTTGCGAGATGAGCTTCGCTTAAGAAACAAGGTTGTTTTTCACCGAGAAGGAAAGATCCATGACTGGATTCTCAGATGCATATGAGAATCTTTCTAGAGCCATAAGAAATATGTGTCCTGATACATTCTTTCTGACAGGAATCGACTGTTTCACTTGTTAGCAGAAAAATGCTACTCTTTGCGAGCTGAACTTCCCCTAAGGAACAACAGTGCTTTGCATCCAGAAAGAGAGCTCCAGTCCTGGATTCTCTGATGCATGTGATTCACTAGCCAGAGCCATAAGAAAGCTGTGTCCTGATGCCTTCTGTCTGACAGGAATCGACTCTTTCACTTGTTAGCAAAGCAAAGTTGCACTTTGCTCGTTGAGCTTCCCCTAAGGAACAACAGTGCTTTGCACCGTGAAAGCAAGCTCCAGCCATGGAGTTTTAGATGCATATGATTTACTTTCCAAAACCATAAGAAATATGTGCCCTGATGTCTCCTGTCTGTCACAAATCAAGAGTTTCACGTGTTAGAAGAGCAAAGGTGCACTTTGCGATACGAGCTTCCCGTACGTAACAACTGTGTTTTTCACCAAGAAAGAAAGCTCCAGACCTGCATTCTCGAATGTATATGAATCACTTGTCGAAGCCATAAGAAATGTGTGTCCTTTAGCCTTCTGTCTTGCAAGAATCAGCTCTTTCTCTTGTTAGCAACGAAAAGTTGCACTTTGCGAGATGAGCTTCGCTTAAGGAACAAAGTTGTTTTTCACCGAGAAAGAAAGATCCAGGACTGGATTCTCAGATACATATTATTCACTTACCAAAGCCATAAGAAATGTGTGTCCTTATGCCTTTGGTCTTGCAAGAATCAGCTGTTTCTCTTGTTAGCAATGAAATTGCCCTTTGCGAGATGAGCTTCCCCTAAGGAACAAGGTTGTTTTTCACCGAGAAAGAAAGATCCATGACTGGATTCTCAGATGCATGTGATTCACTAGCCAGAGCCATAAGAAAGCTGTGTCCTGATGCCTTCTGTCTGACAGGAATCGACTGTTTCACTTGTTAGTAGAAAAATGCTACTCTTAGCGAGCTGAACTTCCCCTAAGGAACAACTGTGCTTTGCATCCAGAGAGAGAGCTCCAGTCCTGGATTCTCTGATGCATGTGATTCACTAGCCAGAGCCATAAGAAAGCTGTGTCCTGATGCCTTCTGTCTGACAGGAATCGACTCTTTCACTTGTTAGCAAAGCAAAGTTGCACTTTGCTCGTTGAGCTTCCCCTAAGGAACAACAGTGCTTTGCACCGTGAAAGAAAGCTCCAGCCCTGGAGTTTTAGATTCATATGATTTACTTTCCAAAACCATAAGAAATATGTGCCCTGATGTCTCCTGTCTGTCAGAAATCAAGAGTTTCACGTGTTAGAAGAGCAAAGGTGCACTTTGCGATATGAGCTTCCCGTACGTAACAACTGTGTTTTTCACCAAGAGAGAAAGCTCCAGACCTGCATGCTCGAATGTATATGAATCACTTGTCGAAGCCATACGAAATGTGTGTCCTTTAGCCTTCTGTCTTGCAAGAATCAGCTGTTTCTCTTGTTAGCAACGAAAAGTTGCACTTTGCGAGATGAGCTTCGCTTAAGAAACAAGGTTGTTTTTCACCGAGAAGGAAAGATCCATGACTGGATTCTCAGATGCATATGAGAATCTTTCTAAAGCCATAAGAAATATGTGTCCTGATACATTCTTTCTGACAGGAATCGACTGTTTCACTTGTTAGCAGAAAAATGCTAGTCTTTGCGAGCTGAACTTCCCCTAAGGAACAACAGTGCTTTGCATCCAGAAAGAGAGCTCCAGTCCTGGATTCTCTGATGCATGTGATTCACTAGCCAGAGCCATAAGAAAGCTGTGTCCTGATGCCTTCTGTCTGACAGGAATCGACTCTTTCACTTGTTAGCAAAGCAAAGTTGCACTTTGCTCGTTGAGCTTCCCCTAAGGAACAACAGTGCTTTGCACCGTGAAAGCAAGCTCCAGCCATGGAGTTTTAGATGCATATGATTTACTTTCCAAAACCATAAGAAATATGTGCCCTGATGTCTCCTGTCTGTCACAAATCAAGAGTTTCACGTGTTAGAAGAGCAAAGGTGCACTTTGCGATACGAGCTTCCCGTACGTAACAACTGTGTTTTTCACCAAGAAAGAAAGCTCCAGACCTGCATGCTCGAATGTATATGAATCACTTGTCGAAGCCATAAGAAATGTGTGTCCTTTAGCCTTCTGTCTTGCAAGAATCAGCTGTTTCTCTTGTTAGCAACGAAAAGTTGCACTTTGCGAGATGAGCTTCGCTTAAGGAACAAAGTTGTTTTTCACCGAGAAAGAAAGATCCAGGACTGGATTCTCAGATACATATTATTCACTTACCAAAGCCATAAGAAATGTGTGTCCTTATGCCTTTGGTCTTGCAAGAATCAGCTGTTTCTCTTGTTAGCAATGAAATTGCCCTTTGCGAGATGAGCTTCCCCTAAGGAACAAGGTTGTTTTTCACCGAGAAAGAAAGATCCATGACTGGATTCTCAGATGCATGTGATTCACTAGCCAGAGCCATAAGAAAGCTGTGTCCTGATGCCTTCTGTCTGACAGGAATCGACTGTTTCACTTGTTAGTAGAAAAATGCTACTCTTAGCGAGCTGAACTTCCCCTAAGGAACAACTGTGCTTTGCATCCAGAGAGAGAGCTCCAGTCCTGGATTCTCTGATGCATGTGATTCACTAGCCAGAGCCATAAGAAAGCTGTGTCCTGATGCCTTCTGTCTGACAGGAATCGACTCTTTCACTTGTTAGCAAAGCAAAGTTGCACTTTGCTCGTTGAGCTTCCCCTAAGGAACAACAGTGCTTTGCACCGTGAAAGCAAGCTCCAGCCCTGGAGTTTTAGATTCATATGATTTACTTTCCAAAACCATAAGAAATATGTGCCCTGATGTCTCCTGTCTGTCAGAAATCAAGAGTTTCACGTGTTAGAAGAGCAAAGGTGCACTTTGCGATATGAGCTTCCCGTACGTAACAACTGTGTTTTTCACCAAGAGAGAAAGCTCCAGACCTGCATGCTCGAATGTATATGAATCACTTGTCGAAGCCATACGAAATGTGTGTCCTTTAGCCTTCTGTCTTGCAAGAATCAGCTGTTTCTCTTGTTAGCAACGAAAAGTTGCACTTTGCGAGATGAGCTTCGCTTAAGAAACAAGGTTGTTTTTCACCGAGAAGGAAAGATCCATGACTGGATTCTCAGATGCATATGAGAATCTTTCTAAAGCCATAAGAAATATGTGTCCTGATACATTCTTTCTGACAGGAATCGACTGTTTCACTTGTTAGCAGAAAAATGCTAGTCTTTGCGAGCTGAACTTCCCCTAAGGAACAACAGTGCTTTGCATCCAGAAAGAGAGCTCCAGTCCTGGATTCTCTGATGCATGTGATTCACTAGCCAGAGCCATAAGAAAGCTGTGTCCTGATGCCTTCTGTCTGACAGGAATCGACTCTTTCACTTGTTAGCAAAGCAAAGTTGCACTTTGCTCGTTGAGCTTCCCCTAAGGAACAACAGTGCTTTGCACCGTGAAAGCAAGCTCCAGCCATGGAGTTTTAGATGCATATGATTTACTTTCCAAAACCATAAGAAATATGTGCCCTGATGTCTCCTGTCTGTCACAAATCAAGAGTTTCACGTGTTAGAAGAGCAAAGGTGCACTTTGCGATACGAGCTTCCCGTACGTAACAACTGTGTTTTTCACCAAGAAAGAAAGCTCCAGACCTGCATGCTCGAATGTATATGAATCACTTGTCGAAGCCATAAGAAATGTGTGTCCTTTAGCCTTCTGTCTTGCAAGAATCAGCTGTTTCTCTTGTTAGCAACGAAAAGTTGCACTTTGCGAGATGAGCTTCGCTTAAGGAACAAAGTTGTTTTTCACCGAGAAAGAAAGATCCAGGACTGGATTCTCAGATACATATTATTCACTTACCAAAGCCATAAGAAATGTGTGTCCTTATGCCTTTGGTCTTGCAAGAATCAGCTGTTTCTCTTGTTAGCAATGAAATTGCCCTTTGCGAGATGAGCTTCCCCTAAGGAACAAGGTTGTTTTTCACCGAGAAAGAAAGATCCATGACTGGATTCTCAGATGCATGTGATTCACTAGCCAGAGCCATAAGAAAGCTGTGTCCTGATGCCTTCTGTCTGACAGGAATCGACTGTTTCACTTGTTAGTAGAAAAATGCTACTCTTTGCGAGCTGAACTTCCCCTAAGGAACAACTGTGCTTTGCATCCAGAGAGAGAGCTCCAGTCCTGGATTCTCTGATGCATGTGATTCACTAGCCAGAGCCATAAGAAAGCTGTGTCCTGATGCCTTCTGTCTGACAGGAATCGACTCTTTCACTTGTTAGCAAAGCAAAGTTGCACTTTGCTCGTTGAGCTTCCCCTAAGGAACAACAGTGCTTTGCACCGTGAAAGCAAACTCCAGCCCTGGAGTTTTAGATGCATATGATTTACTTTCCAAAACCATAAGAAATATGTGCCCTGATGTCTCCTGTCTGTCAGAAATCAAGAGTTTCACGTTTTAGAAGAGCAAAGGTGCTCTTTCCGATACGAGCTTCCCGTACGTAACAACTGTGTTTTTCGCCAAGAAAGAAAGCTTCAGACCTGCATTCTCGAATGTATATGAATCACTTGTCGAAGCCATACGAAATGTGTGACCTTTGGCCTTCTGTCTTGCAAGAATCAGCTGTTTCTCTTGTTAGCAACGCAAAATTGCACTTTGCGAGCTGAACTTCCCCTAATGAACAACTGTGCTTTGCATCCAGAAAGAGAGCTCCAGTCCTGGATTCTCTGATGCATGTGTTTCACTAGCCAGAGCCATAAGAAAGCTGTGTCCTGATGCCTTCTGTCTGACAGGAATCGCGTCTTTCACTTGTTAGCCAAGCAAAGTTGCACTTTGCTCGTTGAGCTTTCCCTAAGGAACAACAGTGCTTTGCACCGTGAAAGCAAACTCCAGCCCTGGAGTTTTAGATGCATATGATTTACTTTCCAAAACCATAAGAAATATGTGCCCTGATGTCTCCTGTCTGTCACAAATCAAGAGTTTCACGTGTTAGAAGAGGAAAGGTGCACTTTGCGATACGAGCTTCCCGTACGTAACAACTGTGTTTTTCACCAAGAAAGAAAGTTCCAGACCTGCATTCTCGAATGTATATGAATCACTTGTCGAAGCCATAAGAAATGTGTGTCCTTTAGCCTTCTGTCTTGCAAGAATCAGCTGTTTCTCTTGTTAGCAACGAAAAGTTGCACTTTGCGAGATGAGCTTCGCTTAAGAAACAAGGTTGTTTTTCACCGAGAAGGAAAGATCCATGACTGGATTCTCAGATGCATATGAGAATCTTTCTAGAGCCATAAGAAATATGTGTCCTGATACATTCTTTCTGACAGGAATCGACTGTTTCACTTGTTAGCAGAAAAATGCTAGTCTTTGCGAGCTGAACTTCCCCTAAGGAACAACTGTGCTTTGCATCCAGAAAGAGAGCTCCAGTCCTGGATTCTCTGATGCATGTGATTCACTAGCCAGAGCCATAAGAAAGCTGTGTCCTGATACCTTCTGTCTGACAGGAATCGACTCTTTCACTTGTTAGCAAAGCAAAGTTGCACTTTGCTCGTTGAGCTTTCCCTAAGGAACAACAGTGCTTTGCACCGTGAAAGCAAGCTCCAGCCATGGAGTTTTAGATGCATATGATTTACTTTCCAAAACCATAAGAAATATGTGCCCTGATGTCTCCTGTCTGTCACAAATCAAGAGTTTCACGTGTTAGAAGAGCAAAGGTGCACTTTGCGATACGAGCTTCCCGTACGTAACAACTGTGTTTTTCACCAAGAAAGAAAGCTCCAGACCTGCATTCTCGAATGTATATGAATCACTTGTCGAAGCCATAAGAAATGTGTGTCCTTTGGCCTTCTGTCTTGCAAGAATCAGCTCTTTCTCTTGTTAGCAACGAAAAGTTGCACTTTGCGAGATGAGCTTCGCTTAAGGAACAAAGTTGTTTTTCACCGAGAAAGAAAGATCCAGGACTGGATTCTCAGATACATATTATTCACTTACCAAAGCCATAAGAAATGTGTGTCCTTATGCCTTTGGTCTTGCAAGAATCAGCTGTTTCTCTTGTTAGCAATGAAATTGCCCTTTGCGAGATGAGCTTCCCCTAAGGAACAAGGTTGTTTTTCACCGAGAAAGAAAGATCCATGACTGGATTCTCAGATGCATGTGATTCACTAGCCAGAGCCATAAGAAAGCTGTGTCCTGATGCCTTCTGTCTGACAGGAATCGACTGTTTCACTTGTTAGTAGAAAAATGCTACTCTTAGCGAGCTGAACTTCCCCTAAGGAACAACTGTGCTTTGCATCCAGAGAGAGAGCTCCAGTCCTGGATTCTCTGATGCATGTGATTCACTAGCCAGAGCCATAAGAAAGCTGTGTCCTGATGCCTTCTGTCTGACAGGAATCGACTCTTTCACTTGTTAGCAAAGCAAAGTTGCACTTTGCTCGTTGAGCTTCCCCTAAGGAACAACAGTGCTTTGCACCGTGAAAGAAAGCTCCAGCCCTGGAGTTTTAGATTCATATGATTTACTTTCCAAAACCATAAGAAATATGTGCCCTGATGTCTCCTGTCTGTCAGAAATCAAGAGTTTCACGTGTTAGAAGAGCAAAGGTGCACTTTGCGATACGAGCTTCCCGTACGTAACAACTGTGTTTTTCACCAAGAAAGAAAGTTCCAGACCTGCATTCTCGAATGTATATGAATCACTTGTCGAAGCCATAAGAAATGTGTGTCCTTTAGCCTTCTGTCTTGCAAGAATCAGCTGTTTCTCTTGTTAGCAACGAAAAGTTGCACTTTGCGAGATGAGCTTCGCTTAAGAAACAAGGTTGTTTTTCACCGAGAAGGAAAGATCCATGACTGGATTCTCAGATGCATATGAGAATCTTTCTAGAGCCATAAGAAATATGTGTCCTGATACATTCTTTCTGACAGGAATCGACTGTTTCACTTGTTAGCAGAAAAATGCTAGTCTTTGCGAGCTGAACTTCCCCTAAGGAACAACTGTGCTTTGCATCCAGAAAGAGAGCTCCAGTCCTGGATTCTCTGATGCATGTGATTCACTAGCCAGAGCCATAAGAAAGCTGTGTCCTGATGCCTTCTGTCTGACAGGAATCGACTCTTTCACTTGTTAGCAAAGCAAAGTTGCACTTTGCTCGTTGAGCTTTCCCTAAGGAACAACAGTGCTTTGCACCGTGAAAGCAAGCTCCAGCCATGGAGTTTTAGATGCATATGATTTACTTTCCAAAACCATAAGAAATATGTGCCCTGATGTCTCCTGTCTGTCACAAATCAAGAGTTTCACGTGTTAGAAGAGCAAAGGTGCACTTTGCGATACGAGCTTCCCGTACGTAACAACTGTGTTTTTCACCAAGAAAGAAAGCTTCAGACCTGCATTCTCGAATGTATATGAATCACTTGTCGAAGCCATAAGAAATGTGTGTCCTTTGGCCTTCTGTCTTGCAAGAATCAGCTCTTTCTCTTGTTAGCAACGAAAAGTTGCACTTTGCGAGATGAGCTTCGCTTAAGGAACAAAGTTGTTTTTCACCGAGAAAGAAAGATCCAGGACTGGATTCTCAGATACATATTATTCACTTACCAAAGCCATAAGAAATGTGTGTCCTTATGCCTTTGGTCTTGCAAGAATCAGCTGTTTCTCTTGTTAGCAATGAAATTGCCCTTTGCGAGATGAGCTTCCCCTAAGGAACAAGGTTGTTTTTCACCGAGAAAGAAAGATCCATGACTGGATTCTCAGATGCATGTGATTCACTAGCCAGAGCCATAAGAAAGCTGTGTCCTGATGCCTTCTGTCTGACAGGAATCGACTGTTTCACTTGTTAGTAGAAAAATGCTACTCTTAGCGAGCTGAACTTCCCCTAAGGAACAACTGTGCTTTGCATCCAGAGAGAGAGCTCCAGTCCTGGATTCTCTGATGCATGTGATTCACTAGCCAGAGCCATAAGAAAGCTGTGTCCTGATGCCTTCTGTCTGACAGGAATCGACTCTTTCACTTGTTAGCAAAGCAAAGTTGCACTTTGCTCGTTGAGCTTCCCCTAAGGAACAACAGTGCTTTGCACCGTGAAAGAAAGCTCCAGCCCTGGAGTTTTAGATTCATATGATTTACTTTCCAAAACCATAAGAAATATGTGCCCTGATGTCTCCTGTCTGTCAGAAATCAAGAGTTTCACGTGTTAGAAGAGCAAAGGTGCACTTTGCGATACGAGCTTCCCGTACGTAACAACTGTGTTTTTCACCAAGAGAGAAAGCTCCAGACCTGCATGCTCGAATGTATATGAATCACTTGTCGAAGCCATACGAAATGTGTGTCCTTTAGCCTTCTGTCTTGCAAGAATCAGCTCTTTCTCTTGTTAGCAACGAAAAGTTGCACTTTGCGAGATGAGCTTCTCTTAAGGAACAAAGTTGTTTTTCACCGGGAAAGAAAGATCCAGGACCGGATTCTCAGATGCATATTATTCACTTACCAAAGCCATAAGAAATGTGTGTCTTCATGCCTTTGGTCTTGCAAGAATCAGCTGTTTCTCTTTTTAGCAACGAAAAGTTGCACTTTGCGAGATGAGCTTCTCTTAAGGAACAAAGTTGTTTTTCACCGAGAAAGAAAGATCCATGACTGGATTCTCAGATGCATGTGATTCACTAGCCAGAGGCATAAGAAAGCTGTGTCCTGATGCCTTCTGTCTGACAGGAATCGACTGTTTCACTTGTTAGTAGAAAAATGCTACTCTTTGCGAGCTGAACTTCCCCTAAGGAACAACTGTGCTTTGCATCCAGAGAGAGAGCTCCAGTCCTGGATTCTCTGATGCATGTGATTCACTAGCCAGAGCCATAAGAAAGCTCTGTCCTGATGCCTTCTGTCTGACAGGAATCGACTCTTTCACTTGTTAGCAAAGCAAAGTTGCACTTTGCTCGTTGAGCTTCCCCTAAGGAACAACAGTGCTTTGCACCGTGAAAGTAAGCTCCAGCCCTGGAGTTTTAGATGCATATGATTTACTTTCCAAAACCATAAGAAATATGTGCCCTGATGTCTCCTGTCTGTCAGAAATCAAGAGTTTCACGTGTTAGAAGAGCAAAGGTGCACTTTGCGATACGAGCTTCCCGTACGTAACAACTGTGTTTTTCACCAAGAAAGAAAGCTCCAGACCTGCATTCTCGAATGTATATGAATCACTTGTCGAAGCCATAAGAAATGTGTGTCCTTTAGCCTTCTGTCTTGCAAGAATCAGCTGTTTCTCTTGTTAGCAACGAAAAGTTGCACTTTGCGGGATGAGCTTCGCTTAAGAAACAAGGTTGTTTTTCACCGAGAAAGAAAGATCCATGACTGGATTCTCAGATGCATATGAGAATCTTTCTAAAGCCATAAGAAATATGTGTCCTGATACATTCTTTCTGACAGGAATCGACTGTTTCACTTGTTAGCAGAAAAATGCTAGTCTTTGCGAGCTGAACTTCCCCTAAGGAACAACTGTGCTTTGCATCCAGAAAGAGAGCTCCAGTCCTGGATTCTCTGATGCATGTGATTCACTAGCCAGAGCCATAAGAAAGCTGTGTCCTGATGCCTTCTGTCTGACAGGAATCGACTCTTTCACTTGTTAGCAAAGCAAAGTTGCACTTTGCTCGTTGAGCTTCCCCTAAGGAACAACAGTGCTTTGCACCGTGAAAGCAAGCTCCAGCCCTGGAGTTTTAGATGCATATGATTTACTTTCCAAAACCATAAGAAATATGTGCTCTGATGTCTCCTGTCTGGCAGAAATCAAGAGTTTCACGTGTTAGAAGAGCAAAGGTGCACTTTGCGATACGAGCTTCCCGTACGTAACAACTGTGTTTTTCACCAAGAAAGAAAGCTCCAGACCTGCATGCTCGAATGTATATGAATCACTTGTCGAAGCCATAAGAAATGTGTGTCCTTTAGCCTTCTGTCTTGCAAGAATCAGCTGTTTCTCTTTTTAGCAACGAAAAGTTGCCCTTTGCGAGATGAGCTTCGCTTAAGGAACAAAGTTGTTTTTCACCGAGAAAGAAAGATCCAGGACTGGATTCTCAGATGCATATTATTCACTTACCAAAGCCATAAGAAATGTGTGTCCTTATGCCTTCTGTCTTGCAAGAATCAGCTGTTTCTCTTGTTAGCAATGAAATTTGCCCTTTGCGAGATGAGCTTCCCCTAAGGAACAAGGTTGTTTTTCACCGAGAAAGAAAGATCCATGACTGGATTCTCAGATGCATGTGATTCACTAGCCAGAGCCATAAGAAAGCTGTGTCCTGATGCCTTCTGTCTGACAGGAATCGACTGTTTCACTTGTTAGTAGAAAAATGCTACTCTTTGCGAGCTGAACTTCCCCTAAGGAACAACTGTGCTTTGCATCCAGAGAGAGAGCTCCAGTCCTGGATTCTCTGATGCATGTGATTCACTAGCCAGAGCCATAAGAAAGCTCTGTCCTGATGCCTTCTGTCTGACAGGAATCGACTCTTTCACTTGTTAGCAACGCAAAGTTGCACTTTGCTCGTTGAGCTTCCCCTAAGGAACAACAGTGCTTTGCACCGTGAAAGCAAGCTCCAGCCCTGGAGTTTTAGATACATATGATTTACTTTCCAAAACCATAAGAAATATGTGCCCTGATGTCTCCTGTCTGTCAGAAATCAAGAGTTTCACGTGTTGAAGAGCAAAGGTGCACTTTGCGATACGAGCTTCCCGTACGTAACAACTGTGTTTTTCACCAAGAAAGAAAGCTCCAGACCTGCATGCTCGAATGTATATGAATCACTTGTCGAAGCCATAAGAAATGTGTGTCCTTTAGCCTTCTGTCTTGCAAGAATCAGCTCTTTCTCTTGTTAGCAACGAAAAGTTGCACTTTGCGAGATGAGCTTCGCTTAAGGAACAAAGTTTTTTTCACCGAGAAAGAAAGATCCAGGACTGGATTCTCAGATGCATATTATTCACTTACCAAAGCCATAAGAAATGTGTGTCATTTAGCCTTCTGTCTTGCAAGAATCAGCTCCTTCTCGTGTTAGAAACGAAAAGTTGCACTTTGCGAGATGAGCTTCGCTTAAGGAACAAAGTTGTTTTTCACCGAGAAAGAAAGATCCATGACTGGATTCTCAGATGCATATGAGAATTTTTCTAAAGCCATAAGAAATATGTGTCCTAATACATTCTTTCTGACAGGAATCGACTGCTTCACTTGTTAGCAGAAAAATGCTAGTCTTTGCGAGCTGAACTTCCCCTAAGGAACAACTGTGCTTTGCAGAAAGAGAGCTCCAGTCCTGGATTCTCTGATGCATGTGATTCACTAGCCAGAGCCATAAGAAAGCTGTGTCCTGATGCCTTCTGTCTGACAGGAATCGACTGTTTCACTTGTTAGCAAAGCAAAGTTGCACTTTGCTCGTTGAGCTTCCCCTAAGGAACAACAGTGCTTTGCACCGTGAAAGCAAGCTCCAGCCATGGAGTTTTAGATACATATGATTTACTTTCCAAAACCATAAGAAATATGTGCCCTGATGTCTCCTGTCTGGCAGAAATCAAGAGTTTCACGTGTTAGAAGAGCAAAGGTGCACTTTGCGATACGAGCTTCCCGTACGTAACAACTGTGTTTTTCACCAAGAAAGAAAGCTCCAGACCTGCATGCTCGAATGTATATGAATCACTTGTCGAAGCCATAAGAAATGTGTGTCCTTTAGCCTTCTGTCTTGCAAGAATCAGCTCTTTCTCTTGTTAGCAACGAAAAGTTGCACTTTGCGAGATGAGCTTCGCTTAAGGAACAAAGTTGTTTTTCACCGAGAAAGAAAGATCCAGGACTGGATTCTCAGATGCATATTATTCACTTACCAAAGCCATAAGAAATGTGTGTCCTTATGCCTTTGGTCTTGCAAGAATCAGCTGTTTCTCTTGTTAGCAATGAAATTGCCCTTTGCGAGATGAGCTTCCCCTAAGGAACAAGGTTGTTTTTCACCGAGAAAGAAAGATCCATGACTGGATTCTCAGATGCATGTGATTCACTAGCCAGAGCCATAAGAAAGCTGTGTCCTGATGCCTTCTGTCTGACAGGAATCGACTCTTTCACTTGTTAGCAAAGCAAAGTTGCACTTTGCTCGTTGAGCTTCCCCTAAGGAACAACAGTGCTTTGCACCGTGAAAGTAAGCTCCAGCCCTGGAGTTTTAGATACATATGATTTACTTTCCAAAACCATAAGAAATATGTGCCCTGATGTCTCCTGTCTGTCACAAATCAAGAGTTTCACGTGTTAGAAGAGCAAAGGTGCACTTTGCGATACGAGCTTCCCGTACGTAACAACTGTGTTTTTCACCAAGAAAGAAAGTTCCAGACCTGCATTCTCGAATGTATATGAATCACTTGTCGAAGCCATAAGAAATGTGTGTCCTTTAGCCTTCTGTCTTGCAAGAATCAGCTGTTTCTCTTGTTAGCAACGAAAAGTTGCACTTTGCGAGATGAGCTTCTCTTAAGGAACAAAGTTGTTTTTCACCGAGAAAGAAAGATCCATGACTGGATTCTCAGATGCATGTGATTCACTAGCCAGAGGCATAAGAAAGCTGTGTCCTGATGCCTTCTGTCTGACAGGAATCGACTCTTTCACTTGTTAGCAAAGCAAAGTTGCACTTTGCTCGTTGAGCTTCCCCTAAGGAACAACAGTGCTTTGCACCGTGAAAGCAAACTCCAGCCCTGGAGTTTTAGATGCATATGATTTACTTTCCAAAACCATAAGAAATATGTGCCCTGATGTCTCCTGTCTGTCAGAAATCAAGAGTTTCACGTGTTAGAAGAGCAAAGGTGCACTTTGCGATACGAGCTTCCCGTACGTAACAACTGTGTTTTTCACCAAGAAAGAAAGCTCCAGACCTGCATGCTCGAATGTATATGAATCACTTGTCGAAGCCATAAGAAATGTGTGTCCTTTTGCCTTCTGTCTTGCAAGAATCAGCTGTTTCTCTTTTTAGCAACGAAAAGTTGCCCTTTGCGAGATGAGCTTCGCTTAAGGAACAAAGTGGTTTTTCACCGAGAAAGAAAGATCCAGGACTGGATTCTCAGATACATATTATTCACTTACCAAAGCCATAAGAAATGTGTGTCCTTATGCCTTCTGTCTTGCAAGAATCAGCTGTTTCTCTTGTTAGCAATGAAATTTGCACTTTGCGAGATGAGCTTCCCCTAAGGAACAAGGTTGTTTTTCACCGAGAAAGAAAGATCCATGACTGGATTCTCAGATGCATGTGATTCACTAGCCAGAGCCATAAGAAAGCTGTGTCCTTATGCCTTCTGTCTGACAGGAATCGACTGTTTCACTTGTTAGTAGAAAAATGCTACTCTTTGCGAGCTGAACTTCCCCTAAGGAACAACTGTGCTTTGCATCCAGAGAGAGAGCTCCAGTCCTGGATTCTCTGATGCATGTGATTCACTAGCCAGAGCCATAAGAAAGCTGTGTCCTGATGCCTTCTGTCTGACAGGAATCGACTCTTTCACTTGTTAGCAACGCAAAGTTGCACTTTGCTCGTTGAGCTTCCCCTAAGGAACAACAGTGCTTTGCACCGTGAAAGCAAGCTCCAGCCCTGGAGTTTTAGATACATATGATTTACTTTCCAAAACCATAAGAAATATGTGCCCTGATGTCTCCTGTCTGTCAGAAATCAAGAGTTTCACGTGTTAGAAGAGCAAAGTTGCACTTTGCGATACGAGCTTCCCGTACGTAACAACTGTGTTTTTCACCAAGAAAGAAAGCTCCAGACCTGCATGCTCGAATGTATATGAATCACTTGTCGAAGCCATAAGAAATGTGTGTCCTTTAGCCTTCTGTCTTGCAAGAATCAGCTCTTTCTCTTGTTAGCAACGAAAAGTTGCACTTTGCGAGATGAGCTTCTCTTAAGGAACAAAGTTGTTTTTCACCGAGAAAGAAAGATCCAGGACTGGATTCTCAGATGCATATTATTCACTTACCAAAGCCATAAGAAATGTGTGTCATTTAGCCTTCTGTCTTGCAAGAATCAGCTCCTTCTCGTGTTAGAAACGAAAAGTTGCACTTTGCGAGATGAGCTTCGCTTAAGGAACAAAGTTGTTTTTCACCGAGAAAGAAAGATCCAGGACCGGATTCTCAGATACATATTATTCACTTACCAAAGCCATAAGAAATGTGTGTCTTTATGCCTTTGGTCTTGCAAGAATCAGCTGTTTCTGTTTTTAGCAACGAAAAGTTGCACTTTGCGAGATGAGCTTCTCTTAAGGAACAAAGTTGTTTTTCACCGAGAAAGAAAGATCCATGACTGGATTCTCAGATGCATGTGATTCACTAGCCAGAGGCATAAGAAAGCTGTGTCCTGATGCCTTCTGTCTGACAGGAATCGACTCTTTCACTTGTTAGCAAAGCAAAGTTGCACTTTGCTCGTTGAGCTTCCCCTAAGGAACAACAGTGCTTTGCACCGTGAAAGCAAACTCCAGCCCTGGAGTTTTAGATGCATATGATTTACTTTCCAAAACCATAAGAAATATGTGCCCTGATGTCTCCTGTCTGTCAGAAATCAAGAGTTTCACGTTTTAGAAGAGCAAAGGTGCTCTTTCCGATACGAGCTTCCCGTACGTAACAACTGTGTTTTTCGCCAAGAAAGAAAGCTTCAGACCTGCATTCTCGAATGTATATGAATCACTTGTCGAAGCCATACGAAATGTGTGACCTTTGGCCTTCTGTCTTGCAAGAATCAGCTGTTTCTCTTGTTAGCAACGCAAAATTGCACTTTGCGAGCTGAACTTCCCCTAATGAACAACTGTGCTTTGCATCCAGAAAGAGAGCTCCAGTCCTGGATTCTCTGATGCATGTGTTTCACTAGCCAGAGCCATAAGAAAGCTGTGTCCTAATGCCTTCTGTCTGACAGGAATCGCGTCTTTCACTTGTTAGCCAAGCAAAGTTGCACTTTGCTCGTTGAGCTTTTCCTAAGGAACAACAGTGCTTTGCACCGTGAAAGCAAACTCCAGCACTGGAGTTTTAGATGCATATGATTTACTTTCCAAAACCATAAGAAATATGTGCCCTGATGTCTCCTGTCTGTCACAAATCAAGAGTTTCACGTGTTAGAAGAGCAAAGGTGCACTTTGCGATACGAGCTTCCCGTACGTAACAACTGTGTTTTTCACCAAGAAAGAAAGCTCCAGACCTGCATGCTCGAATGTATATGAATCACTTGTCGAAGCCATAAGAAATGTGTGTCCTTTAGCCTTCTGTCTTGCAAGAATCAGCTGTTTCTCTTGTTAGCAACGAAAAGTTGCACTTTGCGAGATGAGCTTCGCTTAAGGAACAAAGTTGTTTTTCACCGAGAAAGAAAGATCCAGGACTGGATTCTCAGATACATATTATTCACTTACCAAAGCCATAAGAAATGTGTGTCCTTATGCCTTTGGTCTTGCAAGAATCAGCTGTTTCTCTTGTTAGCAATGAAATTGCCCTTTGCGAGATGAGCTTCCCCTAAGGAACAAGGTTGTTTTTCACCGAGAAAGAAAGATCCATGACTGGATTCTCAGATGCATGTGATTCACTAGCCAGAGCCATAAGAAAGCTGTGTCCTGATGCCTTCTGTCTGACAGGAATCGACTGTTTCACTTGTTAGTAGAAAAATGCTACTCTTTGCGAGCTGAACTTCCCCTAAGGAACAACTGTGCTTTGCATCCAGAGAGAGAGCTCCAGTCCTGGATTCTCTGATGCATGTGATTCACTAGCCAGAGCCATAAGAAAGCTGTGTCCTGATGCCTTCTGTCTGACAGGAATCGACTCTTTCACTTGTTAGCAAAGCAAAGTTGCACTTTGCTCGTTGAGCTTCCCCTAAGGAACAACAGTGCTTTGCACCGTGAAAGCAAACTCCAGCCCTGGAGTTTTAGATGCATATGATTTACTTTCCAAAACCATAAGAAATATGTGCCCTGATGTCTCCTGTCTGTCAGAAATCAAGAGTTTCACGTTTTAGAAGAGCAAAGGTGCTCTTTCCGATACGAGCTTCCCGTACGTAACAACTGTGTTTTTCGCCAAGAAAGAAAGCTTCAGACCTGCATTCTCGAATGTATATGAATCACTTGTCGAAGCCATACGAAATGTGTGACCTTTGGCCTTCTGTCTTGCAAGAATCAGCTGTTTCTCTTGTTAGCAACGCAAAATTGCACTTTGCGAGCTGAACTTCCCCTAATGAACAACTGTGCTTTGCATCCAGAAAGAGAGCTCCAGTCCTGGATTCTCTGATGCATGTGTTTCACTAGCCAGAGCCATAAGAAAGCTGTGTCCTGATGCCTTCTGTCTGACAGGAATCGCGTCTTTCACTTGTTAGCCAAGCAAAGTTGCACTTTGCTCGTTGAGCTTTCCCTAAGGAACAACAGTGCTTTGCACCGTGAAAGCAAACTCCAGCCCTGGAGTTTTAGATGCATATGATTTACTTTCCAAAACCATAAGAAATATGTGCCCTGATGTCTCCTGTCTGTCACAAATCAAGAGTTTCACGTGTTAGAAGAGGAAAGGTGCACTTTGCGATACGAGCTTCCCGTACGTAACAACTGTGTTTTTCACCAAGAAAGAAAGTTCCAGACCTGCATTCTCGAATGTATATGAATCACTTGTCGAAGCCATAAGAAATGTGTGTCCTTTAGCCTTCTGTCTTGCAAGAATCAGCTGTTTCTCTTGTTAGCAACGAAAAGTTGCACTTTGCGAGATGAGCTTCGCTTAAGAAACAAGGTTGTTTTTCACCGAGAAGGAAAGATCCATGACTGGATTCTCAGATGCATATGAGAATCTTTCTAGAGCCATAAGAAATATGTGTCCTGATACATTCTTTCTGACAGGAATCGACTGTTTCACTTGTTAGCAGAAAAATGCTAGTCTTTGCGAGCTGAACTTCCCCTAAGGAACAACTGTGCTTTGCATCCAGAAAGAGAGCTCCAGTCCTGGATTCTCTGATGCATGTGATTCACTAGCCAGAGCCATAAGAAAGCTGTGTCCTGATACCTTCTGTCTGACAGGAATCGACTCTTTCACTTGTTAGCAAAGCAAAGTTGCACTTTGCTCGTTGAGCTTTCCCTAAGGAACAACAGTGCTTTGCACCGTGAAAGCAAGCTCCAGCCATGGAGTTTTAGATGCATATGATTTACTTTCCAAAACCATAAGAAATATGTGCCCTGATGTCTCCTGTCTGTCACAAATCAAGAGTTTCACGTGTTAGAAGAGCAAAGGTGCACTTTGCGATACGAGCTTCCCGTACGTAACAACTGTGTTTTTCACCAAGAAAGAAAGCTCCAGACCTGCATTCTCGAATGTATATGAATCACTTGTCGAAGCCATAAGAAATGTGTGTCCTTTGGCCTTCTGTCTTGCAAGAATCAGCTCTTTCTCTTGTTAGCAACGAAAAGTTGCACTTTGCGAGATGAGCTTCGCTTAAGGAACAAAGTTGTTTTTCACCGAGAAAGAAAGATCCAGGACTGGATTCTCAGATACATATTATTCACTTACCAAAGCCATAAGAAATGTGTGTCCTTATGCCTTTGGTCTTGCAAGAATCAGCTGTTTCTCTTGTTAGCAATGAAATTGCCCTTTGCGAGATGAGCTTCCCCTAAGGAACAAGGTTGTTTTTCACCGAGAAAGAAAGATCCATGACTGGATTCTCAGATGCATGTGATTCACTAGCCAGAGCCATAAGAAAGCTGTGTCCTGATGCCTTCTGTCTGACAGGAATCGACTGTTTCACTTGTTAGTAGAAAAATGCTACTCTTAGCGAGCTGAACTTCCCCTAAGGAACAACTGTGCTTTGCATCCAGAGAGAGAGCTCCAGTCCTGGATTCTCTGATGCATGTGATTCACTAGCCAGAGCCATAAGAAAGCTGTGTCCTGATGCCTTCTGTCTGACAGGAATCGACTCTTTCACTTGTTAGCAAAGCAAAGTTGCACTTTGCTCGTTGAGCTTCCCCTAAGGAACAACAGTGCTTTGCACCGTGAAAGAAAGCTCCAGCCCTGGAGTTTTAGATTCATATGATTTACTTTCCAAAACCATAAGAAATATGTGCCCTGATGTCTCCTGTCTGTCAGAAATCAAGAGTTTCACGTGTTAGAAGAGCAAAGGTGCACTTTGCGATACGAGCTTCCCGTACGTAACAACTGTGTTTTTCACCAAGAAAGAAAGTTCCAGACCTGCATTCTCGAATGTATATGAATCACTTGTCGAAGCCATAAGAAATGTGTGTCCTTTAGCCTTCTGTCTTGCAAGAATCAGCTGTTTCTCTTGTTAGCAACGAAAAGTTGCACTTTGCGAGATGAGCTTCGCTTAAGAAACAAGGTTGTTTTTCACCGAGAAGGAAAGATCCATGACTGGATTCTCAGATGCATATGAGAATCTTTCTAGAGCCATAAGAAATATGTGTCCTGATACATTCTTTCTGACAGGAATCGACTGTTTCACTTGTTAGCAGAAAAATGCTAGTCTTTGCGAGCTGAACTTCCCCTAAGGAACAACTGTGCTTTGCATCCAGAAAGAGAGCTCCAGTCCTGGATTCTCTGATGCATGTGATTCACTAGCCAGAGCCATAAGAAAGCTGTGTCCTGATGCCTTCTGTCTGACAGGAATCGACTCTTTCACTTGTTAGCAAAGCAAAGTTGCACTTTGCTCGTTGAGCTTTCCCTAAGGAACAACAGTGCTTTGCACCGTGAAAGCAAGCTCCAGCCATGGAGTTTTAGATGCATATGATTTACTTTCCAAAACCATAAGAAATATGTGCCCTGATGTCTCCTGTCTGTCACAAATCAAGAGTTTCACGTGTTAGAAGAGCAAAGGTGCACTTTGCGATACGAGCTTCCCGTACGTAACAACTGTGTTTTTCACCAAGAAAGAAAGCTCCAGACCTGCATTCTCGAATGTATATGAATCACTTGTCGAAGCCATAAGAAATGTGTGTCCTTTGGCCTTCTGTCTTGCAAGAATCAGCTCTTTCTCTTGTTAGCAACGAAAAGTTGCACTTTGCGAGATGAGCTTCGCTTAAGGAACAAAGTTGTTTTTCACCGAGAAAGAAAGATCCAGGACTGGATTCTCAGATACATATTATTCACTTACCAAAGCCATAAGAAATGTGTGTCCTTATGCCTTTGGTCTTGCAAGAATCAGCTGTTTCTCTTGTTAGCAATGAAATTGCCCTTTGCGAGATGAGCTTCCCCTAAGGAACAAGGTTGTTTTTCACCGAGAAAGAAAGATCCATGACTGGATTCTCAGATGCATGTGATTCACTAGCCAGAGCCATAAGAAAGCTGTGTCCTGATGCCTTCTGTCTGACAGGAATCGACTGTTTCACTTGTTAGTAGAAAAATGCTACTCTTAGCGAGCTGAACTTCCCCTAAGGAACAACTGTGCTTTGCATCCAGAGAGAGAGCTCCAGTCCTGGATTCTCTGATGCATGTGATTCACTAGCCAGAGCCATAAGAAAGCTGTGTCCTGATGCCTTCTGTCTGACAGGAATCGACTCTTTCACTTGTTAGCAAAGCAAAGTTGCACTTTGCTCGTTGAGCTTCCCCTAAGGAACAACAGTGCTTTGCACCGTGAAAGAAAGCTCCAGCCCTGGAGTTTTAGATTCATAGGATTTACTTTCCAAAACCATAAGAAATATGTGCCCTGATGTCTCCTGTCTGTCAGAAATCAAGAGTTTCACGTGTTAGAAGAGCAAAGGTGCACTTTGCGATACGAGCTTCCCGTACGTAACAACTGTGTTTTTCACCAAGAGAGAAAGCTCCAGACCTGCATGCTCGAATGTATATGAATCACTTGTCGAAGCCATACGAAATGTGTGTCCTTTAGCCTTCTGTCTTGCAAGAATCAGCTGTTTCTCTTGTTAGCAACGAAAAGTTGCACTTTGCGAGATGAGCTTCTCTTAAGGAACAAAGTTGTTTTTCACCGGGAAAGAAAGATCCAGGACCGGATTCTCAGATGCATATTATTCACTTACCAAAGCCATAAGAAATGTGTGTCTTCATGCCTTTGGTCTTGCAAGAATCAGCTGTTTCTCTTTTTAGCAACGAAAAGTTGCACTTTGCGAGATGAGCTTCTCTTAAGGAACAAAGTTGTTTTTCACCGAGAAAGAAAGATCCATGACTGGATTCTCAGATGCATGTGATTCACTAGCCAGAGGCATAAGAAAGCTGTGTCCTGATGCCTTCTGTCTGACAGGAATCGACTGTTTCACTTGTTAGTAGAAAAATGCTACTCTTTGCGAGCTGAACTTCCCCTAAGGAACAACTGTGCTTTGCATCCAGAGAGAGAGCTCCAGTCCTGGATTCTCTGATGCATGTGATTCACTAGCCAGAGCCATAAGAAAGCTCTGTCCTGATGCCTTCTGTCTGACAGGAATCGACTCTTTCACTTGTTAGCAAAGCAAAGTTGCACTTTGCTCGTTGAGCTTCCCCTAAGGAACAACAGTGCTTTGCACCGTGAAAGTAAGCTCCAGCCCTGGAGTTTTAGATGCATATGATTTACTTTCCAAAACCATAAGAAATATGTGCCCTGATGTCTCCTGTCTGTCAGAAATCAAGAGTTTCACGTGTTAGAAGAGCAAAGGTGCACTTTGCGATACGAGCTTCCCGTACGTAACAACTGTGTTTTTCACCAAGAAAGAAAGCTCCAGACCTGCATTCTCGAATGTATATGAATCACTTGTCGAAGCCATAAGAAATGTGTGTCCTTTAGCCTTCTGTCTTGCAAGAATCAGCTGTTTCTCTTGTTAGCAACGAAAAGTTGCACTTTGCGGGATGAGCTTCGCTTAAGAAACAAGGTTGTTTTTCACCGAGAAAGAAAGATCCATGACTGGATTCTCAGATGCATATGAGAATCTTTCTAAAGCCATAAGAAATATGTGTCCTGATACATTCTTTCTGACAGGAATCGACTGTTTCACTTGTTAGCAGAAAAATGCTAGTCTTTGCGAGCTGAACTTCCCCTAAGGAACAACTGTGCTTTGCATCCAGAAAGAGAGCTCCAGTCCTGGATTCTCTGATGCATGTGATTCACTAGCCAGAGCCATAAGAAAGCTGTGTCCTGATGCCTTCTGTCTGACAGGAATCGACTCTTTCACTTGTTAGCAAAGCAAAGTTGCACTTTGCTCGTTGAGCTTCCCCTAAGGAACAACAGTGCTTTGCACCGTGAAAGCAAGCTCCAGCCCTGGAGTTTTAGATGCATATGATTTACTTTCCAAAACCATAAGAAATATGTGCTCTGATGTCTCCTGTCTGGCAGAAATCAAGAGTTTCACGTGTTAGAAGAGCAAAGGTGCACTTTGCGATACGAGCTTCCCGTACGTAACAACTGTGTTTTTCACCAAGAAAGAAAGCTCCAGACCTGCATGCTCGAATGTATATGAATCACTTGTCGAAGCCATAAGAAATGTGTGTCCTTTAGCCTTCTGTCTTGCAAGAATCAGCTGTTTCTCTTTTTAGCAACGAAAAGTTGCCCTTTGCGAGATGAGCTTCGCTTAAGGAACAAAGTTGTTTTTCACCGAGAAAGAAAGATCCAGGACCGGATTCTCAGATGCATATTATTCACTTACCAAAGCCATAAGAAATGTGTGTCATTTAGCCTTCTGTCTTGCAAGAATCAGCTCCTTCTCGTGTTAGAACCGAAAAGTTGCACTTTGCGAGATGAGCTTCGCTTAAGAAACAAGGTTGTTTTTCACCGAGAAAGAAAGATCCATGACTGGATTCTCAGATGCATATGAGAATCTTTCTAGAGCCATAAGAAATATGTGTCCTGATACATTCTTTCTGACAGGAATCGACTGTTTCACTTGTTAGCAGAAAAATGCTAGTCTTTGCGAGTTGAACTTCCCCTAAGGAACAACAGTGCTTTGCATCCAGAAAGAGAGCTCCAGTCCTGGATTCTCTGATGCATGTGATTCACTAGCCAGAGCCATAAGAAAGCTGTATCCTGATGCCTTCTGTCTGACAGGAATCGACTGTTTCACTTGTTAGCAACGCAAAGTTGCACTTTGCTCGTTGAGCTTCCCATAAGGAACAACAGTGCTTTGCACCGTGAAAGCAAGCTCCAGCCATGGAGTTTTAGATGCATATGATTTACTTTCCAAAACCATAAGAAATATGTGCCCTGATGTCTCCTGTCTGGCAGAAATCAAGAGTTTCACGTGTTAGAAGAGCAAAGGTGCACTTTGCGATACGAGCTTCCCGTACGTAACAACTGTGTTTTTCACCAAGAAAGAAAGCTCCAGACCTGCATTCTCGAATGTATATGAATCACTTGTCGAAGCCATAAGAAATGTGTGTCCTTTAGCCTTCTGTCTTGCAAGAATCAGCTCTTTCTCTTGTTAGCAACGAAAAGTTGCACTTTGCGAGATGAGCTTCGCTTAAGGAACAAAGTTGTTTTTCACCGAGAAAGAAAGATCCAGGACTGGATTCTCAGATACATATTATTCACTTACCAAAGCCATAAGAAATGTGTGTCCTTATGCCTTTGGTCTTGCAAGAATCAGCTGTTTCTCTTGTTAGCAATGAAATTGCCCTTTGGGAGATGAGCTTCCCCTAAGGAACAAGGTTGTTTTTCACCGAGAAAGAAAGATCCATGGCTGGATTCTCAGATGCATGTGATTCACTAGCCAGAGCCATAAGAAAGCTGTGTCCTGATGCCTTCTGTCTGACAGGAATCGACTCTTTCACTTGTTAGTAGAAAAATGCTACTCTTTGCGAGCTGAACTTCCCCTAAGGAACAACTGTGCTTTGCATCCAGAAAGAGAGCTCCAGTCCTGGATTCTCTGATGCATGTGATTCACTAGCCAGAGCCATAAGAAAGCTGTGTCCTGATGCCTTCTGTCTGACAGGAATCGACTCTTTCACTTGTTAGCAAAGCAAAGTTGCACTTTGCTCGTTGAGCTTCCCCTAAGGAACAACAGTGCTTTGCACCGTGAAAGTAAGCTCCAGCCCTGGAGTTTTAGATACATATGATTTACTTTCCAAAACCATAAAAAATATGTGCCCTGATGTCTCCTGTCTGTCAGAAATCAAGAGTTTCACGTGTTAGAAGAGCAAAGGTGCACTTTGCGATACGAGCCTCCCGTACGTAACAACTGTGTTTTTCACGAAGAAAGAAAGTTCCAGACCTGCATTCTCGAATGTATATGAATCACTTGTCGAAGCCATAAGAAATGTGTGTCCTTTAGCCTTCTGTCTTGCAAGAATCAGCTGTTTCTCTTGTTAGCAACGAAAAGTTGCACTTTGCGAGATGAGCTTCTCTTAAGGAACAAAGTTGTTTTTCACCGAGAAAGAAAGATCCAGGACCGGATTCTCAGATGCATATTATTCACTTACCAAAGCCATAAGAAATGTGTGTCATTTAGCCTTCTGTCTTGCAAGAATCAGCTCCTTCTCGTGTTAGAAACGAAAAGTTGCACTTTGCGAGATGAGCTTCGCTTAAGGAACAAAGTTGTTTTTCACCGAGAAAGAAAGATCCATGACTGGATTCTCAGATGCATATGAGAATTTTTCTAAAGCCATAAGAAATATGTGTCCTAATACATTCTTTCTGACAGGAATCGACTGTTTCACTTGTTAGCAGAAAAATGCTAGTCTTTGCGAGCTGAACTTCCCCTAAGGAACAACTGTGCTTTGCATCCAGAAAGAGAGCTCCAGTCCTGGATTCTCTGATGCATGTGATTCACTAGCCAGAGCCATAAGAAAGCTGTGTCCTGATGCCTTCTGTCTGACAGGAATCGACTCTTTCACTTGTTAGCAAAGCAAAGTTGCACTTTGCTCGTTGAGCTTTCCCTAAGGAACAACAGTGCTTTGCACCGTGAAAGCAAACTCCAGCCCTGGAGTTTTAGATGCATATGATTTACTTTCCAAAACCATAAGAAATATGTGCCCTGATGTCTCCTGTCTGGCAGAAATCAAGAGTTTCACGTGTTAGAAGAGCAAAGGTGCACTTTGCGATACGAGCTTCCCGTACGTAACAACTGTGTTTTTCACCAAGAGAGAAAGCTCCAGACCTGCATGCTCGAAAGTATATGAATCACTTGTCGAAGCCATAAGAAATGTGTGTCCTTTAGCCTTCTGTCTTGCAAGAATCAGCTCTTTCTCTTGTTAGCAACGAAAAGTTGCACTTTGCGAGATGAGCTTCGCTTAAGGAACAAAGTTGTTTTTCACCGAGAAAGAAAGATCCAGGACTGGATTCTCAGATACATATTATTCACTTACCAAAGCCATAAGAAATGTGTGTCCTTATGCCTTTGGTCTTGCAAGAATCAGCTGTTTCTCTTGTTAGCAATGAAATTTGCCCTTTGCGAGATGAGCTTCCCCTAAGGAACAAGGTTGTTTTTCACCGAGAAAGAAAGATCCATGACTGGATTCTCAGATGCATGTGATTCACTAGCCAGAGCCATAAGAAAGCTGTGTCCTGATGCCTTCTGTCTGACAGGAATCGACTGTTTCACTTGTTAGTAGAAAAATGCTACTCTTTGTGAGCTGAACTTCCCCTAAGGAACAACTGTGCTTTGCATCCAGAGAGAGAGCTCCAGTCCTGGATTCTCTGATGCATGTGATTCACTAGCCAGAGCCATAAGAAAGCTGTGTCCTGATGCCTTCTGTCTGACAGCAATCGACTCTTTCACTTGTTAGCAAAGCAAAGTTGCACTTTGCTCGTTGAGCTTCCCCTAAGGAACAACAGTGCTTTGCAACGTGAAAGTAAGCTCCAGCCCTGGAGTTTTAGATACATATGATTTACTTTCCAAAACCATAAGAAATATGTGCCCTGATGTCTCCTGTCTGTCAGAAATCAAGAGTTTCACGTGTTAGAAGAGCAAAGGTGCACTTTGCGATACGAGCTTCCCGTACGTAACAACTGTTTTTCACCAAGAAAGAAAGCTCCAGACCTGCATTCTCGAATGTATATGAATCACTTGTCGAAGCCATAAGAAATGTGTGTCCTTTAGCCTTCTGTCTTGCAAGAATCAGCTGTTTCTCTTGTTAGCAACGAAAAGTTGCACTTTGCGAGATGAGCTTCGCTTAAGGAACAAAGTTGTTTTTCACCGAGAAAGAAAGATCCAGGACTGGATTCTCAGATACATATTATTCAGTTACCAAAGCCATAAGAAATGTGTGTCCTTATGCCTTTGGTCTTGCAAGAATCAGCTGTTTCTCTTGTTAGCAATGAAATTGCCCTTTGCGAGATGAGCTTCCCCTAAGGAACAAGGTTGTTTTTCACCGAGAAAGAAAGATCCATGACTGGATTCTCAGATGCATGTGATTCACTAGCCAGAGCCATAAGAAAGCTGTGTCCTGATGCCTTCTGTCTGACAGGAATCGACTGTTTCACTTGTTAGTAGAAAAATGCTACTCTTTGCGAGCTGAACTTCCCCTAAGGAACAACTGTGCTTTGCATCCAGAGAGAGAGCTCCAGTCCTGGATTCTCTGATGCATGTGATTCACTAGGCAGAGCCATAAGAAAGCTGTGTCCTGATGCCTTCTGTCTGACAGGAATCGACTCTTTCACTTGTTAGCAAAGCAAAGTTGCACTTTGCTCGTTGAGCTTCCCCTAAGGAACAACAGTGCTTTGCACCGTGAAAGCAAGCTCCAGCCCTGGAGTTTTAGATACATATGATTTACTTTCCAAAACCATAAGAAATATGTGCCCTGATGTCTCCTGTCTGTCAGAAATCAAGAGTTTCACGTGTTAGAAGAGCAAAGGTGCACTTTGCGATACGAGCTTCCCGTACGTAACAACTGTGTTTTTCACCAAGAAAGAAAGCTCCAGACCTGCATTCTCGAATGTATATGAATCACTTGTCGAAGCCATAAGAAATGTGTGTCCTTTAGCCTTCTGTCTTGCAAGAATCAGCTGTTTCTCTTGTTAGCAACGAAAAGTTGCACTTTGCGGGATGAGCTTCGCTTAAGAAACAAGGTTGTTTTTCACCGAGAAAGAAAGCTCCATGACTGGATTCTCAGATGCATATGAGAATCTTTCTAAAGCCATAAGAAATATGTGTCCTGATACATTCTTTCTGACAGGAATCGACTGTTTCACTTGTTAGCAGAAAAATGCTAGTCTTTGCGAGCTGAACTTCCCCTAAGGAACAACTGTGCTTTGCATCCAGAAAGAGAGCTCCAGTCCTGGATTCTCTGATGCATGTGATTCACTAGCCAGAGCCATAAGAAAGCTGTGTCCTGATGCCTTCTGTCTGACAGGAATCGACTGTTTCACTTGTTAGCAAAGCAAAGTTGCACTTTGCTCGTTGAGCTTTCCCTAAGGAACAACAGTGCTTTGCACCGTGAAAGCAAGCTCCAGCCATGGAGTTTTAGATGCATATGATTTACTTTCCAAAACCATAAGAAATATGTGCCCTAATGTCTCCTGTCTGTCACAAATCAAGAGTTTCACGTGTTAGAAGAGCAAAGGTGCACTTTGCGATACGAGCTTCCCATACGTAAGAACCGTGTTTTTCACCAAGAGAGAAAGCTCCAGACCTGCATTCTCGAATGTATATGAATCACTTGTCGAAGCCATAAGAAATGTGTGTCCTTTAGCCTTCTGTCTTGCAAGAATCAGCTCTTTCTCTTTTTAGCAACGAAAAGTTGCCCTTTGCGAGATGAGCTTCGCTTAAGGAACAAAGTTGTTTTTCACCGAGAAAGAAAGATCCAGGACTGGATACTCAGATGCATATTATTCACTTACCAAAGCCATAAGAAATGTGTGTCCTTATGCCTTCTGTCTTGCAAGAATCAGCTGTTTCTCTTGTTAGCAATGAAATTTGCACTTTGCGAGATGAGCTTCCCCTAAGGAACAAAGTTGTTTTTCACCGAGAAAGAAAGATCCATGACTGGATTCTCAGATGCATGTGATTCACTAGCCAGAGCTGTGTCCTGATGCCTTCTGTCTGACAGGAATCGACTGTTTCACTTGTTAGTAGAAAAATGCTACTCTTTGCGAGCTGAACTTCCCCTAAGGAACAACTGTGCTTTGCATCCAGAGAGAGAGCTCCAGTCCTGGATTCTCTGATGCATGTGATTCACTAGCCAGAGCCATAAGAAAGCTGTGTCCTGATGCCTTCTCTCTGACAGGAATCGACTCTTTCACTTGTTAGCAACGCAAAGTTGCACTTTGCTCGTTGAGCTTCCCCTAAGGAACAACAGTGCTTTGCACCGTGAAAGCAAACTCCAGCCCTGGAGTTTTAGATACATATGATTTACTTTCCAAAACCATAAGAAATATGTGCCCTGATGTCTCCTGTCTGTCAGAAATCAAGAGTTTCACGTGTTAGAAGAGCAAAGGTGCACTTTGCGATACGAGCTTCCCGTACGTAACAACTGTGTTTTTCACCAAGAAAGAAAGCTCCAGACCTGCATGCTCGAATGTATATGAATCACTTGTCGAAGCCATAAGAAATGTGTGTCCTTTAGCCTTCTGTCTTGCAAGAATCAGCTCTTTCTCTTGTTAGCAACGAAAAGTTGCACTTTGCGAGATGAGCTTCTCTTAAGGAACAAAGTTGTTTTTCACCGAGAAAGAAAGATCCAGGACTGGATTCTCAGATGCATATTATTCACTTACCAAAGCCATAAGAAATGTGTGTCATTTAGCCTTCTGTCTTGCAAGAATCAGCTCCTTCTCGTGTTAGAAACGAAAAGTTGCACTTTGCGAGATGAGCTTCGCTTAAGGAACAAAGTTGTTTTTCACCGAGAAAGAAAGATCCATGACTGGATTCTCAGATGCATATGAGAATTTTTCTAAAGCCATAAGAAATATGTGTCCTAATACATTCTTTCTGACAGGAATCGACTGTTTCACTTGTTAGCAGAAAAATGCTAGTCTTTGCGAGCTGAACTTCCCCTAAGGAACAACTGTGCTTTGCATCCAGAAAGAGAGCTCCAGTCCTGGATTCTCTGATGCATGTGATTCACTAGCCAGAGCCATAAGAAAGCTGTGTCCTGATGCCTTCTGTCTGACAGGAATCGACTCTTTCACTTGTTACCAAAGCAAAGTTGCACTTTGCTCGTTGAGCTTTCCCTAAGGAACAACAGTGCTTTGCACCGTGAAAGCAAGCTCCAGCCCTGGAGTTTTAGATGCATATGATTTACTTTCCAAAACCATAAGAAATATGTGCCCTGATGTCTCCTGTCTGTCAGAAATCAAGAGTTTCACGTGTTAGAAGAGCAAAGGTGCACTTTGCCATACGAGCTTCCCGTACGTAACAACTCTGTTTTTCACCAAGAGAGAAAGCTCCAGACCTGCATGCTCGAATGTATATGAATCACTTGTCGAAGCCATAAGAAATGTGTGTCCTTTAGCCTTCTGTCTTGCAAGAATCAGCTGTTTCTCTTGTTAGCAACGAAAAGTTGCACTTTGCGAGATGAGCTTCGCTTCAGAAACAAGGTTGTTTTTCACCGAGAAAGAAAGATCCATGACTGGATTCTCAGATGCATATGAGAATCTTTCTAGAGCCATAAGAAATATGTGTCCTGATACATTCTTTCTGACAGGAATCGACTGTTTCACTTGTTAGCAGAAAAATGCTAGTCTTTGCGAGTTGAACTTCCCCTAAGGAACAACAGTGCTTTGCATCCAGAAAGAGAGCTCCAGTCCTGGATTCTCTGATGCATGTGATTCACTAGCCAGAGCCATAAGAAAGCTGTATCCTGATGCCTTCTGTCTGACAGGAATCGACTGTTTCACTTGTTAGCAACGCAAAGTTGCACTTTGCTCGTTGAGCTTCCCATAAGGAACAACAGTGCTTTGCACCGTGAAAGCAAGCTCCAGCCATGGAGTTTTAGATGCATATGATTTACTTTCCAAAACCATAAGAAATATGTGCCCTGATGTCTCCTGTCTGGCAGAAATCAAGAGTTTCACGTGTTAGAAGAGCAAAGGTGCACTTTGCGATACGAGCTTCCCGTACGTAACAACTGTGTTTTTCACCAAGAAAGAAAGCTCCAGACCTGCATTCTCGAATGTATATGAATCACTTGTCGAAGCCATAAGAAATGTGTGTCCTTTAGCCTTCTGTCTTGCAAGAATCAGCTCTTTCTCTTGTTAGCAACGAAAAGTTGCACTTTGCGAGATGAGCTTCGCTTAAGGAACAAAGTTGTTTTTCACCGAGAAAGAAAGATCCAGGACTGGATTCTCAGATACATATTATTCACTTACCAAAGCCATAAGAAATGTGTGTCCTTATGCCTTTGGTCTTGCAAGAATCAGCTGTTTCTCTTGTTAGCAATGAAATTGCCCTTTGGGAGATGAGCTTCCCCTAAGGAACAAGGTTGTTTTTCACCGAGAAAGAAAGATCCATGGCTGGATTCTCAGATGCATGTGATTCACTAGCCAGAGCCATAAGAAAGCTGTGTCCTGATGCCTTCTGTCTGACAGGAATCGACTGTTTCACTTGTTAGTAGAAAAATGCTACTCTTTGCGAGCTGAACTTCCCCTAAGGAACAACTGTGCTTTGCATCCAGAGAGAGAGCTCCAGTCCTGGATTCTCTGATGCATGTGATTCACTAGCCAGAGCCATAAGAAAGCTGTGTCCTGATGCCTTCTGTCTGACAGGAATCGACTCTTTCACTTGTTAGCAAAGCAAAGTTGCACTTTGCTCGTTGAGCTTCCCCTAAGGAACAACAGTGCTTTGCACCGTGAAAGTAAGCTCCAGCCCTGGAGTTTTAGATACATATGATTTACTTTCCAAAACCATAAAAAATATGTGCCCTGATGTCTCCTGTCTGTCAGAAATCAAGAGTTTCACGTGTTAGAAGAGCAAAGGTGCACTTTGCGATACGAGCCTCCCGTACGTAACAACTGTGTTTTTCACGAAGAAAGAAAGTTCCAGACCTGCATTCTCGAATGTATATGAATCACTTGTCGAAGCCATAAGAAATGTGTGTCCTTTAGCCTTCTGTCTTGCAAGAATCAGCTGTTTCTCTTGTTAGCAACGAAAAGTTGCACTTTGCGAGATGAGCTTCTCTTAAGGAACAAAGTTGTTTTTCACCGAGAAAGAAAGATCCAGGACCGGATTCTCAGATGCATATTATTCACTTACCAAAGCCATAAGAAATGTGTGTCATTTAGCCTTCTGTCTTGCAAGAATCAGCTCCTTCTCGTGTTAGAAACGAAAAGTTGCACTTTGCGAGATGAGCTTCGCTTAAGGAACAAAGTTGTTTTTCACCGAGAAAGAAAGATCCATGACTGGATTCTCAGATGCATATGAGAATTTTTCTAAAGCCATAAGAAATATGTGTCCTAATACATTCTTTCTGACAGGAATCGACTGTTTCACTTGTTAGCAGAAAAATGCTAGTCTTTGCGAGCTGAACTTCCCCTAAGGAACAACTGTGCTTTGCATCCAGAAAGAGAGCTCCAGTCCTGGATTCTCTGATGCATGTGATTCACTAGCCAGAGCCATAAGAAAGCTGTGTCCTGATGCCTTCTGTCTGACAGGAATCGACTCTTTCACTTGTTAGCAAAGCAAAGTTGCACTTTGCTCGTTGAGCTTTCCCTAAGGAACAACAGTGCTTTGCACCGTGAAAGCAAACTCCAGCCCTGGAGTTTTAGATGCATATGATTTACTTTCCAAAACCATAAGAAATATGTGCCCTGATGTCTCCTGTCTGGCAGAAATCAAGAGTTTCACGTGTTAGAAGAGCAAAGGTGCACTTTGCGATACGAGCTTCCCGTACGTAACAACTGTGTTTTTCACCAAGAGAGAAAGCTCCAGACCTGCATGCTCGAAAGTATATGAATCACTTGTCGAAGCCATAAGAAATGTGTGTCCTTTAGCCTTCTGTCTTGCAAGAATCAGCTCTTTCTCTTGTTAGCAACGAAAAGTTGCACTTTGCGAGATGAGCTTCGCTTAAGGAACAAAGTTGTTTTTCACCGAGAAAGAAAGATCCAGGACTGGATTCTCAGATACATATTATTCACTTACCAAAGCCATAAGAAATGTGTGTCCTTATGCCTTTGGTCTTGCAAGAATCAGCTGTTTCTCTTGTTAGCAATGAAATTTGCCCTTTGCGAGATGAGCTTCCCCTAAGGAACAAGGTTGTTTTTCACCGAGAAAGAAAGATCCATGACTGGATTCTCAGATGCATGTGATTCACTAGCCAGAGCCATAAGAAAGCTGTGTCCTGATGCCTTCTGTCTGACAGGAATCGACTGTTTCACTTGTTAGTAGAAAAATGCTACTCTTTGTGAGCTGAACTTCCCCTAAGGAACAACTGTGCTTTGCATCCAGAGAGAGAGCTCCAGTCCTGGATTCTCTGATGCATGTGATTCACTAGCCAGAGCCATAAGAAAGCTGTGTCCTGATGCCTTCTGTCTGACAGCAATCGACTCTTTCACTTGTTAGCAAAGCAAAGTTGCACTTTGCTCGTTGAGCTTCCCCTAAGGAACAACAGTGCTTTGCAACGTGAAAGTAAGCTCCAGCCCTGGAGTTTTAGATACATATGATTTACTTTCCAAAACCATAAGAAATATGTGCCCTGATGTCTCCTGTCTGTCAGAAATCAAGAGTTTCACGTGTTAGAAGAGCAAAGGTGCACTTTGCGATACGAGCTTCCCGTACGTAACAACTGTTTTTCACCAAGAAAGAAAGCTCCAGACCTGCATTCTCGAATGTATATGAATCACTTGTCGAAGCCATAAGAAATGTGTGTCCTTTAGCCTTCTGTCTTGCAAGAATCAGCTGTTTCTCTTGTTAGCAACGAAAAGTTGCACTTTGCGAGATGAGCTTCGCTTAAGGAACAAAGTTGTTTTTCACCGAGAAAGAAAGATCCAGGACTGGATTCTCAGATACATATTATTCAGTTACCAAAGCCATAAGAAATGTGTGTCCTTATGCCTTTGGTCTTGCAAGAATCAGCTGTTTCTCTTGTTAGCAATGAAATTGCCCTTTGCGAGATGAGCTTCCCCTAAGGAACAAGGTTGTTTTTCACCGAGAAAGAAAGATCCATGACTGGATTCTCAGATGCATGTGATTCACTAGCCAGAGCCATAAGAAAGCTGTGTCCTGATGCCTTCTGTCTGACAGGAATCGACTGTTTCACTTGTTAGTAGAAAAATGCTACTCTTTGCGAGCTGAACTTCCCCTAAGGAACAACTGTGCTTTGCATCCAGAGAGAGAGCTCCAGTCCTGGATTCTCTGATGCATGTGATTCACTAGGCAGAGCCATAAGAAAGCTGTGTCCTGATGCCTTCTGTCTGACAGGAATCGACTCTTTCACTTGTTAGCAAAGCAAAGTTGCACTTTGCTCGTTGAGCTTCCCCTAAGGAACAACAGTGCTTTGCACCGTGAAAGCAAGCTCCAGCCCTGGAGTTTTAGATACATATGATTTACTTTCCAAAACCATAAGAAATATGTGCCCTGATGTCTCCTGTCTGTCAGAAATCAAGAGTTTCACGTGTTAGAAGAGCAAAGGTGCACTTTGCGATACGAGCTTCCCGTACGTAACAACTGTGTTTTTCACCAAGAAAGAAAGCTCCAGACCTGCATTCTCGAATGTATATGAATCACTTGTCGAAGCCATAAGAAATGTGTGTCCTTTAGCCTTCTGTCTTGCAAGAATCAGCTGTTTCTCTTGTTAGCAACGAAAAGTTGCACTTTGCGGGATGAGCTTCGCTTAAGAAACAAGGTTGTTTTTCACCGAGAAAGAAAGCTCCATGACTGGATTCTCAGATGCATATGAGAATCTTTCTAAAGCCATAAGAAATATGTGTCCTGATACATTCTTTCTGACAGGAATCGACTGTTTCACTTGTTAGCAGAAAAATGCTAGTCTTTGCGAGCTGAACTTCCCCTAAGGAACAACTGTGCTTTGCATCCAGAAAGAGAGCTCCAGTCCTGGATTCTCTGATGCATGTGATTCACTAGCCAGAGCCATAAGAAAGCTGTGTCCTGATGCCTTCTGTCTGACAGGAATCGACTGTTTCACTTGTTAGCAAAGCAAAGTTGCACTTTGCTCGTTGAGCTTTCCCTAAGGAACAACAGTGCTTTGCACCGTGAAAGCAAGCTCCAGCCATGGAGTTTTAGATGCATATGATTTACTTTCCAAAACCATAAGAAATATGTGCCCTGATGTCTCCTGTCTGTCAGAAATCAAGAGTTTCACGTGTTAGAAGAGCAAAGGTGCACTTTGCGATACGAGCTTCCCGTACGTAACAACTGTGTTTTTCACCAAGAAAGAAAGCTCCAGACCTGCATGCTCGAATGTATATGAATCACTTGTCGAAGCCATAAGAAATGTGTGTCCTTTAGCCTTCTGTCTTGCAAGAATCAGCTCTTTCTCTTGTTAGCAACGAAAAGTTGCACTTTGCGAGATGAGCTTCGCTTAAGGAACAAAGTTGTTTTTCACCGAGAAAGAAAGATCCAGGACTGGATTCTCAGATACATATTATTCACTTACCAAAGCCATAAGAAATGTGTGTCCTTATGCCTTCTGTCTTGCAAGAATCAGCTGTTTCTCTTGTTAGCAATGAAATTGCCCTTTGCGAGATGAGCTTCCCCTAAGGAACAAGGTTGTTTTTCACCGAGAAAGAAAGATCCATGACTGGATTCTCAGATGCATGTGATTCACTAGCCAGAGCCCTAAGAAAGCTGTGTCCTGATGCCTTCTGTCTGACAGGAATCGACTCTTTCACTTGTTAGCAAAGCAAAGTTGCACTTTGCTCGTTGAGCTTCCCCTAAGGAACAACAGTGCTTTGCACCGTGAAAGCAAACTCCAGCCCTGGAGTTTTAGATGCATATGATTTACTTTCCAAAACCATAAGAAATATGTGCCCTGATGTCTCCTGTCTGTCACAAATCAAGAGTTTCACGTTTTAGAAGAGCAAAGGTGCACTTTGCCATACGAGCTTCCCGTACGTAACAACTGTGTTTTTCACCAAGAAGGAAAGTTCCAGACCTGCATGCTCGAAGGTATATGAATCACTTGTCGAAGCCATAAGAAATGTGTGTCCTTTAGCCTTCTGTCTTGCAAGAATCAGCTGTTTCTCTTGTTAGCAACGAAAAGTTGCACTTTGCGAGATGAGCTTCGCTTCAGAAACAAGGTTGTTTTTCACCGAGAAAGAAAGATCCATGACTGGATTCTCAGATGCATATGAGAATCTTTCTAGAGCCATAAGAAATATGTGTCCTGATACATTCTTTCTGACAGGAATCGACTGTTTCACTTGTTAGCAGAAAAATGCTAGTCTTTGCGAGTTGAACTTCCCCTAAGGAACAACAGTGCTTTGCATCCAGAAAGAGAGCTCCAGTCCTGGATTCTCTGATGCATGTGATTCACTAGCCAGAGCCATAAGAAAGCTGTATCCTGATGCCTTCTGTCTGACAGGAATCGACTGTTTCACTTGTTAGCAACGCAAAGTTGCACTTTGCTCGTTGAGCTTCCCATAAGGAACAACAGTGCTTTGCACCGTGAAAGCAAGCTCCAGCCATGGAGTTTTAGATGCATATGATTTACTTTCCAAAACCATAAGAAATATGTGCCCTGATGTCTCCTGTCTGGCAGAAATCAAGAGTTTCACGTGTTAGAAGAGCAAAGGTGCACTTTGCGATACGAGCTTCCCGTACGTAACAACTGTGTTTTTCACCAAGAAAGAAAGCTCCAGACCTGCATTCTCGAATGTATATGAATCACTTGTCGAAGCCATAAGAAATGTGTGTCCTTTAGCCTTCTGTCTTGCAAGAATCAGCTCTTTCTCTTGTTAGCAACGAAAAGTTGCACTTTGCGAGATGAGCTTCGCTTAAGGAACAAAGTTGTTTTTCACCGAGAAAGAAAGATCCAGGACTGGATTCTCAGATACATATTATTCACTTACCAAAGCCATAAGAAATGTGTGTCCTTATGCCTTTGGTCTTGCAAGAATCAGCTGTTTCTCTTGTTAGCAATGAAATTGCCCTTTGGGAGATGAGCTTCCCCTAAGGAACAAGGTTGTTTTTCACCGAGAAAGAAAGATCCATGGCTGGATTCTCAGATGCATGTGATTCACTAGCCAGAGCCATAAGAAAGCTGTGTCCTGATGCCTTCTGTCTGACAGGAATCGACTGTTTCACTTGTTAGTAGAAAAATGCTACTCTTTGCGAGCTGAACTTCCCCTAAGGAACAACTGTGCTTTGCATCCAGAGAGAGAGCTCCAGTCCTGGATTCTCTGATGCATGTGATTCACTAGCCAGAGCCATAAGAAAGCTGTGTCCTGATGCCTTCTGTCTGACAGGAATCGACTCTTTCACTTGTTAGCAAAGCAAAGTTGCACTTTGCTCGTTGAGCTTCCCCTAAGGAACAACAGTGCTTTGCACCGTGAAAGTAAGCTCCAGCCCTGGAGTTTTAGATACATATGATTTACTTTCCAAAACCATAAAAAATATGTGCCCTGATGTCTCCTGTCTGTCAGAAATCAAGAGTTTCACGTGTTAGAAGAGCAAAGGTGCACTTTGCGATACGAGCCTCCCGTACGTAACAACTGTGTTTTTCACGAAGAAAGAAAGTTCCAGACCTGCATTCTCGAATGTATATGAATCACTTGTCGAAGCCATAAGAAATGTGTGTCCTTTAGCCTTCTGTCTTGCAAGAATCAGCTGTTTCTCTTGTTAGCAACGAAAAGTTGCACTTTGCGAGATGAGCTTCTCTTAAGGAACAAAGTTGTTTTTCACCGAGAAAGAAAGATCCAGGACCGGATTCTCAGATGCATATTATTCACTTACCAAAGCCATAAGAAATGTGTGTCATTTAGCCTTCTGTCTTGCAAGAATCAGCTCCTTCTCGTGTTAGAAACGAAAAGTTGCACTTTGCGAGATGAGCTTCGCTTAAGGAACAAAGTTGTTTTTCACCGAGAAAGAAAGATCCATGACTGGATTCTCAGATGCATATGAGAATTTTTCTAAAGCCATAAGAAATATGTGTCCTAATACATTCTTTCTGACAGGAATCGACTGTTTCACTTGTTAGCAGAAAAATGCTAGTCTTTGCGAGCTGAACTTCCCCTAAGGAACAACTGTGCTTTGCATCCAGAAAGAGAGCTCCAGTCCTGGATTCTCTGATGCATGTGATTCACTAGCCAGAGCCATAAGAAAGCTGTGTCCTGATGCCTTCTGTCTGACAGGAATCGACTCTTTCACTTGTTAGCAAAGCAAAGTTGCACTTTGCTCGTTGAGCTTTCCCTAAGGAACAACAGTGCTTTGCACCGTGAAAGCAAACTCCAGCCCTGGAGTTTTAGATGCATATGATTTACTTTCCAAAACCATAAGAAATATGTGCCCTGATGTCTCCTGTCTGGCAGAAATCAAGAGTTTCACGTGTTAGAAGAGCAAAGGTGCACTTTGCGATACGAGCTTCCCGTACGTAACAACTGTGTTTTTCACCAAGAGAGAAAGCTCCAGACCTGCATGCTCGAAAGTATATGAATCACTTGTCGAAGCCATAAGAAATGTGTGTCCTTTAGCCTTCTGTCTTGCAAGAATCAGCTCTTTCTCTTGTTAGCAACGAAAAGTTGCACTTTGCGAGATGAGCTTCGCTTAAGGAACAAAGTTGTTTTTCACCGAGAAAGAAAGATCCAGGACTGGATTCTCAGATACATATTATTCACTTACCAAAGCCATAAGAAATGTGTGTCCTTATGCCTTTGGTCTTGCAAGAATCAGCTGTTTCTCTTGTTAGCAATGAAATTTGCCCTTTGCGAGATGAGCTTCCCCTAAGGAACAAGGTTGTTTTTCACCGAGAAAGAAAGATCCATGACTGGATTCTCAGATGCATGTGATTCACTAGCCAGAGCCATAAGAAAGCTGTGTCCTGATGCCTTCTGTCTGACAGGAATCGACTGTTTCACTTGTTAGTAGAAAAATGCTACTCTTTGTGAGCTGAACTTCCCCTAAGGAACAACTGTGCTTTGCATCCAGAGAGAGAGCTCCAGTCCTGGATTCTCTGATGCATGTGATTCACTAGCCAGAGCCATAAGAAAGCTGTGTCCTGATGCCTTCTGTCTGACAGCAATCGACTCTTTCACTTGTTAGCAAAGCAAAGTTGCACTTTGCTCGTTGAGCTTCCCCTAAGGAACAACAGTGCTTTGCAACGTGAAAGTAAGCTCCAGCCCTGGAGTTTTAGATACATATGATTTACTTTCCAAAACCATAAGAAATATGTGCCCTGATGTCTCCTGTCTGTCAGAAATCAAGAGTTTCACGTGTTAGAAGAGCAAAGGTGCACTTTGCGATACGAGCTTCCCGTACGTAACAACTGTTTTTCACCAAGAAAGAAAGCTCCAGACCTGCATTCTCGAATGTATATGAATCACTTGTCGAAGCCATAAGAAATGTGTGTCCTTTAGCCTTCTGTCTTGCAAGAATCAGCTGTTTCTCTTGTTAGCAACGAAAAGTTGCACTTTGCGAGATGAGCTTCGCTTAAGGAACAAAGTTGTTTTTCACCGAGAAAGAAAGATCCAGGACTGGATTCTCAGATACATATTATTCAGTTACCAAAGCCATAAGAAATGTGTGTCCTTATGCCTTTGGTCTTGCAAGAATCAGCTGTTTCTCTTGTTAGCAATGAAATTGCCCTTTGCGAGATGAGCTTCCCCTAAGGAACAAGGTTGTTTTTCACCGAGAAAGAAAGATCCATGACTGGATTCTCAGATGCATGTGATTCACTAGCCAGAGCCATAAGAAAGCTGTGTCCTGATGCCTTCTGTCTGACAGGAATCGACTGTTTCACTTGTTAGTAGAAAAATGCTACTCTTTGCGAGCTGAACTTCCCCTAAGGAACAACTGTGCTTTGCATCCAGAGAGAGAGCTCCAGTCCTGGATTCTCTGATGCATGTGATTCACTAGGCAGAGCCATAAGAAAGCTGTGTCCTGATGCCTTCTGTCTGACAGGAATCGACTCTTTCACTTGTTAGCAAAGCAAAGTTGCACTTTGCTCGTTGAGCTTCCCCTAAGGAACAACAGTGCTTTGCACCGTGAAAGCAAGCTCCAGCCCTGGAGTTTTAGATACATATGATTTACTTTCCAAAACCATAAGAAATATGTGCCCTGATGTCTCCTGTCTGTCAGAAATCAAGAGTTTCACGTGTTAGAAGAGCAAAGGTGCACTTTGCGATACGAGCTTCCCGTACGTAACAACTGTGTTTTTCACCAAGAAAGAAAGCTCCAGACCTGCATTCTCGAATGTATATGAATCACTTGTCGAAGCCATAAGAAATGTGTGTCCTTTAGCCTTCTGTCTTGCAAGAATCAGCTGTTTCTCTTGTTAGCAACGAAAAGTTGCACTTTGCGGGATGAGCTTCGCTTAAGAAACAAGGTTGTTTTTCACCGAGAAAGAAAGCTCCATGACTGGATTCTCAGATGCATATGAGAATCTTTCTAAAGCCATAAGAAATATGTGTCCTGATACATTCTTTCTGACAGGAATCGACTGTTTCACTTGTTAGCAGAAAAATGCTAGTCTTTGCGAGCTGAACTTCCCCTAAGGAACAACTGTGCTTTGCATCCAGAAAGAGAGCTCCAGTCCTGGATTCTCTGATGCATGTGATTCACTAGCCAGAGCCATAAGAAAGCTGTGTCCTGATGCCTTCTGTCTGACAGGAATCGACTGTTTCACTTGTTAGCAAAGCAAAGTTGCACTTTGCTCGTTGAGCTTTCCCTAAGGAACAACAGTGCTTTGCACCGTGAAAGCAAGCTCCAGCCATGGAGTTTTAGATGCATATGATTTACTTTCCAAAACCATAAGAAATATGTGCCCTGATGTCTCCTGTCTGTCAGAAATCAAGAGTTTCACGTGTTAGAAGAGCAAAGGTGCACTTTGCGATACGAGCTTCCCGTACGTAACAACTGTGTTTTTCACCAAGAAAGAAAGCTCCAGACCTGCATGCTCGAATGTATATGAATCACTTGTCGAAGCCATAAGAAATGTGTGTCCTTTAGCCTTCTGTCTTGCAAGAATCAGCTCTTTCTCTTGTTAGCAACGAAAAGTTGCACTTTGCGAGATGAGCTTCGCTTAAGGAACAAAGTTGTTTTTCACCGAGAAAGAAAGATCCAGGACTGGATTCTCAGATACATATTATTCACTTACCAAAGCCATAAGAAATGTGTGTCCTTATGCCTTCTGTCTTGCAAGAATCAGCTGTTTCTCTTGTTAGCAATGAAATTGCCCTTTGCGAGATGAGCTTCCCCTAAGGAACAAGGTTGTTTTTCACCGAGAAAGAAAGATCCATGACTGGATTCTCAGATGCATGTGATTCACTAGCCAGAGCCCTAAGAAAGCTGTGTCCTGATGCCTTCTGTCTGACAGGAATCGACTCTTTCACTTGTTAGCAAAGCAAAGTTGCACTTTGCTCGTTGAGCTTCCCCTAAGGAACAACAGTGCTTTGCACCGTGAAAGCAAACTCCAGCCCTGGAGTTTTAGATGCATATGATTTACTTTCCAAAACCATAAGAAATATGTGCCCTGATGTCTCCTGTCTGTCACAAATCAAGAGTTTCACGTTTTAGAAGAGCAAAGGTGCACTTTGCCATACGAGCTTCCCGTACGTAACAACTGTGTTTTTCACCAAGAAGGAAAGTTCCAGACCTGCATGCTCGAAGGTATATGAATCACTTGTCGAAGCCATAAGAAATGTGTGTCCTTTAGCCTTCTGTCTTGCAAGAATCAGCTCTTTCTCTTGTTAGCAACGAAAAGTTGCACTTTGCGAGATGAGCTTCGCTTAAGGAACAAAGTTGTTTTTCACCGAGAAAGAAAGATCCAGGACTGGATTCTCAGATGCATATGAGACTCTTTCTAAAGCCATGAGAAATATGTGTTCTGATACATTCTTTCTGACAGGAATCGACTGTTTCACTTGTTAGCAGAAAAATGCTAGTCTTTGCGAGCTGAACTTCCCCTAAGGAACAACTGTGCTTTGCATCCAGAAAGAGAGCTCCATTCCTGGATTCTCTGATGCATGTGATTCACTAGCCAGAGCCATAAGAAAGCTGTGTCCTGATGCCTTCTGTCTGACAGGAATCGACTGTTTCACTTGTTAGCAAAGCAAAGTTGCACTTTGCTCGTTGAGCTTCCCCTATGGAACAACAGTGCTTTGCACCGTGAAAGCAAGCTCCAGCCCTGGAATTTTAGATGCATATGATTTACTTTCCAAAACCATAAGAAATATGTGCCCTGATGTCTCCTGTCTGGCAGAAATCAAGAGTTTCACGTGTTAGAAGAGCAAAGGTGCACTTTGCGATACGAGCTTCCCGTACGTAACAACTGTGTTTTTCACCAAGAGAGAAAGCTCCAGACCTGCATGCTCGAATGTATATGAATCACTTGTCGAAGCCATAAGAAATGTGTGTCCTTTAGCCTTCTGTCTTGCAAGAATCAGCTGTTTCTCTTTTTAGCAACGAAAAGTTGCACTTTGCGAGATGAGCTTCTCTTAAGGAACAAAGTTGTTTTTCACCGAGAAAGAAAGATCCAGGACCGGATTCTCAGATGCATATTATTCACTTACCAAAGCCATAAGAAATGTGTGTCTTCATGCCTTTGGTCTTGCAAGAATCAGCTGTTTCTCTGTTAGCAATGAAATTTGCACATTGCGAGATGAGCGTCTCTTAAGGAACAAAGTTGTTTTTCACCGAGAAAGAAAGATCCATGACTGGATTCTCAGATGCATATTATTCACTTACCAAAACCATAAGAAATGTGTGTCTTTATGCCTTTGGTCTTGCAAGAATCAGCTGTTTCTCTTTTTAGCAACGAAAAGTTGCACTTTGCGAGATGAGCTTCTCTTAAGGAACAAAGTTTTTTTCACCGAGAAAGAAAGATCCATGACTGGATTCTCAGATGCATGTGATTCACTAGCCAGAGGCATAAGAAAGCTGTGTCCTGATGCCTTCTGTCTGACAGGAATCGACTCTTTCACTTGTTAGCAAAGCAAAGTTGCACTTTGCTCGTTGAGCTTCCCCTAAGGAACAACAGTGCTTTGCACCGTGAAAGCAAACTCCAGCCCTGGAGTTTTAGATGCATATGATTTACTTTCCAAAACCATAAGAAATATGTGCCCTGATGTCTCCTGTCTGTCACAAATCAAGAGTTTCACGTTTTAGAAGAGCAAAGGTGCACTTTGCCATACGAGCTTCCCGTACGTAACAACTGTGTTTTTCGCCAAGAAAGAAAGCTTCAGACCTGCATTCTCGAATGTATATGAATCACTTGTCGAAGCCATAAGAAATGTGTGACCTTTGGCCTTCTGTCTTGCAAGAATCAGCTGTTTCTCTTGTTAGCAACGCAAAATTGCACTTTGCGAGCTGAACTTCCCCTAATGAACAACTGTGCTTTGCATCCAGAAAGAGAGCTCCAGTCCTGGATTCTCTGATGCATGTGTTTCACTAGCCAGAGCCATAAGAAAGCTGTGTCCTAATGCCTTCTGTCTGACAGGAATCGCGTCTTTCACTTGTTAGCCAAGCAAAGTTGCACTTTGCTCGTTGAGCTTTCCCTAAGGAACAACAGTGCTTTGCACCGTGAAAGCAAACTCCAGCACTGGAGTTTTAGATGCATATGATTTACTTTCCAAAACCATAAGAAATATGTGCCCTGATGTCTCCTGTCTGTCACAAATCAAGAGTTTCACGTGTTAGAAGAGCAAAGGTGCACTTTGCGATACGAGCTTCCCGTACGTAACAACTGTGTTTTTCACCAAGAAAGAAAGTTCCAGACCTGCATTCTCGAATGTATATGAATCACTTGTCGAAGCCATAAGAAATGTGTGTCCTTTAGCCTTCTGTCTTGCAAGAATCAGCTCTTTCTCTTGTTAGCAACGAAAAGTTGCACTTTGCGAGATGAGCTTCGCTTAAGGAACAAAGTTGTTTTTCACCGAGAAAGAAAGATCCAGGACTGGATTCTCAGATACATATTATTCACTTACCAAAGCCATAAGAAATGTGTGTCCTTATGCCTTTGGTCTTGCAAGAATCAGCTGTTTCTCTTGTTAGCAATGAAATTGCCCTTTGCGAGATGAGCTTCCCCTAAGGAACAAAGTTGTTTTTCACCGAGAAAGAAAGATCCATGACTGGATTCTCAGATGCATATGAGACTCTTTCTAAAGGCATGAGAAATATGTGTTCTGATACATTCTTTCTGACAGGAATCGACTGTTTCACTTGTTAGCAGAAAAATGCTACTCTTTGCGAGCTGAACTTCCCCTAAGGAACAACTGTGCTTTGCATCCAGAGAGAGAGCTCCAGTCCTGGATTCTCTGATGCATGTGATTCACTAGGCAGAGCCATAAGAAAGCTGTGTCCTGATGCCTTCTGTCTGACAGGAATCGACTCTTTCACTTGTTAGCAAAGCAAAGTTGCACTTTGCTCGTTGAGCTTCCCCTAAGGAACAACAGTGCTTTGCACCGTGAAAGCAAACTCCAGCCCTGGAGTTTTAGATGCATATGATTTACTTTCCAAAACCATAAGAAATATGTGCCCTGATGTCTCCTGTCTGTCAGAAATCAAGAGTTTCACGTTTTAGAAGAGCAAAGGTGCTCTTTCCGATACGAGCTTCCCGTACGTAACAACTGTGTTTTTCGCCAAGAAAGAAAGCTTCAGACCTGCATTCTCGAATGTATATGAATCACTTGTCGAAGCCATATGAAATGTGTGACCTTTGGCCTTCTGTCTTGCAAGAATCAGCTGTTTCTCTTGTTAGCAACGCAAAATTGCACTTTGCGAGCTGAACTTCCCCTAAGGAACAACTGTGCTTTGCATCCAGAGAGAGAGCTCCAGTCCTGGATTCTCTGATGCATGTGATTCACTAGCCAGAGCCATAAGAAAGCTGTGTCCTGATGCCTTCTGTCTGACAGGAATCGACTCTTTCACTTGTTAGCAAAGCAAAGTTGCACTTTGCTCGTTGAGCTTCCCCTAAGGAACAACAGTGCTTTGCACCGTGAAAGCAAGCTCCAGCCATGGAGTTTTAGATGCATATGATTTACTTTCCAAAACCATAAGAAATATGTGCCCTGATGTCTCCTGTCTGTCACAAATCAAGAGTTTCACGTGTTAGAAGAGCAAAGGTGCACTTTGCGATACGAGCTTCCCGTACGTAACAACTGTGTTTTTCACCAAGAAAGAAAGCTCCAGACCTGCATGCTCGAATGTATATGAATCACTTGTCGAAGCCATAAGAAATGTGTGTCCTTTAGCCTTCTGTCTTGCAAGAATCAGCTCTTTCTCTTGTTAGCAACGAAAAGTTGCCCTTTGCGAGATGAGCTTCGCTTAAGGAACAAAGTTGTTTTTCACCGAGAAAGAAAGATCCAGGACTGGATTCTCAGATACATATTATTCAGTTACCAAAGCCATAAGAAATGTGTGTCCTTATGCCTTTGGTCTTGCAAGAATCAGCTGTTTCTCTTGTTAGCAATGAAATTGCCCTTTGCGAGATGAGCTTCCCCTAAGGAACAAGGTTGTTTTTCACCGAGAAAGAAAGATCCATGACTGGATTCTCAGATGCATGTGATTCACTAGCCAGAGCCATAAGAAAGCTGTGTCCTGATGCCTTCTGTATGACAGGAATCGACTGTTTCACTTGTTAGTAGAAAAATGCTACTCTTTGCGAGCTGAACTTCCCCTAAGGAACAACTGTGCTTTGCATCCAGAGAGAGAGCTCCAGTCCTGGATTCTCTGATGCATGTGATTCACTAGGCAGAGCCATAAGAAAGCTGTGTCCTGATGCCTTCTGTCTGACAGGAATCGACTCTTTCACTTGTTAGCAAAGCAAAGTTGCACTTTGCTCGTTGAGCTTCCCCTAAGGAACAACAGTGCTTTGCACCGTGAAAGCAAGCTCCAGCCATGGAGTTTTAGATACATATGATTTACTTTCCAAAACCATAAGAAATATGTGCCCTGATGTCTCCTGTCTGTCAGAAATCAAGAGTTTCACGTGTTAGAAGAGCAAAGGTGCACTTTGCGATACGAGCTTCCCGTACGTAACAACTGTGTTTTTCACCAAGAAAGAAAGCTCCAGACCTGCATTCTCGAATGTATATGAATCACTTGTCGAAGCCATAAGAAATGTGTGTCCTTTAGCCTTCTGTCTTGCAAGAATCAGCTCTTTCTCTTGTTAGCAACGAAAAGTTGCACTTTGCGAGATGAGCTTCGCTTAAGAAACAAGGTTGTTTTTCACCGAGAAAGAAAGCTCCATGACTGGATTCTCAGATGCATATGAGAATCTTTCTAAAGCCATAAGAAATATGTGTCCTGATACATTCTTTCTGACAGGAATCGACTGTTTCACTTGTTAGCAGAAAAATGCTACTCTTTGCGAGCTGAACTTCCCCTAAGGAACAACTGTGCTTTGCATCCAGAAAGAGAGCTCCAGTCCTGGATTCTCTGATGCATGTGATTCACTAGCCAGAGCCATAAGAAAGCTGTGTCCTGATGCCTTCTGTCTGACAGGAATCGACTCTTTCACTTGTTAGCAAAGCAAAGTTGCACTTTGCTCGTTGAGCTTCCCCTAAGGAACAAGAGTGCTTTGCACCGTGAAAGCAAACTCCAGCCCTGGAGTTTTAGATGCATATGATTTACTTTCCAAAACCATAAGAAATATGTGCCCTGATGTCTCCTGTCTGTCACAAATCAAGAGTTTCACGTGTTAGAAGAGCAAAGGTGCACTTTGCGATACGAGCTTCCCGTACGTAACAACTGTGTTTTTCACCAAGAGAGAAAGCTCCAGACCTGCATGCTCGAATGTATATGAATCACTTGTCGAAGCCATAAGAAATGTGTGTCCTTTAGCCTTCTGTCTTGCAAGAATCAGCTGTTTCTCTTGTTAGCAACGAAAAGTTGCACTTTGCGAGATGAGCTTCTCTTAAGGAACAAAGTTGTTTTTCACCGAGAAAGAAAGATCCAGGACTGGATTCTCAGATGCATATTATTCACTTACCAAAGCCATAAGAAATGTGTGTCTTTATGCCTTTGGTCTTGCAAGAATCGACTGTTTCTCTTTTTAGCAACGAAAAGTTGCACTTTGCGAGATGAGCTTCTCTTAAGGAACAAAGTTGTTTTTCACCGAGAAAGAAAGATCGATGACTGGATTCTCAGATGCATGTGATTCACTAGCCAGAGGCATAAGAAAGCTGTGTCCTGATGCCTTCTGTCTGACAGGAATCGACTCTTTCACTTGTTAGCAAAGCAAAGTTGCACTTTGCTCGTTGAGCTTCCCCTAAGGAACAACAGTGCTTTGCACCGTGAACGCAAGCTCCAGCCCTGGAGTTTTAGATGCATATGATTTACTTTCCAAAACCATAAGAAATATGTGCCCTGATGTCTCCTGTCTGTCAGAAATCAAGAGTTTCACGTTTTAGAAGAGCAAAGGTGCTCTTTCCGATACGAGCTTCCCGTACGTAACAACTGTGTTTTTCGCCAAGAAAGAAAGCTTCAGACCTGCATTCTCGAATGTATATGAATCACTTGTCGAAGCCATACGAAATGTGTGACCTTTGGCCTTCTGTCTTGCAAGAATCAGCTGTTTCTCTTGTTAGCAACGCAAAATTGCACTTTGCGAGCTGAACTTCCCCTAAGGAACAACTGTGCTTTGCATCCAGAAAGAGAGCTCCAGTCCTGGATTCTCTGATGCATGTGTTTCACTAGCCAGAGCCATAAGAAAGCTGTGTCCTAATGCCTTCTGTCTGACAGGAATCGACTCTTTCACTTGTTAGCCAAGCAAAGTTGCACTTTGCTCGTTGAGCTTTCCCTAAGGAACAACAGTGCTTTGCACCGTGAAAGCAAACTCCAGCCCTGGAGTTTTAGATGCATATGATTTACTTTCCAAAACCATAAGAAATATGTGCCCTGATGTCTCCTGTCTGTCACAAATCAAGAGTTTCACGTGTAAGAGGAGCAAAGGTGCACTTTGCGATACGAGCTTCCCGTACGTAACAACTGTGTTTTTCACCAAGAAAGAAAGTTCCAGACCTGCATTCTCGAATGTATATGAATCACTTGTCGAAGCCATAAGAAATGTGTGTCCTTTAGCCTTCTGTCTTGCAAGAATCAGCTGTTTCTCTTGTTAGCAACGAAAAGTTGCACTTTGCGAGATGAGCTTCGCTTAAGAAACAAGGTTGTTTTTCACCGAGAAGGAAAGATCCATGACTGGATTCTCAGATGCATATGAGAATCTTTCTAGAGCCATAAGAAATATGTGTCCTGATACATTCTTTCTGACAGGAATCGACTGTTTCACTTGTTAGCAGAAAAATGCTAGTCTTTGCGAGCTGAACTTCCCCTAAGGAACAACAGTGCTTTGCATCCAGAAAGAGAGCTCCAGTCCTGGATTCTCTGATGCATGTGATTCACTAGCCAGAGCCATAAGAAAGCTGTGTCCTGATGCCTTCTGTCTGACAGGAATCGACTCTTTCACTTGTTAGCAAAGCAAAGTTGCACTTTGCTCGTTGAGCTTCCCCTAAGGAACAACAGTGCTTTGCACCGTGAAAGCAAGCTCCAGCCATGGAGTTTTAGATGCATATGATTTACTTTCCAAAACCATAAGAAATATGTGCCCTGATGTCTCCTGTCTGTCACAAATCAAGAGTTTCACGTGTTAGAAGAGCAAAGGTGCACTTTGCGATACGAGCTTCCCGTACGTAACAACTGTGTTTTTCACCAAGAAAGAAAGCTCCAGACCTGCATTCTCGAATGTATATGAATCACTTGTCGAAGCCATAAGAAATGTGTGTCCTTTAGCCTTCTGTCTTGCAAGAATCAGCTCTTTCTCTTGTTAGCAACGAAAAGTTGCACTTTGCGAGATGAGCTTCGCTTAAGGAACAAAGTTGTTTTTCACCGAGAAAGAAAGATCCAGGACTGGATTCTCAGATACATATTATTCACTTACCAAAGCCATAAGAAATGTGTGTCCTTATGCCTTTGGTCTTGCAAGAATCAGCTGTTTCTCTTGTTAGCAATGAAATTGCCCTTTGCGAGATGAGCTTCCCCTAAGGAACAAGGTTGTTTTTCACCGAGAAAGAAAGATCCATGACTGGATTCTCAGATGCATGTGATTCACTAGCCAGAGCCATAAGAAAGCTGTGTCCTGATGCCTTCTGTCTGACAGGAATCGACTGTTTCACTTGTTAGTAGAAAAATGCTACTCTTAGCGAGCTGAACTTCCCCTAAGGAACAACTGTGCTTTGCATCCAGAGAGAGAGCTCCAGTCCTGGATTCTCTGATGCATGTGATTCACTAGCCAGAGCCATAAGAAAGCTGTGTCCTGATGCCTTCTGTCTGACAGGAATCGACTCTTTCACTTGTTAGCAAAGCAAAGTTGCACTTTGCTCGTTGAGCTTCCCCTAAGGAACAACAGTGCTTTGCACCGTGAAAGAAAGCTCCAGCCCTGGAGTTTTAGATTCATATGATTTACTTTCCAAAACCATAAGAAATATGTGCCCTGATGTCTCCTGTCTGTCAGAAATCAAGAGTTTCACGTGTTAGAAGAGCAAAGGTGCACTTTGCGATATGAGCTTCCCGTACGTAACAACTGTGTTTTTCACCAAGAGAGAAAGCTCCAGACCTGCATGCTCGAATGTATATGAATCACTTGTCGAAGCCATACGAAATGTGTGTCCTTTAGCCTTCTGTCTTGCAAGAATCAGCTGTTTCTCTTGTTAGCAACGAAAAGTTGCACTTTGCGAGATGAGCTTCGCTTAAGAAACAAGGTTGTTTTTCACCGAGAAGGAAAGATCCATGACTGGATTCTCAGATGCATATGAGAATCTTTCTAAAGCCATAAGAAATATGTGTCCTGATACATTCTTTCTGACAGGAATCGACTGTTTCACTTGTTAGCAGAAAAATGCTAGTCTTTGCGAGCTGAACTTCCCCTAAGGAACAACAGTGCTTTGCATCCAGAAAGAGAGCTCCAGTCCTGGATTCTCTGATGCATGTGATTCACTAGCCAGAGCCATAAGAAAGCTGTGTCCTGATGCCTTCTGTCTGACAGGAATCGACTCTTTCACTTGTTAGCAAAGCAAAGTTGCACTTTGCTCGTTGAGCTTCCCCTAAGGAACAACAGTGCTTTGCACCGTGAAAGCAAGCTCCAGCCATGGAGTTTTAGATGCATATGATTTACTTTCCAAAACCATAAGAAATATGTGCCCTGATGTCTCCTGTCTGTCACAAATCAAGAGTTTCACGTGTTAGAAGAGCAAAGGTGCACTTTGCGATACGAGCTTCCCGTACGTAACAACTGTGTTTTTCACCAAGAAAGAAAGCTCCAGACCTGCATTCTCGAATGTATATGAATCACTTGTCGAAGCCATAAGAAATGTGTGTCCTTTAGCCTTCTGTCTTGCAAGAATCAGCTCTTTCTCTTGTTAGCAACGAAAAGTTGCACTTTGCGAGATGAGCTTCGCTTAAGGAACAAAGTTGTTTTTCACCGAGAAAGAAAGATCCAGGACTGGATTCTCAGATACATATTATTCACTTACCAAAGCCATAAGAAATGTGTGTCCTTATGCCTTTGGTCTTGCAAGAATCAGCTGTTTCTCTTGTTAGCAATGAAATTGCCCTTTGCGAGATGAGCTTCCCCTAAGGAACAAGGTTGTTTTTCACCGAGAAAGAAAGATCCATGACTGGATTCTCAGATGCATGTGATTCACTAGCCAGAGCCATAAGAAAGCTGTGTCCTGATGCCTTCTGTCTGACAGGAATCGACTGTTTCACTTGTTAGTAGAAAAATGCTACTCTTAGCGAGCTGAACTTCCCCTAAGGAACAACTGTGCTTTGCATCCAGAGAGAGAGCTCCAGTCCTGGATTCTCTGATGCATGTGATTCACTAGCCAGAGCCATAAGAAAGCTGTGTCCTGATGCCTTCTGTCTGACAGGAATCGACTCTTTCACTTGTTAGCAAAGCAAAGTTGCACTTTGCTCGTTGAGCTTCCCCTAAGGAACAACAGTGCTTTGCACCGTGAAAGCAAACTCCAGCCCTGGAGTTTTAGATGCATATGATTTACTTTCCAAAACCATAAGAAATATGTGCCCTGATGTCTCCTGTCTGTCAGAAATCAAGAGTTTCACGTTTTAGAAGAGCAAAGGTGCTCTTTCCGATACGAGCTTCCCGTACGTAACAACTGTGTTTTTCGCCAAGAAAGAAAGCTTCAGACCTGCATTCTCGAATGTATATGAATCACTTGTCGAAGCCATACGAAATGTGTGACCTTTGGCCTTCTGTCTTGCAAGAATCAGCTGTTTCTCTTGTTAGCAACGCAAAATTGCACTTTGCGAGCTGAACTTCCCCTAATGAACAACTGTGCTTTGCATCCAGAAAGAGAGCTCCAGTCCTGGATTCTCTGATGCATGTGTTTCACTAGCCAGAGCCATAAGAAAGCTGTGTCCTGATGCCTTCTGTCTGACAGGAATCGCGTCTTTCACTTGTTAGCCAAGCAAAGTTGCACTTTGCTCGTTGAGCTTTCCCTAAGGAACAACAGTGCTTTGCACCGTGAAAGCAAACTCCAGCCCTGGAGTTTTACATGCATATGATTTACTTTCCAAAACCATAAGAAATATGTGCCCTGATGTCTCCTGTCTGTCACAAATCAAGAGTTTCACGTGTTAGAAGAGGAAAGGTGCACTTTGCGATACGAGCTTCCCGTACGTAACAACTGTGTTTTTCACCAAGAAAGAAAGTTCCAGACCTGCATTCTCGAATGTATATGAATCACTTGTCGAAGCCATAAGAAATGTGTGTCCTTTAGCCTTCTGTCTTGCAAGAATCAGCTGTTTCTCTTGTTAGCAACGAAAAGTTGCACTTTGCGAGATGAGCTTCGCTTAAGAAACAAGGTTGTTTTTCACCGAGAAGGAAAGCTCCATGACTGGATTCTCAGATGCATATGAGAATCTTTCTAGAGCCATAAGAAATATGTGTCCTGATACATTCTTTCTGACAGGAATCGACTGTTTCACTTGTTAGCAGAAAAATGCTAGTCTTTGCGAGCTGAACTTCCCCTAAGGAACAACTGTGCTTTGCATCCAGAAAGAGAGCTCCAGTCCTGGATTCTCTGATGCATGTGATTCACTACCAGAGCCATAAGAAAGCTGTGTCCTGATGCCTTCTGTCTGACAGGAATCGACTCTTTCACTTGTTAGCAAAGCAAAGTTGCACTTTGCTCGTTGAGCTTTCCCTAAGGAACAACAGTGCTTTGCACCGTGAAAGCAAGCTCCAGCCATGGAGTTTTAGATGCATATGATTTACTTTCCAAAACCATAAGAAATATGTGCCCTGATGTCTCCTGTCTGTCACAAATCAAGAGTTTCACGTGTTAGAAGAGCAAAGGTGCACTTTGCGATACGAGCTTCCCGTACGTAACAACTGTGTTTTTCACCAAGAAAGAAAGCTCCAGACCTGCATTCTCGAATGTATATGAATCACTTGTCGAAGCCATAAGAAATGTGTGTCCTTTGGCCTTCTGTCTTGCAAGAATCAGCTCTTTCTCTTGTTAGCAACGAAAAGTTGCACTTTGCGAGATGAGCTTCGCTTAAGGAACAAAGTTGTTTTTCACCGAGAAAGAAAGATCCAGGACTGGATTCTCAGATACATATTATTCACTTACCAAAGCCATAAGAAATGTGTGTCCTTATGCCTTTGGTCTTGCAAGAATCAGCTGTTTCTCTTGTTAGCAATGAAATTGCCCTTTGCGAGATGAGCTTCCCCTAAGGAACAAGGTTGTTTTTCACCGAGAAAGAAAGATCCATGACTGGATTCTCAGATGCATGTGATTCACTAGCCAGAGCCATAAGAAAGCTGTGTCCTGATGCCTTCTGTCTGCAAGAATCGACTGTTTCACTTGTTAGTAGAAAAATGCTACTCTTAGCGAGCTGAACTTCCCCTAAGGAACAACTGTGCTTTGCATCCAGAGAGAGAGCTCCAGTCCTGGATTCTCTGATGCATGTGATTCACTAGCCAGAGCCATAAGAAAGCTGTGTCCTGATGCCTTCTGTCTGACAGGAATCGACTCTTTCACTTGTTAGCAAAGCAAAGTTGCACTTTGCTCGTTGAGCTTCCCCTAAGGAACAACAGTGCTTTGCACCGTGAAAGAAAGCTCCAGCCCTGGAGTTTTAGATTCATATGATTTACTTTCCAAAACCATAAGAAATATGTGCCCTGATGTCTCCTGTCTGTCAGAAATCAAGAGTTTCACGTGTTAGAAGAGCAAAGGTGCACTTTGCGATACGAGCTTCCCGTACGTAACAACTGTGTTTTTCACCAAGAGAGAAAGCTCCAGACCTGCATGCTCGAATGTATATGAATCACTTGTCGAAGCCATACGAAATGTGTGTCCTTTAGCCTTCTGTCTTGCAAGAATCAGCTGTTTCTCTTGTTAGCAACGAAAAGTTGCACTTTGCGAGATGAGCTTCTCTTAAGGAACAAAGTTGTTTTTCACCGAGAAAGAAAGATCCAGGACCGGATTCTCAGATGCATATTATTCACTTACCAAAGCCATAAGAAATGTGTGTCTTCATGCCTTTGGTCTTGCAAGAATCAGCTGTTTCTCTTTTTAGCAACGAAAAGTTGCACTTTGCGAGATGAGCTTCTCTTAAGGAACAAAGTTGTTTTTCACCGAGAAAGAAAGATCCATGACTGGATTCTCAGATGCATGTGATTCACTAGCCAGAGGCATAAGAAAGCTGTGTCCTGATGCCTTCTGTCTGACAGGAATCGACTCTTTCACTTGTTAGCAAAGCAAAGTTGCACTTTGCTCGTTGAGCTTCCCCTAAGGAACAACAGTGCTTTGCACCGTGAAAGCAAACTCCAGCCCTGGAGTTTTAGATGCATATGATTTACTTTCCAAAACCATAAGAAATATGTGCTCTGATGTCTCCTGTCTGTCAGAAATCAAGAGTTTCACGTTTTAGAAGAGCAAAGGTGCTCTTTCCGATACGAGCTTCCCGTACGTAACAACTGTGTTTTTCGCCAAGAAAGAAAGCTTCAGACCTGCATTCTCGAATGTATATGAATCACTTGTCGAAGCCATACGAAATGTGTGACCTTTGGCCTTCTGTCTTGCAAGAATCAGCTGTTTCTCTTGTTAGCAACGCAAAATTGCACTTTGCGAGCTGAACTTCCCCTAATGAACAACTGTGCTTTGCATCCAGAAAGAGAGCTCCAGTCCTGGATTCTCTGATGCATGTGTTTCACTAGCCAGAGCCATAAGAAAGCTGTGTCCTAATGCCTTCTGTCTGACAGGAATCGCGTCTTTCACTTGTTAGCCAAGCAAAGTTGCACTTAGCTCGTTGAGCTTTCCCTAAGGAACAACAGTGCTTTGCACCGTGAAAGCAAACTCCAGCCCTGGAGTTTTAGATGCATATGATTTACTTTCCAAAACCATAAGAAATATGTGCCCTGATGTCTCCTGTCTGTCACAAATCAAGAGTTTCACGTGTTAGAAGAGCAAAGGTGCACTTTGCGATACGAGCTTCCCGTACGTAACAACTGTGTTTTTCACCAAGAAAGAAAGTTCCAGACCTGCATTCTCGAATGTATATGAATCACTTGTCGAAGCCATAAGAAATGTGTGTCCTTTAGCCTTCTGTCTTGCAAGAATCAGCTGTTTCTCTTGTTAGCAACGAAAAGTTGCACTTTGCGAGATGAGCTTCGCTTAAGAAACAAGGTTGTTTTTCACCGAGAAGGAAAGATCCATGACTGGATTCTCAGATGCATATGAGAATCTTTCTAGAGCCATAAGAAATATGTGTCCTGATACATTCTTTCTGACAGGAATCGACTGTTTCACTTGTTAGCAGAAAAATGCTACTCTTTGCGAGCTGAACTTCCCCTAAGGAACAACAGTGCTTTGCATCCAGAAAGAGAGCTCCAGTCCTGGATTCTCTGATGCATGTGATTCACTAGCCAGAGCCATAAGAAAGCTGTGTCCTGATGCCTTCTGTCTGACAGGAATCGACTCTTTCACTTGTTAGCAAAGCAAAGTTGCACTTTGCTCGTTGAGCTTCCCCTAAGGAACAACAGTGCTTTGCACCGTGAAAGCAAGCTCCAGCCATGGAGTTTTAGATGCATATGATTTACTTTCCAAAACCATAAGAAATATGTGCCCTGATGTCTCCTGTCTGTCACAAATCAAGAGTTTCACGTGTTAGAAGAGCAAAGGTGCACTTTGCGATACGAGCTTCCCGTACGTAACAACTGTGTTTTTCACCAAGAAAGAAAGCTCCAGACCTGCATTCTCGAATGTATATGAATCACTTGTCGAAGCCATAAGAAATGTGTGTCCTTTAGCCTTCTGTCTTGCAAGAATCAGCTCTTTCTCTTGTTAGCAACGAAAAGTTGCACTTTGCGAGATGAGCTTCGCTTAAGGAACAAAGTTGTTTTTCACCGAGAAAGAAAGATCCAGGACTGGATTCTCAGATACATATTATTCACTTACCAAAGCCATAAGAAATGTGTGTCCTTATGCCTTTGGTCTTGCAAGAATCAGCTGTTTCTCTTGTTAGCAATGAAATTGCCCTTTGCGAGATGAGCTTCCCCTAAGGAACAAGGTTGTTTTTCACCGAGAAAGAAAGATCCATGACTGGATTCTCAGATGCATGTGATTCACTAGCCAGAGCCATAAGAAAGCTGTGTCCTGATGCCTTCTGTCTGACAGGAATCGACTGTTTCACTTGTTAGTAGAAAAATGCTACTCTTAGCGAGCTGAACTTCCCCTAAGGAACAACTGTGCTTTGCATCCAGAGAGAGAGCTCCAGTCCTGGATTCTCTGATGCATGTGATTCACTAGCCAGAGCCATAAGAAAGCTGTGTCCTGATGCCTTCTGTCTGACAGGAATCGACTCTTTCACTTGTTAGCAAAGCAAAGTTGCACTTTGCTCGTTGAGCTTCCCCTAAGGAACAACAGTGCTTTGCACCGTGAAAGAAAGCTCCAGCCCTGGAGTTTTAGATTCATATGATTTACTTTCCAAAACCATAAGAAATATGTGCCCTGATGTCTCCTGTCTGTCAGAAATCAAGAGTTTCACGTGTTAGAAGAGCAAAGGTGCACTTTGCGATATGAGCTTCCCGTACGTAACAACTGTGTTTTTCACCAAGAGAGAAAGCTCCAGACCTGCATGCTCGAATGTATATGAATCACTTGTCGAAGCCATACGAAATGTGTGTCCTTTAGCCTTCTGTCTTGCAAGAATCAGCTGTTTCTCTTGTTAGCAACGAAAAGTTGCACTTTGCGAGATGAGCTTCGCTTAAGAAACAAGGTTGTTTTTCACCGAGAAGGAAAGATCCATGACTGGATTCTCAGATGCATATGAGAATCTTTCTAAAGCCATAAGAAATATGTGTCCTGATACATTCTTTCTGACAGGAATCGACTGTTTCACTTGTTAGCAGAAAAATGCTAGTCTTTGCGAGCTGAACTTCCCCTAAGGAACAACAGTGCTTTGCATCCAGAAAGAGAGCTCCAGTCCTGGATTCTCTGATGCATGTGATTCACTAGCCAGAGCCATAAGAAAGCTGTGTCCTGATGCCTTCTGTCTGACAGGAATCGACTCTTTCACTTGTTAGCAAAGCAAAGTTGCACTTTGCTCGTTGAGCTTCCCCTAAGGAACAACAGTGCTTTGCACCGTGAAAGCAAGCTCCAGCCATGGAGTTTTAGATGCATATGATTTACTTTCCAAAACCATAAGAAATATGTGCCCTGATGTCTCCTGTCTGTCACAAATCAAGAGTTTCACGTGTTAGAAGAGCAAAGGTGCACTTTGCGATACGAGCTTCCCGTACGTAACAACTGTGTTTTTCACCAAGAAAGAAAGCTCCAGACCTGCATGCTCGAATGTATATGAATCACTTGTCGAAGCCATAAGAAATGTGTGTCCTTTAGCCTTCTGTCTTGCAAGAATCAGCTGTTTCTCTTGTTAGCAACGAAAAGTTGCACTTTGCGAGATGAGCTTCGCTTAAGGAACAAAGTTGTTTTTCACCGAGAAAGAAAGATCCAGGACTGGATTCTCAGATACATATTATTCACTTACCAAAGCCATAAGAAATGTGTGTCCTTATGCCTTTGGTCTTGCAAGAATCAGCTGTTTCTCTTGTTAGCAATGAAATTGCCCTTTGCGAGATGAGCTTCCCCTAAGGAACAAGGTTGTTTTTCACCGAGAAAGAAAGATCCATGACTGGATTCTCAGATGCATGTGATTCACTAGCCAGAGCCATAAGAAAGCTGTGTCCTGATGCCTTCTGTCTGACAGGAATCGACTGTTTCACTTGTTAGTAGAAAAATGCTACTCTTAGCGAGCTGAACTTCCCCTAAGGAACAACTGTGCTTTGCATCCAGAGAGAGAGCTCCAGTCCTGGATTCTCTGATGCATGTGATTCACTAGCCAGAGCCATAAGAAAGCTGTGTCCTGATGCCTTCTGTCTGACAGGAATCGACTCTTTCACTTGTTAGCAAAGCAAAGTTGCACTTTGCTCGTTGAGCTTCCCCTAAGGAACAACAGTGCTTTGCACCGTGAAAGCAAGCTCCAGCCCTGGAGTTTTAGATTCATATGATTTACTTTCCAAAACCATAAGAAATATGTGCCCTGATGTCTCCTGTCTGTCAGAAATCAAGAGTTTCACGTGTTAGAAGAGCAAAGGTGCACTTTGCGATATGAGCTTCCCGTACGTAACAACTGTGTTTTTCACCAAGAGAGAAAGCTCCAGACCTGCATGCTCGAATGTATATGAATCACTTGTCGAAGCCATACGAAATGTGTGTCCTTTAGCCTTCTGTCTTGCAAGAATCAGCTGTTTCTCTTGTTAGCAACGAAAAGTTGCACTTTGCGAGATGAGCTTCGCTTAAGAAACAAGGTTGTTTTTCACCGAGAAGGAAAGATCCATGACTGGATTCTCAGATGCATATGAGAATCTTTCTAAAGCCATAAGAAATATGTGTCCTGATACATTCTTTCTGACAGGAATCGACTGTTTCACTTGTTAGCAGAAAAATGCTAGTCTTTGCGAGCTGAACTTCCCCTAAGGAACAACAGTGCTTTGCATCCAGAAAGAGAGCTCCAGTCCTGGATTCTCTGATGCATGTGATTCACTAGCCAGAGCCATAAGAAAGCTGTGTCCTGATGCCTTCTGTCTGACAGGAATCGACTCTTTCACTTGTTAGCAAAGCAAAGTTGCACTTTGCTCGTTGAGCTTCCCCTAAGGAACAACAGTGCTTTGCACCGTGAAAGCAAGCTCCAGCCATGGAGTTTTAGATGCATATGATTTACTTTCCAAAACCATAAGAAATATGTGCCCTGATGTCTCCTGTCTGTCACAAATCAAGAGTTTCACGTGTTAGAAGAGCAAAGGTGCACTTTGCGATACGAGCTTCCCGTACGTAACAACTGTGTTTTTCACCAAGAAAGAAAGCTCCAGACCTGCATGCTCGAATGTATATGAATCACTTGTCGAAGCCATAAGAAATGTGTGTCCTTTAGCCTTCTGTCTTGCAAGAATCAGCTGTTTCTCTTGTTAGCAACGAAAAGTTGCACTTTGCGAGATGAGCTTCGCTTAAGGAACAAAGTTGTTTTTCACCGAGAAAGAAAGATCCAGGACTGGATTCTCAGATACATATTATTCACTTACCAAAGCCATAAGAAATGTGTGTCCTTATGCCTTTGGTCTTGCAAGAATCAGCTGTTTCTCTTGTTAGCAATGAAATTGCCCTTTGCGAGATGAGCTTCCCCTAAGGAACAAGGTTGTTTTTCACCGAGAAAGAAAGATCCATGACTGGATTCTCAGATGCATGTGATTCACTAGCCAGAGCCATAAGAAAGCTGTGTCCTGATGCCTTCTGTCTGACAGGAATCGACTGTTTCACTTGTTAGTAGAAAAATGCTACTCTTAGCGAGCTGAACTTCCCCTAAGGAACAACTGTGCTTTGCATCCAGAGAGAGAGCTCCAGTCCTGGATTCTCTGATGCATGTGATTCACTAGCCAGAGCCATAAGAAAGCTGTGTCCTGATGCCTTCTGTCTGACAGGAATCGACTCTTTCACTTGTTAGCAAAGCAAAGTTGCACTTTGCTCGTTGAGCTTCCCCTAAGGAACAACAGTGCTTTGCACCGTGAAAGCAAACTCCAGCCCTGGAGTTTTACATGCATATGATTTACTTTCCAAAACCATAAGAAATATGTGCCCTGATGTCTCCTGTCTGTCAGAAATCAAGAGTTTCACGTTTTAGAAGAGCAAAGGTGCTCTTTCCGATACGAGCTTCCCGTACGTAACAACTGTGTTTTTCGCCAAGAAAGAAAGCTTCAGACCTGCATTCTCGAATGTATATGAATCACTTGTCGAAGCCATACGAAATGTGTGACCTTTGGCCTTCTGTCTTGCAAGAATCAGCTGTTTCTCTTGTTAGCAACGCAAAATTGCACTTTGCGAGCTGAACTTCCCCTAATGAACAACTGTGCTTTGCATCCAGAAAGAGAGCTCCAGTCCTGGATTCTCTGATGCATGTGTTTCACTAGCCAGAGCCATAAGAAAGCTGTGTCCTGATGCCTTCTGTCTGACAGGAATCGCGTCTTTCACTTGTTAGCCAAGCAAAGTTGCACTTTGCTCGTTGAGCTTTCCCTAAGGAACAACAGTGCTTTGCACCGTGAAAGCAAACTCCAGCCCTGGAGTTTTAGATGCATATGATTTACTTTCCAAAACCATAAGAAATATGTGCCCTGATGTCTCCTGTCTGTCACAAATCAAGAGTTTCACGTGTTAGAAGAGGAAAGGTGCACTTTGCGATACGAGCTTCCCGTACGTAACAACTGTGTTTTTCACCAAGAAAGAAAGTTCCAGACCTGCATTCTCGAATGTATATGAATCACTTGTCGAAGCCATAAGAAATGTGTGTCCTTTAGCCTTCTGTCTTGCAAGAATCAGCTGTTTCTCTTGTTAGCAACGAAAAGTTGCACTTTGCGAGATGAGCTTCGCTTAAGAAACAAGGTTGTTTTTCACCGAGAAGGAAAGATCCATGACTGGATTCTCAGATGCATAGGAGAATCTTTCTAGAGCCATAAGAAATATGTGTCCTGATACATTCTTTCTGACAGGAATCGACTGTTTCACTTGTTAGCAGAAAAATGCTAGTCTTTGCGAGCTGAACTTCCCCTAAGGAACAACTGTGCTTTGCATCCAGAAAGAGAGCTCCAGTCCTGGATTCTCTGATGCATGTGATTCACTAGCCAGAGCCATAAGAAAGCTGTGTCCTGATACCTTCTGTCTGACAGGAATCGACTCTTTCACTTGTTAGCAAAGCAAAGTTGCACTTTGCTCGTTGAGCTTTCCCTAAGGAACAACAGTGCTTTGCACCGTGAAAGCAAGCTCCAGCCATGGAGTTTTAGATGCATATGATTTACTTTCCAAAACCATAAGAAATATGTGCCCTGATGTCTCCTGTCTGTCACAAATCAAGAGTTTCACGTGTTAGAAGAGCAAAGGTGCACTTTGCGATACGAGCTTCCCGTACGTAACAACTGTGTTTTTCACCAAGAAAGAAAGCTCCAGACCTGCATTCTCGAATGTATATGAATCACTTGTCGAAGCCATAAGAAATGTGTGTCCTTTGGCCTTCTGTCTTGCAAGAATCAGCTCTTTCTCTTGTTAGCAACGAAAAGTTGCACTTTGCGAGATGAGCTTCGCTTAAGGAACAAAGTTGTTTTTCACCGAGAAAGAAAGATCCAGGACTGGATTCTCAGATACATATTATTCACTTACCAAAGCCATAAGAAATGTGTGTCCTTATGCCTTTGGTCTTGCAAGAATCAGCTGTTTCTCTTGTTAGCAATGAAATTGCCCTTTGCGAGATGAGCTTCCCCTAAGGAACAAGGTTGTTTTTCACCGAGAAAGAAAGATCCATGACTGGATTCTCAGATGCATGTGATTCACTAGCCAGAGCCATAAGAAAGCTGTGTCCTGATGCCTTCTGTCTGACAGGAATCGACTGTTTCACTTGTTAGTAGAAAAATGCTACTCTTAGCGAGCTGAACTTCCCCTAAGGAACAACTGTGCTTTGCATCCAGAGAGAGAGCTCCAGTCCTGGATTCTCTGATGCATGTGATTCACTAGCCAGAGCCATAAGAAAGCTGTGTCCTGATGCCTTCTGTCTGACAGGAATCGACTCTTTCACTTGTTAGCAAAGCAAAGTTGCACTTTGCTCGTTGAGCTTCCCCTAAGGAACAACAGTGCTTTGCACCGTGAAAGAAAGCTCCAGCCCTGGAGTTTTAGATTCATATGATTTACTTTCCAAAACCATAAGAAATATGTGCCCTGATGTCTCCTGTCTGTCAGAAATCAAGAGTTTCACGTGTTAGAAGAGCAAAGGTGCACTTTGCGATACGAGCTTCCCGTACGTAACAACTGTGTTTTTCACCAAGAAAGAAAGTTCCAGACCTGCATTCTCGAATGTATATGAATCACTTGTCGAAGCCATAAGAAATGTGTGTCCTTTAGCCTTCTGTCTTGCAAGAATCAGCTGTTTCTCTTGTTAGCAACGAAAAGTTGCACTTTGCGAGATGAGCTTCGCTTAAGAAACAAGGTTGTTTTTCACCGAGAAGGAAAGATCCATGACTGGATTCTCAGATGCATATGAGAATCTTTCTAGAGCCATAAGAAATATGTGTCCTGATACATTCTTTCTGACAGGAATCGACTGTTTCACTTGTTAGCAGAAAAATGCTAGTCTTTGCGAGCTGAACTTCCCCTAAGGAACAACTGTGCTTTGCATCCAGAAAGAGAGCTCCAGTCCTGGATTCTCTGATGCATGTGATTCACTAGCCAGAGCCATAAGAAAGCTGTGTCCTGATGCCTTCTGTCTGACAGGAATCGACTCTTTCACTTGTTAGCAAAGCAAAGTTGCACTTTGCTCGTTGAGCTTTCCCTAAGGAACAACAGTGCTTTGCACCGTGAAAGCAAGCTCCAGCCATGGAGTTTTAGATGCATATGATTTACTTTCCAAAACCATAAGAAATATGTGCCCTGATGTCTCCTGTCTGTCACAAATCAAGAGTTTCACGTGTTAGAAGAGCAAAGGTGCACTTTGCGATACGAGCTTCCCGTACGTAACAACTGTGTTTTTCACCAAGAAAGAAAGCTCCAGACCTGCATTCTCGAATGTATATGAATCACTTGTCGAAGCCATAAGAAATGTGTGTCCTTTGGCCTTCTGTCTTGCAAGAATCAGCTCTTTCTCTTGTTAGCAACGAAAAGTTGCACTTTGCGAGATGAGCTTCGCTTAAGGAACAAAGTTGTTTTTCACCGAGAAAGAAAGATCCAGGACTGGATTCTCAGATACATATTATTCACTTACCAAAGCCATAAGAAATGTGTGTCCTTATGCCTTTGGTCTTGCAAGAATCAGCTGTTTCTCTTGTTAGCAATGAAATTGCCCTTTGCGAGATGAGCTTCCCCTAAGGAACAAGGTTGTTTTTCACCGAGAAAGAAAGATCCATGACTGGATTCTCAGATGCATGTGATTCACTAGCCAGAGCCATAAGAAAGCTGTGTCCTGATGCCTTCTGTCTGACAGGAATCGACTGTTTCACTTGTTAGTAGAAAAATGCTACTCTTAGCGAGCTGAACTTCCCCTAAGGAACAACTGTGCTTTGCATCCAGAGAGAGAGCTCCAGTCCTGGATTCTCTGATGCATGTGATTCACTAGCCAGAGCCATAAGAAAGCTGTGTCCTGATGCCTTCTGTCTGACAGGAATCGACTCTTTCACTTGTTAGCAAAGCAAAGTTGCACTTTGCTCGTTGAGCTTCCCCTAAGGAACAACAGTGCTTTGCACCGTGAAAGAAAGCTCCAGCCCTGGAGTTTTAGATTCATATGATTTACTTTCCAAAACCATAAGAAATATGTGCCCTGATGTCTCCTGTCTGTCAGAAATCAAGAGTTTCACGTGTTAGAAGAGCAAAGGTGCACTTTGCGATACGAGCTTCCCGTACGTAACAACTGTGTTTTTCACCAAGAGAGAAAGCTCCAGACCTGCATGCTCGAATGTATATGAATCACTTGTCGAAGCCATACGAAATGTGTGTCCTTTAGCCTTCTGTCTTGCAAGAATCAGCTGTTTCTCTTGTTAGCAACGAAAAGTTGCACTTTGCGAGATGAGCTTCTCTTAAGGAACAAAGTTGTTTTTCACCGGGAAAGAAAGATCCAGGACCGGATTCTCAGATGCATATTATTCACTTACCAAAGCCATAAGAAATGTGTGTCTTCATGCCTTTGGTCTTGCAAGAATCAGCTGTTTCTCTTTTTAGCAACGAAAAGTTGCACTTTGCGAGATGAGCTTCTCTTAAGGAACAAAGTTGTTTTTCACCGAGAAAGAAAGATCCATGACTGGATTCTCAGATGCATGTGATTCACTAGCCAGAGGCATAAGAAAGCTGTGTCCTGATGCCTTCTGTCTGACAGGAATCGACTGTTTCACTTGTTAGTAGAAAAATGCTACTCTTTGCGAGCTGAACTTCCCCTAAGGAACAACTGTGCTTTGCATCCAGAGAGAGAGCTCCAGTCCTGGATTCTCTGATGCATGTGATTCACTAGCCAGAGCCATAAGAAAGCTCTGTCCTGATGCCTTCTGTCTGACAGGAATCGACTCTTTCACTTGTTAGCAAAGCAAAGTTGCACTTTGCTCGTTGAGCTTCCCCTAAGGAACAACAGTGCTTTGCACCGTGAAAGTAAGCTCCAGCCCTGGAGTTTTAGATGCATATGATTTACTTTCCAAAACCATAAGAAATATGTGCCCTGATGTCTCCTGTCTGTCAGAAATCAAGAGTTTCACGTGTTAGAAGAGCAAAGGTGCACTTTGCGATACGAGCTTCCCGTACGTAACAACTGTGTTTTTCACCAAGAAAGAAAGCTCCAGACCTGCATTCTCGAATGTATATGAATCACTTGTCGAAGCCATAAGAAATGTGTGTCCTTTAGCCTTCTGTCTTGCAAGAATCAGCTGTTTCTCTTGTTAGCAACGAAAAGTTGCACTTTGCGGGATGAGCTTCGCTTAAGAAACAAGGTTGTTTTTCACCGAGAAAGAAAGATCCATGACTGGATTCTCAGATGCATATGAGAATCTTTCTAAAGCCATAAGAAATATGTGTCCTGATACATTCTTTCTGACAGGAATCGACTGTTTCACTTGTTAGCAGAAAAATGCTAGTCTTTGCGAGCTGAACTTCCCCTAAGGAACAACTGTGCTTTGCATCCAGAAAGAGAGCTCCAGTCCTGGATTCTCTGATGCATGTGATTCACTAGCCAGAGCCATAAGAAAGCTGTGTCCTGATGCCTTCTGTCTGACAGGAATCGACTCTTTCACTTGTTAGCAAAGCAAAGTTGCACTTTGCTCGTTGAGCTTCCCCTAAGGAACAACAGTGCTTTGCACCGTGAAAGCAAGCTCCAGCCCTGGAGTTTTAGATGCATATGATTTACTTTCCAAAACCATAAGAAATATGTGCTCTGATGTCTCCTGTCTGGCAGAAATCAAGAGTTTCACGTGTTAGAAGAGCAAAGGTGCACTTTGCGATACGAGCTTCCCGTACGTAACAACTGTGTTTTTCACCAAGAAAGAAAGCTCCAGACCTGCATGCTCGAATGTATATGAATCACTTGTCGAAGCCATAAGAAATGTGTGTCCTTTAGCCTTCTGTCTTGCAAGAATCAGCTGTTTCTCTTTTTAGCAACGAAAAGTTGCCCTTTGCGAGATGAGCTTCGCTTAAGGAACAAAGTTGTTTTTCACCGAGAAAGAAAGATCCAGGACTGGATTCTCAGATGCATATTATTCACTTACCAAAGCCATAAGAAATGTGTGTCCTTATGCCTTCTGTCTTGCAAGAATCAGCTGTTTCTCTTGTTAGCAATGAAATTTGCCCTTTGCGAGATGAGCTTCCCCTAAGGAACAAGGTTGTTTTTCACCGAGAAAGAAAGATCCATGACTGGATTCTCAGATGCATGTGATTCACTAGCCAGAGCCATAAGAAAGCTGTGTCCTGATGCCTTCTGTCTGACAGGAATCGACTGTTTCACTTGTTAGTAGAAAAATGCTACTCTTTGCGAGCTGAACTTCCCCTAAGGAACAACTGTGCTTTGCATCCAGAGAGAGAGCTCCAGTCCTGGATTCTCTGATGCATGTGATTCACTAGCCAGAGCCATAAGAAAGCTCTGTCCTGATGCCTTCTGTCTGACAGGAATCGACTCTTTCACTTGTTAGCAACGCAAAGTTGCACTTTGCTCGTTGAGCTTCCCCTAAGGAACAACAGTGCTTTGCACCGTGAAAGCAAGCTCCAGCCCTGGAGTTTTAGATACATATGATTTACTTTCCAAAACCATAAGAAATATGTGCCCTGATGTCTCCTGTCTGTCAGAAATCAAGAGTTTCACGTGTTGAAGAGCAAAGGTGCACTTTGCGATACGAGCTTCCCGTACGTAACAACTGTGTTTTTCACCAAGAAAGAAAGCTCCAGACCTGCATGCTCGAATGTATATGAATCACTTGTCGAAGCCATAAGAAATGTGTGTCCTTTAGCCTTCTGTCTTGCAAGAATCAGCTCTTTCTCTTGTTAGCAACGAAAAGTTGCACTTTGCGAGATGAGCTTCGCTTAAGGAACAAAGTTTTTTTCACCGAGAAAGAAAGATCCAGGACTGGATTCTCAGATGCATATTATTCACTTACCAAAGCCATAAGAAATGTGTGTCATTTAGCCTTCTGTCTTGCAAGAATCAGCTCCTTCTCGTGTTAGAAACGAAAAGTTGCACTTTGCGAGATGAGCTTCGCTTAAGGAACAAAGTTGTTTTTCACCGAGAAAGAAAGATCCATGACTGGATTCTCAGATGCATATGAGAATTTTTCTAAAGCCATAAGAAATATGTGTCCTAATACATTCTTTCTGACAGGAATCGACTGCTTCACTTGTTAGCAGAAAAATGCTAGTCTTTGCGAGCTGAACTTCCCCTAAGGAACAACTGTGCTTTGCAGAAAGAGAGCTCCAGTCCTGGATTCTCTGATGCATGTGATTCACTAGCCAGAGCCATAAGAAAGCTGTGTCCTGATGCCTTCTGTCTGACAGGAATCGACTGTTTCACTTGTTAGCAAAGCAAAGTTGCACTTTGCTCGTTGAGCTTCCCCTAAGGAACAACAGTGCTTTGCACCGTGAAAGCAAGCTCCAGCCATGGAGTTTTAGATACATATGATTTACTTTCCAAAACCATAAGAAATATGTGCCCTGATGTCTCCTGTCTGGCAGAAATCAAGAGTTTCACGTGTTAGAAGAGCAAAGGTGCACTTTGCGATACGAGCTTCCCGTACGTAACAACTGTGTTTTTCACCAAGAAAGAAAGCTCCAGACCTGCATGCTCGAATGTATATGAATCACTTGTCGAAGCCATAAGAAATGTGTGTCCTTTAGCCTTCTGTCTTGCAAGAATCAGCTCTTTCTCTTGTTAGCAACGAAAAGTTGCACTTTGCGAGATGAGCTTCGCTTAAGGAACAAAGTTGTTTTTCACCGAGAAAGAAAGATCCAGGACTGGATTCTCAGATGCATATTATTCACTTACCAAAGCCATAAGAAATGTGTGTCCTTATGCCTTTGGTCTTGCAAGAATCAGCTGTTTCTCTTGTTAGCAATGAAATTGCCCTTTGCGAGATGAGCTTCCCCTAAGGAACAAGGTTGTTTTTCACCGAGAAAGAAAGATCCATGACTGGATTCTCAGATGCATGTGATTCACTAGCCAGAGCCATAAGAAAGCTGTGTCCTGATGCCTTCTGTCTGACAGGAATCGACTCTTTCACTTGTTAGCAAAGCAAAGTTGCACTTTGCTCGTTGAGCTTCCCCTAAGGAACAACAGTGCTTTGCACCGTGAAAGTAAGCTCCAGCCCTGGAGTTTTAGATACATATGATTTACTTTCCAAAACCATAAGAAATATGTGCCCTGATGTCTCCTGTCTGTCACAAATCAAGAGTTTCACGTGTTAGAAGAGCAAAGGTGCACTTTGCGATACGAGCTTCCCGTACGTAACAACTGTGTTTTTCACCAAGAAAGAAAGTTCCAGACCTGCATTCTCGAATGTATATGAATCACTTGTCGAAGCCATAAGAAATGTGTGTCCTTTAGCCTTCTGTCTTGCAAGAATCAGCTGTTTCTCTTGTTAGCAACGAAAAGTTGCACTTTGCGAGATGAGCTTCTCTTAAGGAACAAAGTTGTTTTTCACCGAGAAAGAAAGATCCATGACTGGATTCTCAGATGCATGTGATTCACTAGCCAGAGGCATAAGAAAGCTGTGTCCTGATGCCTTCTGTCTGACAGGAATCGACTCTTTCACTTGTTAGCAAAGCAAAGTTGCACTTTGCTCGTTGAGCTTCCCCTAAGGAACAACAGTGCTTTGCACCGTGAAAGCAAACTCCAGCCCTGGAGTTTTAGATGCATATGATTTACTTTCCAAAACCATAAGAAATATGTGCCCTGATGTCTCCTGTCTGTCAGAAATCAAGAGTTTCACGTGTTAGAAGAGCAAAGGTGCACTTTGCGATACGAGCTTCCCGTACGTAACAACTGTGTTTTTCACCAAGAAAGAAAGCTCCAGACCTGCATGCTCGAATGTATATGAATCACTTGTCGAAGCCATAAGAAATGTGTGTCCTTTTGCCTTCTGTCTTGCAAGAATCAGCTGTTTCTCTTTTTAGCAACGAAAAGTTGCCCTTTGCGAGATGAGCTTCGCTTAAGGAACAAAGTGGTTTTTCACCGAGAAAGAAAGATCCAGGACTGGATTCTCAGATGCATATTATTCACTTACCAAAGCCATAAGAAATGTGTGTCCTTATGCCTTCTGTCTTGCAAGAATCAGCTGTTTCTCTTGTTAGCAATGAAATTTGCACTTTGCGAGATGAGCTTCCCCTAAGGAACAAGGTTGTTTTTCACCGAGAAAGAAAGATCCATGACTGGATTCTCAGATGCATGTGATTCACTAGCCAGAGCCATAAGAAAGCTGTGTCCTTATGCCTTCTGTCTGACAGGAATCGACTGTTTCACTTGTTAGTAGAAAAATGCTACTCTTTGCGAGCTGAACTTCCCCTAAGGAACAACTGTGCTTTGCATCCAGAGAGAGAGCTCCAGTCCTGGATTCTCTGATGCATGTGATTCACTAGCCAGAGCCATAAGAAAGCTCTGTCCTGATGCCTTCTGTCTGACAGGAATCGACTCTTTCACTTGTTAGCAACGCAAAGTTGCACTTTGCTCGTTGAGCTTCCCCTAAGGAACAACAGTGCTTTGCACCGTGAAAGCAAGCTCCAGCCCTGGAGTTTTAGATACATATGATTTACTTTCCAAAACCATAAGAAATATGTGCCCTGATGTCTCCTGTCTGTCACAAATCAAGAGTTTCACGTGTTAGAAGAGCAAAGTTGCACTTTGCGATACGAGCTTCCCGTACGTAACAACTGTGTTTTTCACCAAGAAAGAAAGCTCCAGACCTGCATGCTCGAATGTATATGAATCACTTGTCGAAGCCATAAGAAATGTGTGTCCTTTAGCCTTCTGTCTTGCAAGAATCAGCTCTTTCTCTTGTTAGCAACGAAAAGTTGCACTTTGCGAGATGAGCTTCTCTTAAGGAACAAAGTTGTTTTTCACCGAGAAAGAAAGATCCAGGACTGGATTCTCAGATGCATATTATTCACTTACCAAAGCCATAAGAAATGTGTGTCTTTATGCCTTTGGTCTTGCAAGAATCGACTGTTTCTCTTTTTAGCAACGAAAAGTTGCACTTTGCGAGATGAGCTTCTCTTAAGGAACAAAGTTGTTTTTCACCGAGAAAGAAAGATCGATGACTGGATTCTCAGATGCATGTGATTCACTAGCCAGAGGCATAAGAAAGCTGTGTCCTGATGCCTTCTGTCTGACAGGAATCGACTCTTTCACTTGTTAGCAAAGCAAAGTTGCACTTTGCTCGTTGAGCTTCCCCTAAGGAACAACAGTGCTTTGCACCGTGAACGCAAGCTCCAGCCCTGGAGTTTTAGATGCATATGATTTACTTTCCAAAACCATAAGAAATATGTGCCCTGATGTCTCCTGTCTGTCAGAAATCAAGAGTTTCACGTTTTAGAAGAGCAAAGGTGCTCTTTCCGATACGAGCTTCCCGTACGTAACAACTGTGTTTTTCGCCAAGAAAGAAAGCTTCAGACCTGCATTCTCGAATGTATATGAATCACTTGTCGAAGCCATACGAAATGTGTGACCTTTGGCCTTCTGTCTTGCAAGAATCAGCTGTTTCTCTTGTTAGCAACGCAAAATTGCACTTTGCGAGCTGAACTTCCCCTAAGGAACAACTGTGCTTTGCATCCAGAAAGAGAGCTCCAGTCCTGGATTCTCTGATGCATGTGTTTCACTAGCCAGAGCCATAAGAAAGCTGTGTCCTAATGCCTTCTGTCTGACAGGAATCGACTCTTTCACTTGTTAGCCAAGCAAAGTTGCACTTTGCTCGTTGAGCTTTCCCTAAGGAACAACAGTGCTTTGCACCGTGAAAGCAAACTCCAGCCCTGGAGTTTTAGATGCATATGATTTACTTTCCAAAACCATAAGAAATATGTGCCCTGATGTCTCCTGTCTGTCACAAATCAAGAGTTTCACGTGTAAGAGGAGCAAAGGTGCACTTTGCGATACGAGCTTCCCGTACGTAACAACTGTGTTTTTCACCAAGAAAGAAAGTTCCAGACCTGCATTCTCGAATGTATATGAATCACTTGTCGAAGCCATAAGAAATGTGTGTCCTTTAGCCTTCTGTCTTGCAAGAATCAGCTGTTTCTCTTGTTAGCAACGAAAAGTTGCACTTTGCGAGATGAGCTTCGCTTAAGAAACAAGGTTGTTTTTCACCGAGAAGGAAAGATCCATGACTGGATTCTCAGATGCATATGAGAATCTTTCTAGAGCCATAAGAAATATGTGTCCTGATACATTCTTTCTGACAGGAATCGACTGTTTCACTTGTTAGCAGAAAAATGCTAGTCTTTGCGAGCTGAACTTCCCCTAAGGAACAACAGTGCTTTGCATCCAGAAAGAGACCTCCAGTCCTGGATTCTCTGATGCATGTGATTCACTAGCCAGAGCCATAAGAAAGCTGTGTCCTGATGCCTTCTGTCTGACAGGAATCGACTCTTTCACTTGTTAGCAAAGCAAAGTTGCACTTTGCTCGTTGAGCTTCCCCTAAGGAACAACAGTGCTTTGCACCGTGAAAGCAAGCTCCAGCCATGGAGTTTTAGATGCATATGATTTACTTTCCAAAACCATAAGAAATATGTGCCCTGATGTCTCCTGTCTGTCACAAATCAAGAGTTTCACGTGTTAGAAGAGCAAAGGTGCACTTTGCGATACGAGCTTCCCGTACGTAACAACTGTGTTTTTCACCAAGAAAGAAAGCTCCAGACCTGCATTCTCGAATGTATATGAATCACTTGTCGAAGCCATAAGAAATGTGTGTCCTTTAGCCTTCTGTCTTGCAAGAATCAGCTCTTTCTCTTGTTAGCAACGAAAAGTTGCACTTTGCGAGATGAGCTTCGCTTAAGGAACAAAGTTGTTTTTCACCGAGAAAGAAAGATCCAGGACTGGATTCTCAGATACATATTATTCACTTACCAAAGCCATAAGAAATGTGTGTCCTTATGCCTTTGGTCTTGCAAGAATCAGCTGTTTCTCTTGTTAGCAATGAAATTGCCCTTTGCGAGATGAGCTTCCCCTAAGGAACAAGGTTGTTTTTCACCGAGAAAGAAAGATCCATGACTGGATTCTCAGATGCATGTGATTCACTAGCCAGAGCCATAAGAAAGCTGTGTCCTGATGCCTTCTGTCTGACAGGAATCGACTGTTTCACTTGTTAGTAGAAAAATGCTACTCTTAGCGAGCTGAACTTCCCCTAAGGAACAACTGTGCTTTGCATCCAGAGAGAGAGCTCCAGTCCTGGATTCTCTGATGCATGTGATTCACTAGCCAGAGCCATAAGAAAGCTGTGTCCTGATGCCTTCTGTCTGACAGGAATCGACTCTTTCACTTGTTAGCAAAGCAAAGTTGCACTTTGCTCGTTGAGCTTCCCCTAAGGAACAACAGTGCTTTGCACCGTGAAAGAAAGCTCCAGCCCTGGAGTTTTAGATTCATATGATTTACTTTCCAAAACCATAAGAAATATGTGCCCTGATGTCTCCTGTCTGTCAGAAATCAAGAGTTTCACGTGTTAGAAGAGCAAAGGTGCACTTTGCGATATGAGCTTCCCGTACGTAACAACTGTGTTTTTCACCAAGAGAGAAAGCTCCAGACCTGCATGCTCGAATGTATATGAATCACTTGTCGAAGCCATACGAAATGTGTGTCCTTTAGCCTTCTGTCTTGCAAGAATCAGCTGTTTCTCTTGTTAGCAACGAAAAGTTGCACTTTGCGAGATGAGCTTCGCTTAAGAAACAAGGTTGTTTTTCACCGAGAAGGAAAGATCCATGACTGGATTCTCAGATGCATATGAGAATCTTTCTAAAGCCATAAGAAATATGTGTCCTGATACATTCTTTCTGACAGGAATCGACTGTTTCACTTGTTAGCAGAAAAATGCTAGTCTTTGCGAGCTGAACTTCCCCTAAGGAACAACAGTGCTTTGCATCCAGAAAGAGAGCTCCAGTCCTGGATTCTCTGATGCATGTGATTCACTAGCCAGAGCCATAAGAAAGCTGTGTCCTGATGCCTTCTGTCTGACAGGAATCGACTCTTTCACTTGTTAGCAAAGCAAAGTTGCACTTTGCTCGTTGAGCTTCCCCTAAGGAACAACAGTGCTTTGCACCGTGAAAGCAAGCTCCAGCCATGGAGTTTTAGATGCATATGATTTACTTTCCAAAACCATAAGAAATATGTGCCCTGATGTCTCCTGTCTGTCACAAATCAAGAGTTTCACGTGTTAGAAGAGCAAAGGTGCACTTTGCGATACGAGCTTCCCGTACGTAACAACTGTGTTTTTCACCAAGAAAGAAAGCTCCAGACCTGCATTCTCGAATGTATATGAATCACTTGTCGAAGCCATAAGAAATGTGTGTCCTTTAGCCTTCTGTCTTGCAAGAATCAGCTCTTTCTCTTGTTAGCAACGAAAAGTTGCACTTTGCGAGATGAGCTTCGCTTAAGGAACAAAGTTGTTTTTCACCGAGAAAGAAAGATCCAGGACTGGATTCTCAGATACATATTATTCACTTACCAAAGCCATAAGAAATGTGTGTCCTTATGCCTTTGGTCTTGCAAGAATCAGCTGTTTCTCTTGTTAGCAATGAAATTGCCCTTTGCGAGATGAGCTTCCCCTAAGGAACAAGGTTGTTTTTCACCGAGAAAGAAAGATCCATGACTGGATTCTCAGATGCATGTGATTCACTAGCCAGAGCCATAAGAAAGCTGTGTCCTGATGCCTTCTGTCTGACAGGAATCGACTGTTTCACTTGTTAGTAGAAAAATGCTACTCTTAGCGAGCTGAACTTCCCCTAAGGAACAACTGTGCTTTGCATCCAGAGAGAGAGCTCCAGTCCTGGATTCTCTGATGCATGTGATTCACTAGCCAGAGCCATAAGAAAGCTGTGTCCTGATGCCTTCTGTCTGACAGGAATCGACTCTTTCACTTGTTAGCAAAGCAAAGTTGCACTTTGCTCGTTGAGCTTCCCCTAAGGAACAACAGTGCTTTGCACCGTGAAAGCAAACTCCAGCCCTGGAGTTTTAGATGCATATGATTTACTTTCCAAAACCATAAGAAATATGTGCCCTGATGTCTCCTGTCTGTCAGAAATCAAGAGTTTCACGTTTTAGAAGAGCAAAGGTGCTCTTTCCGATACGAGCTTCCCGTACGTAACAACTGTGTTTTTCGCCAAGAAAGAAAGCTTCAGACCTGCATTCTCGAATGTATATGAATCACTTGTCGAAGCCATACGAAATGTGTGACCTTTGGCCTTCTGTCTTGCAAGAATCAGCTGTTTCTCTTGTTAGCAACGCAAAATTGCACTTTGCGAGCTGAACTTCCCCTAATGAACAACTGTGCTTTGCATCCAGAAAGAGAGCTCCAGTCCTGGATTCTCTGATGCATGTGTTTCACTAGCCAGAGCCATAAGAAAGCTGTGTCCTGATGCCTTCTGTCTGACAGGAATCGCGTCTTTCACTTGTTAGCCAAGCAAAGTTGCACTTTGCTCGTTGAGCTTTCCCTAAGGAACAACAGTGCTTTGCACCGTGAAAGCAAACTCCAGCCCTGGAGTTTTACATGCATATGATTTACTTTCCAAAACCATAAGAAATATGTGCCCTGATGTCTCCTGTCTGTCACAAATCAAGAGTTTCACGTGTTAGAAGAGGAAAGGTGCACTTTGCGATACGAGCTTCCCGTACGTAACAACTGTGTTTTTCACCAAGAAAGAAAGTTCCAGACCTGCATTCTCGAATGTATATGAATCACTTGTCGAAGCCATAAGAAATGTGTGTCCTTTAGCCTTCTGTCTTGCAAGAATCAGCTGTTTCTCTTGTTAGCAACGAAAAGTTGCACTTTGCGAGATGAGCTTCGCTTAAGAAACAAGGTTGTTTTTCACCGAGAAGGAAAGCTCCATGACTGGATTCTCAGATGCATATGAGAATCTTTCTAGAGCCATAAGAAATATGTGTCCTGATACATTCTTTCTGACAGGAATCGACTGTTTCACTTGTTAGCAGAAAAATGCTAGTCTTTGCGAGCTGAACTTCCCCTAAGGAACAACTGTGCTTTGCATCCAGAAAGAGAGCTCCAGTCCTGGATTCTCTGATGCATGTGATTCACTAGCCAGAGCCATAAGAAAGCTGTGTCCTGATGCCTTCTGTCTGACAGGAATCGACTCTTTCACTTGTTAGCAAAGCAAAGTTGCACTTTGCTCGTTGAGCTTTCCCTAAGGAACAACAGTGCTTTGCACCGTGAAAGCAAGCTCCAGCCATGGAGTTTTAGATGCATATGATTTACTTTCCAAAACCATAAGAAATATGTGCCCTGATGTCTCCTGTCTGTCACAAATCAAGAGTTTCACGTGTTAGAAGAGCAAAGGTGCACTTTGCGATACGAGCTTCCCGTACGTAACAACTGTGTTTTTCACCAAGAAAGAAAGCTCCAGACCTGCATTCTCGAATGTATATGAATCACTTGTCGAAGCCATAAGAAATGTGTGTCCTTTGGCCTTCTGTCTTGCAAGAATCAGCTCTTTCTCTTGTTAGCAACGAAAAGTTGCACTTTGCGAGATGAGCTTCGCTTAAGGAACAAAGTTGTTTTTCACCGAGAAAGAAAGATCCAGGACTGGATTCTCAGATACATATTATTCACTTACCAAAGCCATAAGAAATGTGTGTCCTTATGCCTTTGGTCTTGCAAGAATCAGCTGTTTCTCTTGTTAGCAATGAAATTGCCCTTTGCGAGATGAGCTTCCCCTAAGGAACAAGGTTGTTTTTCACCGAGAAAGAAAGATCCATGACTGGATTCTCAGATGCATGTGATTCACTAGCCAGAGCCATAAGAAAGCTGTGTCCTGATGCCTTCTGTCTGCAAGAATCGACTGTTTCACTTGTTAGTAGAAAAATGCTACTCTTAGCGAGCTGAACTTCCCCTAAGGAACAACTGTGCTTTGCATCCAGAGAGAGAGCTCCAGTCCTGGATTCTCTGATGCATGTGATTCACTAGCCAGAGCCATAAGAAAGCTGTGTCCTGATGCCTTCTGTCTGACAGGAATCGACTCTTTCACTTGTTAGCAAAGCAAAGTTGCACTTTGCTCGTTGAGCTTCCCCTAAGGAACAACAGTGCTTTGCACCGTGAAAGAAAGCTCCAGCCCTGGAGTTTTAGATTCATATGATTTACTTTCCAAAACCATAAGAAATATGTGCCCTGATGTCTCCTGTCTGTCAGAAATCAAGAGTTTCACGTGTTAGAAGAGCAAAGGTGCACTTTGCGATACGAGCTTCCCGTACGTAACAACTGTGTTTTTCACCAAGAGAGAAAGCTCCAGACCTGCATGCTCGAATGTATATGAATCACTTGTCGAAGCCATACGAAATGTGTGTCCTTTAGCCTTCTGTCTTGCAAGAATCAGCTGTTTCTCTTGTTAGCAACGAAAAGTTGCACTTTGCGAGATGAGCTTCTCTTAAGGAACAAAGTTGTTTTTCACCGAGAAAGAAAGATCCAGGACCGGATTCTCAGATGCATATTATTCACTTACCAAAGCCATAAGAAATGTGTGTCTTCATGCCTTTGGTCTTGCAAGAATCAGCTGTTTCTCTTTTTAGCAACGAAAAGTTGCACTTTGCGAGATGAGCTTCTCTTAAGGAACAAAGTTGTTTTTCACCGAGAAAGAAAGATCCATGACTGGATTCTCAGATGCATGTGATTCACTAGCCAGAGGCATAAGAAAGCTGTGTCCTGATGCCTTCTGTCTGACAGGAATCGACTCTTTCACTTGTTAGCAAAGCAAAGTTGCACTTTGCTCGTTGAGCTTCCCCTAAGGAACAACAGTGCTTTGCACCGTGAAAGCAAACTCCAGCCCTGGAGTTTTAGATGCATATGATTTACTTTCCAAAACCATAAGAAATATGTGCTCTGATGTCTCCTGTCTGTCAGAAATCAAGAGTTTCACGTTTTAGAAGAGCAAAGGTGCTCTTTCCGATACGAGCTTCCCGTACGTAACAACTGTGTTTTTCGCCAAGAAAGAAAGCTTCAGACCTGCATTCTCGAATGTATATGAATCACTTGTCGAAGCCATACGAAATGTGTGACCTTTGGCCTTCTGTCTTGCAAGAATCAGCTGTTTCTCTTGTTAGCAACGCAAAATTGCACTTTGCGAGCTGAACTTCCCCTAATGAACAACTGTGCTTTGCATCCAGAAAGAGAGCTCCAGTCCTGGATTCTCTGATGCATGTGTTTCACTAGCCAGAGCCATAAGAAAGCTGTGTCCTAATGCCTTCTGTCTGACAGGAATCGCGTCTTTCACTTGTTAGCCAAGCAAAGTTGCACTTAGCTCGTTGAGCTTTCCCTAAGGAACAACAGTGCTTTGCACCGTGAAAGCAAACTCCAGCCCTGGAGTTTTAGATGCATATGATTTACTTTCCAAAACCATAAGAAATATGTGCCCTGATGTCTCCTGTCTGTCACAAATCAAGAGTTTCACGTGTTAGAAGAGCAAAGGTGCACTTTGCGATACGAGCTTCCCGTACGTAACAACTGTGTTTTTCACCAAGAAAGAAAGTTCCAGACCTGCATTCTCGAATGTATATGAATCACTTGTCGAAGCCATAAGAAATGTGTGTCCTTTAGCCTTCTGTCTTGCAAGAATCAGCTGTTTCTCTTGTTAGCAACGAAAAGTTGCACTTTGCGAGATGAGCTTCGCTTAAGAAACAAGGTTGTTTTTCACCGAGAAGGAAAGATCCATGACTGGATTCTCAGATGCATATGAGAATCTTTCTAGAGCCATAAGAAATATGTGTCCTGATACATTCTTTCTGACAGGAATCGACTGTTTCACTTGTTAGCAGAAAAATGCTACTCTTTGCGAGCTGAACTTCCCCTAAGGAACAACAGTGCTTTGCATCCAGAAAGAGAGCTCCAGTCCTGGATTCTCTGATGCATGTGATTCACTAGCCAGAGCCATAAGAAAGCTGTGTCCTGATGCCTTCTGTCTGACAGGAATCGACTCTTTCACTTGTTAGCAAAGCAAAGTTGCACTTTGCTCGTTGAGCTTCCCCTAAGGAACAACAGTGCTTTGCACCGTGAAAGCAAGCTCCAGCCATGGAGTTTTAGATGCATATGATTTACTTTCCAAAACCATAAGAAATATGTGCCCTGATGTCTCCTGTCTGTCACAAATCAAGAGTTTCACGTGTTAGAAGAGCAAAGGTGCACTTTGCGATACGAGCTTCCCGTACGTAACAACTGTGTTTTTCACCAAGAAAGAAAGCTCCAGACCTGCATTCTCGAATGTATATGAATCACTTGTCGAAGCCATAAGAAATGTGTGTCCTTTAGCCTTCTGTCTTGCAAGAATCAGCTCTTTCTCTTGTTAGCAACGAAAAGTTGCACTTTGCGAGATGAGCTTCGCTTAAGGAACAAAGTTGTTTTTCACCGAGAAAGAAAGATCCAGGACTGGATTCTCAGATACATATTATTCACTTACCAAAGCCATAAGAAATGTGTGTCCTTATGCCTTTGGTCTTGCAAGAATCAGCTGTTTCTCTTGTTAGCAATGAAATTGCCCTTTGCGAGATGAGCTTCCCCTAAGGAACAAGGTTGTTTTTCACCGAGAAAGAAAGATCCATGACTGGATTCTCAGATGCATGTGATTCACTAGCCAGAGCCATAAGAAAGCTGTGTCCTGATGCCTTCTGTCTGACAGGAATCGACTGTTTCACTTGTTAGTAGAAAAATGCTACTCTTAGCGAGCTGAACTTCCCCTAAGGAACAACTGTGCTTTGCATCCAGAGAGAGAGCTCCAGTCCTGGATTCTCTGATGCATGTGATTCACTAGCCAGAGCCATAAGAAAGCTGTGTCCTGATGCCTTCTGTCTGACAGGAATCGACTCTTTCACTTGTTAGCAAAGCAAAGTTGCACTTTGCTCGTTGAGCTTCCCCTAAGGAACAACAGTGCTTTGCACCGTGAAAGAAAGCTCCAGCCCTGGAGTTTTAGATTCATATGATTTACTTTCCAAAACCATAAGAAATATGTGCCCTGATGTCTCCTGTCTGTCAGAAATCAAGAGTTTCACGTGTTAGAAGAGCAAAGGTGCACTTTGCGATATGAGCTTCCCGTACGTAACAACTGTGTTTTTCACCAAGAGAGAAAGCTCCAGACCTGCATGCTCGAATGTATATGAATCACTTGTCGAAGCCATACGAAATGTGTGTCCTTTAGCCTTCTGTCTTGCAAGAATCAGCTGTTTCTCTTGTTAGCAACGAAAAGTTGCACTTTGCGAGATGAGCTTCGCTTAAGAAACAAGGTTGTTTTTCACCGAGAAGGAAAGATCCATGACTGGATTCTCAGATGCATATGAGAATCTTTCTAAAGCCATAAGAAATATGTGTCCTGATACATTCTTTCTGACAGGAATCGACTGTTTCACTTGTTAGCAGAAAAATGCTAGTCTTTGCGAGCTGAACTTCCCCTAAGGAACAACAGTGCTTTGCATCCAGAAAGAGAGCTCCAGTCCTGGATTCTCTGATGCATGTGATTCACTAGCCAGAGCCATAAGAAAGCTGTGTCCTGATGCCTTCTGTCTGACAGGAATCGACTCTTTCACTTGTTAGCAAAGCAAAGTTGCACTTTGCTCGTTGAGCTTCCCCTAAGGAACAACAGTGCTTTGCACCGTGAAAGCAAGCTCCAGCCATGGAGTTTTAGATGCATATGATTTACTTTCCAAAACCATAAGAAATATGTGCCCTGATGTCTCCTGTCTGTCACAAATCAAGAGTTTCACGTGTTAGAAGAGCAAAGGTGCACTTTGCGATACGAGCTTCCCGTACGTAACAACTGTGTTTTTCACCAAGAAAGAAAGCTCCAGACCTGCATGCTCGAATGTATATGAATCACTTGTCGAAGCCATAAGAAATGTGTGTCCTTTAGCCTTCTGTCTTGCAAGAATCAGCTGTTTCTCTTGTTAGCAACGAAAAGTTGCACTTTGCGAGATGAGCTTCGCTTAAGGAACAAAGTTGTTTTTCACCGAGAAAGAAAGATCCAGGACTGGATTCTCAGATACATATTATTCACTTACCAAAGCCATAAGAAATGTGTGTCCTTATGCCTTTGGTCTTGCAAGAATCAGCTGTTTCTCTTGTTAGCAATGAAATTGCCCTTTGCGAGATGAGCTTCCCCTAAGGAACAAGGTTGTTTTTCACCGAGAAAGAAAGATCCATGACTGGATTCTCAGATGCATGTGATTCACTAGCCAGAGCCATAAGAAAGCTGTGTCCTGATGCCTTCTGTCTGACAGGAATCGACTGTTTCACTTGTTAGTAGAAAAATGCTACTCTTAGCGAGCTGAACTTCCCCTAAGGAACAACTGTGCTTTGCATCCAGAGAGAGAGCTCCAGTCCTGGATTCTCTGATGCATGTGATTCACTAGCCAGAGCCATAAGAAAGCTGTGTCCTGATGCCTTCTGTCTGACAGGAATCGACTCTTTCACTTGTTAGCAAAGCAAAGTTGCACTTTGCTCGTTGAGCTTCCCCTAAGGAACAACAGTGCTTTGCACCGTGAAAGCAAGCTCCAGCCCTGGAGTTTTAGATTCATATGATTTACTTTCCAAAACCATAAGAAATATGTGCCCTGATGTCTCCTGTCTGTCAGAAATCAAGAGTTTCACGTGTTAGAAGAGCAAAGGTGCACTTTGCGATATGAGCTTCCCGTACGTAACAACTGTGTTTTTCACCAAGAGAGAAAGCTCCAGACCTGCATGCTCGAATGTATATGAATCACTTGTCGAAGCCATACGAAATGTGTGTCCTTTAGCCTTCTGTCTTGCAAGAATCAGCTGTTTCTCTTGTTAGCAACGAAAAGTTGCACTTTGCGAGATGAGCTTCGCTTAAGAAACAAGGTTGTTTTTCACCGAGAAGGAAAGATCCATGACTGGATTCTCAGATGCATATGAGAATCTTTCTAAAGCCATAAGAAATATGTGTCCTGATACATTCTTTCTGACAGGAATCGACTGTTTCACTTGTTAGCAGAAAAATGCTAGTCTTTGCGAGCTGAACTTCCCCTAAGGAACAACAGTGCTTTGCATCCAGAAAGAGAGCTCCAGTCCTGGATTCTCTGATGCATGTGATTCACTAGCCAGAGCCATAAGAAAGCTGTGTCCTGATGCCTTCTGTCTGACAGGAATCGACTCTTTCACTTGTTAGCAAAGCAAAGTTGCACTTTGCTCGTTGAGCTTCCCCTAAGGAACAACAGTGCTTTGCACCGTGAAAGCAAGCTCCAGCCATGGAGTTTTAGATGCATATGATTTACTTTCCAAAACCATAAGAAATATGTGCCCTGATGTCTCCTGTCTGTCACAAATCAAGAGTTTCACGTGTTAGAAGAGCAAAGGTGCACTTTGCGATACGAGCTTCCCGTACGTAACAACTGTGTTTTTCACCAAGAAAGAAAGCTCCAGACCTGCATGCTCGAATGTATATGAATCACTTGTCGAAGCCATAAGAAATGTGTGTCCTTTAGCCTTCTGTCTTGCAAGAATCAGCTGTTTCTCTTGTTAGCAACGAAAAGTTGCACTTTGCGAGATGAGCTTCGCTTAAGGAACAAAGTTGTTTTTCACCGAGAAAGAAAGATCCAGGACTGGATTCTCAGATACATATTATTCACTTACCAAAGCCATAAGAAATGTGTGTCCTTATGCCTTTGGTCTTGCAAGAATCAGCTGTTTCTCTTGTTAGCAATGAAATTGCCCTTTGCGAGATGAGCTTCCCCTAAGGAACAAGGTTGTTTTTCACCGAGAAAGAAAGATCCATGACTGGATTCTCAGATGCATGTGATTCACTAGCCAGAGCCATAAGAAAGCTGTGTCCTGATGCCTTCTGTCTGACAGGAATCGACTGTTTCACTTGTTAGTAGAAAAATGCTACTCTTTGCGAGCTGAACTTCCCCTAAGGAACAACTGTGCTTTGCATCCAGAGAGAGAGCTCCAGTCCTGGATTCTCTGATGCATGTGATTCACTAGCCAGAGCCATAAGAAAGCTGTGTCCTGATGCCTTCTGTCTGACAGGAATCGACTCTTTCACTTGTTAGCAAAGCAAAGTTGCACTTTGCTCGTTGAGCTTCCCCTAAGGAACAACAGTGCTTTGCACCGTGAAAGCAAACTCCAGCCCTGGAGTTTTAGATGCATATGATTTACTTTCCAAAACCATAAGAAATATGTGCCCTGATGTCTCCTGTCTGTCAGAAATCAAGAGTTTCACGTTTTAGAAGAGCAAAGGTGCTCTTTCCGATACGAGCTTCCCGTACGTAACAACTGTGTTTTTCGCCAAGAAAGAAAGCTTCAGACCTGCATTCTCGAATGTATATGAATCACTTGTCGAAGCCATACGAAATGTGTGACCTTTGGCCTTCTGTCTTGCAAGAATCAGCTGTTTCTCTTGTTAGCAACGCAAAATTGCACTTTGCGAGCTGAACTTCCCCTAATGAACAACTGTGCTTTGCATCCAGAAAGAGAGCTCCAGTCCTGGATTCTCTGATGCATGTGTTTCACTAGCCAGAGCCATAAGAAAGCTGTGTCCTGATGCCTTCTGTCTGACAGGAATCGCGTCTTTCACTTGTTAGCCAAGCAAAGTTGCACTTTGCTCGTTGAGCTTTCCCTAAGGAACAACAGTGCTTTGCACCGTGAAAGCAAACTCCAGCCCTGGAGTTTTAGATGCATATGATTTACTTTCCAAAACCATAAGAAATATGTGCCCTGATGTCTCCTGTCTGTCACAAATCAAGAGTTTCACGTGTTAGAAGAGGAAAGGTGCACTTTGCGATACGAGCTTCCCGTACGTAACAACTGTGTTTTTCACCAAGAAAGAAAGTTCCAGACCTGCATTCTCGAATGTATATGAATCACTTGTCGAAGCCATAAGAAATGTGTGTCCTTTAGCCTTCTGTCTTGCAAGAATCAGCTGTTTCTCTTGTTAGCAACGAAAAGTTGCACTTTGCGAGATGAGCTTCGCTTAAGAAACAAGGTTGTTTTTCACCGAGAAGGAAAGATCCATGACTGGATTCTCAGATGCATATGAGAATCTTTCTAGAGCCATAAGAAATATGTGTCCTGATACATTCTTTCTGACAGGAATCGACTGTTTCACTTGTTAGCAGAAAAATGCTAGTCTTTGCGAGCTGAACTTCCCCTAAGGAACAACTGTGCTTTGCATCCAGAAAGAGAGCTCCAGTCCTGGATTCTCTGATGCATGTGATTCACTAGCCAGAGCCATAAGAAAGCTGTGTCCTGATGCCTTCTGTCTGACAGGAATCGACTCTTTCACTTGTTAGCAAAGCAAAGTTGCACTTTGCTCGTTGAGCTTTCCCTAAGGAACAACAGTGCTTTGCACCGTGAAAGCAAGCTCCAGCCATGGAGTTTTAGATGCATATGATTTACTTTCCAAAACCATAAGAAATATGTGCCCTGATGTCTCCTGTCTGTCACAAATCAAGAGTTTCACGTGTTAGAAGAGCAAAGGTGCACTTTGCGATACGAGCTTCCCGTACGTAACAACTGTGTTTTTCACCAAGAAAGAAAGTTCCAGACCTGCATTCTCGAATGTATATGAATCACTTGTCGAAGCCATAAGAAATGTGTGTCCTTTGGCCTTCTGTCTTGCAAGAATCAGCTCTTTCTCTTGTTAGCAACGAAAAGTTGCACTTTGCGAGATGAGCTTCGCTTAAGGAACAAAGTTGTTTTTCACCGAGAAAGAAAGATCCAGGACTGGATTCTCAGATACATATTATTCACTTACCAAAGCCATAAGAAATGTGTGTCCTTATGCCTTTGGTCTTGCAAGAATCAGCTGTTTCTCTTGTTAGCAATGAAATTGCCCTTTGCGAGATGAGCTTCCCCTAAGGAACAAGGTTGTTTTTCACCGAGAAAGAAAGATCCATGACTGGATTCTCAGATGCATGTGATTCACTAGCCAGAGCCATAAGAAAGCTGTGTCCTGATGCCTTCTGTCTGACAGGAATCGACTGTTTCACTTGTTAGTAGAAAAATGCTACTCTTAGCGAGCTGAACTTCCCCTAAGGAACAACTGTGCTTTGCATCCAGAGAGAGAGCTCCAGTCCTGGATTCTCTGATGCATGTGATTCACTAGCCAGAGCCATAAGAAAGCTGTGTCCTGATGCCTTCTGTCTGACAGGAATCGACTCTTTCACTTGTTAGCAAAGCAAAGTTGCACTTTGCTCGTTGAGCTTCCCCTAAGGAACAACAGTGCTTTGCACCGTGAAAGAAAGCTCCAGCCCTGGAGTTTTAGATTCATATGATTTACTTTCCAAAACCATAAGAAATATGTGCCCTGATGTCTCCTGTCTGTCAGAAATCAAGAGTTTCACGTGTTAGAAGAGCAAAGGTGCACTTTGCGATACGAGCTTCCCGTACGTAACAACTGTGTTTTTCACCAAGAGAGAAAGCTCCAGACCTGCATGCTCGAATGTATATGAATCACTTGTCGAAGCCATACGAAATGTGTGTCCTTTAGCCTTCTGTCTTGCAAGAATCAGCTCTTTCTCTTGTTAGCAACGAAAAGTTGCACTTTGCGAGATGAGCTTCTCTTAAGGAACAAAGTTGTTTTTCACCGGGAAAGAAAGATCCAGGACCGGATTCTCAGATGCATATTATTCACTTACCAAAGCCATAAGAAATGTGTGTCTTCATGCCTTTGGTCTTGCAAGAATCAGCTGTTTCTCTTTTTAGCAACGAAAAGTTGCACTTTGCGAGATGAGCTTCTCTTAAGGAACAAAGTTGTTTTTCACCGAGAAAGAAAGATCCATGACTGGATTCTCAGATGCATGTGATTCACTAGCCAGAGGCATAAGAAAGCTGTGTCCTGATGCCTTCTGTCTGACAGGAATCGACTGTTTCACTTGTTAGTAGAAAAATGCTACTCTTTGCGAGCTGAACTTCCCCTAAGGAACAACTGTGCTTTGCATCCAGAGAGAGAGCTCCAGTCCTGGATTCTCTGATGCATGTGATTCACTAGCCAGAGCCATAAGAAAGCTCTGTCCTGATGCCTTCTGTCTGACAGGAATCGACTCTTTCACTTGTTAGCAAAGCAAAGTTGCACTTTGCTCGTTGAGCTTCCCCTAAGGAACAACAGTGCTTTGCACCGTGAAAGTAAGCTCCAGCCCTGGAGTTTTAGATGCATATGATTTACTTTCCAAAACCATAAGAAATATGTGCCCTGATGTCTCCTGTCTGTCAGAAATCAAGAGTTTCACGTTTTAGAAGAGCAAAGGTGCTCTTTCCGATACGAGCTTCCCGTACGTAACAACTGTGTTTTTCACCAAGAAAGAAAGCTCCAGACCTGCATTCTCGAATGTATATGAATCACTTGTCGAAGCCATAAGAAATGTGTGTCCTTTAGCCTTCTGTCTTGCAAGAATCAGCTGTTTCTCTTGTTAGCAACGAAAAGTTGCACTTTGCGGGATGAGCTTCGCTTAAGAAACAAGGTTGTTTTTCACCGAGAAAGAAAGATCCATGACTGGATTCTCAGATGCATATGAGAATCTTTCTAAAGCCATAAGAAATATGTGTCCTGATACATTCTTTCTGACAGGAATCGACTGTTTCACTTGTTAGCAGAAAAATGCTAGTCTTTGCGAGCTGAACTTCCCCTAAGGAACAACTGTGCTTTGCATCCAGAAAGAGAGCTCCAGTCCTGGATTCTCTGATGCATGTGATTCACTAGCCAGAGCCATAAGAAAGCTGTGTCCTGATGCCTTCTGTCTGACAGGAATCGACTCTTTCACTTGTTAGCAAAGCAAAGTTGCACTTTGCTCGTTGAGCTTCCCCTAAGGAACAACAGTGCTTTGCACCGTGAAAGCAAGCTCCAGCCCTGGAGTTTTAGATGCATATGATTTACTTTCCAAAACCATAAGAAATATGTGCTCTGATGTCTCCTGTCTGGCAGAAATCAAGAGTTTCACGTGTTAGAAGAGCAAAGGTGCACTTTGCGATACGAGCTTCCCGTACGTAACAACTGTGTTTTTCACCAAGAAAGAAAGCTCCAGACCTGCATGCTCGAATGTATATGAATCACTTGTCGAAGCCATAAGAAATGTGTGTCCTTTAGCCTTCTGTCTTGCAAGAATCAGCTGTTTCTCTTTTTAGCAACGAAAAGTTGCCCTTTGCGAGATGAGCTTCGCTTAAGGAACAAAGTTGTTTTTCACCGAGAAAGAAAGATCCAGGACTGGATTCTCAGATGCATATTATTCACTTACCAAAGCCATAAGAAATGTGTGTCCTTATGCCTTCTGTCTTGCAAGAATCAGCTGTTTCTCTTGTTAGCAATGAAATTTGCCCTTTGCGAGATGAGCTTCCCCTAAGGAACAAGGTTGTTTTTCACCGAGAAAGAAAGATCCATGACTGGATTCTCAGATGCATGTGATTCACTAGCCAGAGCCATAAGAAAGCTGTGTCCTGATGCCTTCTGTCTGACAGGAATCGACTGTTTCACTTGTTAGTAGAAAAATGCTACTCTTTGCGAGCTGAACTTCCCCTAAGGAACAACTGTGCTTTGCATCCAGAGAGAGAGCTCCAGTCCTGGATTCTCTGATGCATGTGATTCACTAGCCAGAGCCATAAGAAAGCTCTGTCCTGATGCCTTCTGTCTGACAGGAATCGACTCTTTCACTTGTTAGCAACGCAAAGTTGCACTTTGCTCGTTGAGCTTCCCCTAAGGAACAACAGTGCTTTGCACCGTGAAAGCAAGCTCCAGCCCTGGAGTTTTAGATACATATGATTTACTTTCCAAAACCATAAGAAATATGTGCCCTGATGTCTCCTGTCTGTCAGAAATCAAGAGTTTCACGTGTTGAAGAGCAAAGGTGCACTTTGCGATACGAGCTTCCCGTACGTAACAACTGTGTTTTTCACCAAGAAAGAAAGCTCCAGACCTGCATGCTCGAATGTATATGAATCACTTGTCGAAGCCATAAGAAATGTGTGTCCTTTAGCCTTCTGTCTTGCAAGAATCAGCTCTTTCTCTTGTTAGCAACGAAAAGTTGCACTTTGCGAGATGAGCTTCGCTTAAGGAACAAAGTTTTTTTCACCGAGAAAGAAAGATCCAGGACTGGATTCTCAGATGCATATTATTCACTTACCAAAGCCATAAGAAATGTGTGTCATTTAGCCTTCTGTCTTGCAAGAATCAGCTCCTTCTCGTGTTAGAAACGAAAAGTTGCACTTTGCGAGATGAGCTTCGCTTAAGGAACAAAGTTGTTTTTCACCGAGAAAGAAAGATCCATGACTGGATTCTCAGATGCATATGAGAATTTTTCTAAAGCCATAAGAAATATGTGTCCTAATACATTCTTTCTGACAGGAATCGACTGCTTCACTTGTTAGCAGAAAAATGCTAGTCTTTGCGAGCTGAACTTCCCCTAAGGAACAACTGTGCTTTGCAGAAAGAGAGCTCCAGTCCTGGATTCTCTGATGCATGTGATTCACTAGCCAGAGCCATAAGAAAGCTGTGTCCTGATGCCTTCTGTCTGACAGGAATCGACTGTTTCACTTGTTAGCAAAGCAAAGTTGCACTTTGCTCGTTGAGCTTCCCCTAAGGAACAACAGTGCTTTGCACCGTGAAAGCAAGCTCCAGCCATGGAGTTTTAGATACATATGATTTACTTTCCAAAACCATAAGAAATATGTGCCCTGATGTCTCCTGTCTGGCAGAAATCAAGAGTTTCACGTGTTAGAAGAGCAAAGGTGCACTTTGCGATACGAGCTTCCCGTACGTAACAACTGTGTTTTTCACCAAGAAAGAAAGCTCCAGACCTGCATGCTCGAATGTATATGAATCACTTGTCGAAGCCATAAGAAATGTGTGTCCTTTAGCCTTCTGTCTTGCAAGAATCAGCTCTTTCTCTTGTTAGCAACGAAAAGTTGCACTTTGCGAGATGAGCTTCGCTTAAGGAACAAAGTTGTTTTTCACCGAGAAAGAAAGATCCAGGACTGGATTCTCAGATGCATATTATTCACTTACCAAAGCCATAAGAAATGTGTGTCCTTATGCCTTTGGTCTTGCAAGAATCAGCTGTTTCTCTTGTTAGCAATGAAATTGCCCTTTGCGAGATGAGCTTCCCCTAAGGAACAAGGTTGTTTTTCACCGAGAAAGAAAGATCCATGACTGGATTCTCAGATGCATGTGATTCACTAGCCAGAGCCATAAGAAAGCTGTGTCCTGATGCCTTCTGTCTGACAGGAATCGACTCTTTCACTTGTTAGCAAAGCAAAGTTGCACTTTGCTCGTTGAGCTTCCCCTAAGGAACAACAGTGCTTTGCACCGTGAAAGTAAGCTCCAGCCCTGGAGTTTTAGATACATATGATTTACTTTCCAAAACCATAAGAAATATGTGCCCTGATGTCTCCTGTCTGTCACAAATCAAGAGTTTCACGTGTTAGAAGAGCAAAGGTGCACTTTGCGATACGAGCTTCCCGTACGTAACAACTGTGTTTTTCACCAAGAAAGAAAGTTCCAGACCTGCATTCTCGAATGTATATGAATCACTTGTCGAAGCCATAAGAAATGTGTGTCCTTTAGCCTTCTGTCTTGCAAGAATCAGCTGTTTCTCTTGTTAGCAACGAAAAGTTGCACTTTGCGAGATGAGCTTCTCTTAAGGAACAAAGTTGTTTTTCACCGAGAAAGAAAGATCCATGACTGGATTCTCAGATGCATGTGATTCACTAGCCAGAGGCATAAGAAAGCTGTGTCCTGATGCCTTCTGTCTGACAGGAATCGACTCTTTCACTTGTTAGCAAAGCAAAGTTGCACTTTGCTCGTTGAGCTTCCCCTAAGGAACAACAGTGCTTTGCACCGTGAAAGCAAACTCCAGCCCTGGAGTTTTAGATGCATATGATTTACTTTCCAAAACCATAAGAAATATGTGCCCTGATGTCTCCTGTCTGTCAGAAATCAAGAGTTTCACGTGTTAGAAGAGCAAAGGTGCACTTTGCGATACGAGCTTCCCGTACGTAACAACTGTGTTTTTCACCAAGAAAGAAAGCTCCAGACCTGCATGCTCGAATGTATATGAATCACTTGTCGAAGCCATAAGAAATGTGTGTCCTTTTGCCTTCTGTCTTGCAAGAATCAGCTGTTTCTCTTTTTAGCAACGAAAAGTTGCCCTTTGCGAGATGAGCTTCGCTTAAGGAACAAAGTGGTTTTTCACCGAGAAAGAAAGATCCAGGACTGGATTCTCAGATACATATTATTCACTTACCAAAGCCATAAGAAATGTGTGTCCTTATGCCTTCTGTCTTGCAAGAATCAGCTGTTTCTCTTGTTAGCAATGAAATTTGCACTTTGCGAGATGAGCTTCCCCTAAGGAACAAGGTTGTTTTTCACCGAGAAAGAAAGATCCATGACTGGATTCTCAGATGCATGTGATTCACTAGCCAGAGCCATAAGAAAGCTGTGTCCTTATGCCTTCTGTCTGACAGGAATCGACTGTTTCACTTGTTAGTAGAAAAATGCTACTCTTTGCGAGCTGAACTTCCCCTAAGGAACAACTGTGCTTTGCATCCAGAGAGAGAGCTCCAGTCCTGGATTCTCTGATGCATGTGATTCACTAGCCAGAGCCATAAGAAAGCTGTGTCCTGATGCCTTCTGTCTGACAGGAATCGACTCTTTCACTTGTTAGCAACGCAAAGTTGCACTTTGCTCGTTGAGCTTCCCCTAAGGAACAACAGTGCTTTGCACCGTGAAAGCAAGCTCCAGCCCTGGAGTTTTAGATACATATGATTTACTTTCCAAAACCATAAGAAATATGTGCCCTGATGTCTCCTGTCTGTCAGAAATCAAGAGTTTCACGTGTTAGAAGAGCAAAGTTGCACTTTGCGATACGAGCTTCCCGTACGTAACAACTGTGTTTTTCACCAAGAAAGAAAGCTCCAGACCTGCATGCTCGAATGTATATGAATCACTTGTCGAAGCCATAAGAAATGTGTGTCCTTTAGCCTTCTGTCTTGCAAGAATCAGCTCTTTCTCTTGTTAGCAACGAAAAGTTGCACTTTGCGAGATGAGCTTCTCTTAAGGAACAAAGTTGTTTTTCACCGAGAAAGAAAGATCCAGGACTGGATTCTCAGATGCATATTATTCACTTACCAAAGCCATAAGAAATGTGTGTCATTTAGCCTTCTGTCTTGCAAGAATCAGCTCCTTCTCGTGTTAGAAACGAAAAGTTGCACTTTGCGAGATGAGCTTCGCTTAAGGAACAAAGTTGTTTTTCACCGAGAAAGAAAGATCCAGGACCGGATTCTCAGATACATATTATTCACTTACCAAAGCCATAAGAAATGTGTGTCTTTATGCCTTTGGTCTTGCAAGAATCAGCTGTTTCTGTTTTTAGCAACGAAAAGTTGCACTTTGCGAGATGAGCTTCTCTTAAGGAACAAAGTTGTTTTTCACCGAGAAAGAAAGATCCATGACTGGATTCTCAGATGCATGTGATTCACTAGCCAGAGGCATAAGAAAGCTGTGTCCTGATGCCTTCTGTCTGACAGGAATCGACTCTTTCACTTGTTAGCAAAGCAAAGTTGCACTTTGCTCGTTGAGCTTCCCCTAAGGAACAACAGTGCTTTGCACCGTGAAAGCAAACTCCAGCCCTGGAGTTTTAGATGCATATGATTTACTTTCCAAAACCATAAGAAATATGTGCCCTGATGTCTCCTGTCTGTCAGAAATCAAGAGTTTCACGTTTTAGAAGAGCAAAGGTGCTCTTTCCGATACGAGCTTCCCGTACGTAACAACTGTGTTTTTCGCCAAGAAAGAAAGCTTCAGACCTGCATTCTCGAATGTATATGAATCACTTGTCGAAGCCATACGAAATGTGTGACCTTTGGCCTTCTGTCTTGCAAGAATCAGCTGTTTCTCTTGTTAGCAACGCAAAATTGCACTTTGCGAGCTGAACTTCCCCTAATGAACAACTGTGCTTTGCATCCAGAAAGAGAGCTCCAGTCCTGGATTCTCTGATGCATGTGTTTCACTAGCCAGAGCCATAAGAAAGCTGTGTCCTAATGCCTTCTGTCTGACAGGAATCGCGTCTTTCACTTGTTAGCCAAGCAAAGTTGCACTTTGCTCGTTGAGCTTTTCCTAAGGAACAACAGTGCTTTGCACCGTGAAAGCAAACTCCAGCACTGGAGTTTTAGATGCATATGATTTACTTTCCAAAACCATAAGAAATATGTGCCCTGATGTCTCCTGTCTGTCACAAATCAAGAGTTTCACGTGTTAGAAGAGCAAAGGTGCACTTTGCGATACGAGCTTCCCGTACGTAACAACTGTGTTTTTCACCAAGAAAGAAAGCTCCAGACCTGCATGCTCGAATGTATATGAATCACTTGTCGAAGCCATAAGAAATGTGTGTCCTTTAGCCTTCTGTCTTGCAAGAATCAGCTGTTTCTCTTGTTAGCAACGAAAAGTTGCACTTTGCGAGATGAGCTTCGCTTAAGGAACAAAGTTGTTTTTCACCGAGAAAGAAAGATCCAGGACTGGATTCTCAGATACATATTATTCACTTACCAAAGCCATAAGAAATGTGTGTCCTTATGCCTTTGGTCTTGCAAGAATCAGCTGTTTCTCTTGTTAGCAATGAAATTGCCCTTTGCGAGATGAGCTTCCCCTAAGGAACAAGGTTGTTTTTCACCGAGAAAGAAAGATCCATGACTGGATTCTCAGATGCATGTGATTCACTAGCCAGAGCCATAAGAAAGCTGTGTCCTGATGCCTTCTGTCTGACAGGAATCGACTGTTTCACTTGTTAGTAGAAAAATGCTACTCTTTGCGAGCTGAACTTCCCCTAAGGAACAACTGTGCTTTGCATCCAGAGAGAGAGCTCCAGTCCTGGATTCTCTGATGCATGTGATTCACTAGCCAGAGCCATAAGAAAGCTGTGTCCTGATGCCTTCTGTCTGACAGGAATCGACTCTTTCACTTGTTAGCAAAGCAAAGTTGCACTTTGCTCGTTGAGCTTCCCCTAAGGAACAACAGTGCTTTGCACCGTGAAAGCAAACTCCAGCCCTGGAGTTTTAGATGCATATGATTTACTTTCCAAAACCATAAGAAATATGTGCCCTGATGTCTCCTGTCTGTCAGAAATCAAGAGTTTCACGTTTTAGAAGAGCAAAGGTGCTCTTTCCGATACGAGCTTCCCGTACGTAACAACTGTGTTTTTCGCCAAGAAAGAAAGCTTCAGACCTGCATTCTCGAATGTATATGAATCACTTGTCGAAGCCATACGAAATGTGTGACCTTTGGCCTTCTGTCTTGCAAGAATCAGCTGTTTCTCTTGTTAGCAACGCAAAATTGCACTTTGCGAGCTGAACTTCCCCTAATGAACAACTGTGCTTTGCATCCAGAAAGAGAGCTCCAGTCCTGGATTCTCTGATGCATGTGTTTCACTAGCCAGAGCCATAAGAAAGCTGTGTCCTGATGCCTTCTGTCTGACAGGAATCGCGTCTTTCACTTGTTAGCCAAGCAAAGTTGCACTTTGCTCGTTGAGCTTTCCCTAAGGAACAACAGTGCTTTGCACCGTGAAAGCAAACTCCAGCCCTGGAGTTTTAGATGCATATGATTTACTTTCCAAAACCATAAGAAATATGTGCCCTGATGTCTCCTGTCTGTCACAAATCAAGAGTTTCACGTGTTAGAAGAGGAAAGGTGCACTTTGCGATACGAGCTTCCCGTACGTAACAACTGTGTTTTTCACCAAGAAAGAAAGTTCCAGACCTGCATTCTCGAATGTATATGAATCACTTGTCGAAGCCATAAGAAATGTGTGTCCTTTAGCCTTCTGTCTTGCAAGAATCAGCTGTTTCTCTTGTTAGCAACGAAAAGTTGCACTTTGCGAGATGAGCTTCGCTTAAGAAACAAGGTTGTTTTTCACCGAGAAGGAAAGATCCATGACTGGATTCTCAGATGCATATGAGAATCTTTCTAGAGCCATAAGAAATATGTGTCCTGATACATTCTTTCTGACAGGAATCGACTGTTTCACTTGTTAGCAGAAAAATGCTAGTCTTTGCGAGCTGAACTTCCCCTAAGGAACAACTGTGCTTTGCATCCAGAAAGAGAGCTCCAGTCCTGGATTCTCTGATGCATGTGATTCACTAGCCAGAGCCATAAGAAAGCTGTGTCCTGATACCTTCTGTCTGACAGGAATCGACTCTTTCACTTGTTAGCAAAGCAAAGTTGCACTTTGCTCGTTGAGCTTTCCCTAAGGAACAACAGTGCTTTGCACCGTGAAAGCAAGCTCCAGCCATGGAGTTTTAGATGCATATGATTTACTTTCCAAAACCATAAGAAATATGTGCCCTGATGTCTCCTGTCTGTCACAAATCAAGAGTTTCACGTGTTAGAAGAGCAAAGGTGCACTTTGCGATACGAGCTTCCCGTACGTAACAACTGTGTTTTTCACCAAGAAAGAAAGCTCCAGACCTGCATTCTCGAATGTATATGAATCACTTGTCGAAGCCATAAGAAATGTGTGTCCTTTGGCCTTCTGTCTTGCAAGAATCAGCTCTTTCTCTTGTTAGCAACGAAAAGTTGCACTTTGCGAGATGAGCTTCGCTTAAGGAACAAAGTTGTTTTTCACCGAGAAAGAAAGATCCAGGACTGGATTCTCAGATACATATTATTCACTTACCAAAGCCATAAGAAATGTGTGTCCTTATGCCTTTGGTCTTGCAAGAATCAGCTGTTTCTCTTGTTAGCAATGAAATTGCCCTTTGCGAGATGAGCTTCCCCTAAGGAACAAGGTTGTTTTTCACCGAGAAAGAAAGATCCATGACTGGATTCTCAGATGCATGTGATTCACTAGCCAGAGCCATAAGAAAGCTGTGTCCTGATGCCTTCTGTCTGACAGGAATCGACTGTTTCACTTGTTAGTAGAAAAATGCTACTCTTAGCGAGCTGAACTTCCCCTAAGGAACAACTGTGCTTTGCATCCAGAGAGAGAGCTCCAGTCCTGGATTCTCTGATGCATGTGATTCACTAGCCAGAGCCATAAGAAAGCTGTGTCCTGATGCCTTCTGTCTGACAGGAATCGACTCTTTCACTTGTTAGCAAAGCAAAGTTGCACTTTGCTCGTTGAGCTTCCCCTAAGGAACAACAGTGCTTTGCACCGTGAAAGAAAGCTCCAGCCCTGGAGTTTTAGATTCATATGATTTACTTTCCAAAACCATAAGAAATATGTGCCCTGATGTCTCCTGTCTGTCAGAAATCAAGAGTTTCACGTGTTAGAAGAGCAAAGGTGCACTTTGCGATACGAGCTTCCCGTACGTAACAACTGTGTTTTTCACCAAGAAAGAAAGTTCCAGACCTGCATTCTCGAATGTATATGAATCACTTGTCGAAGCCATAAGAAATGTGTGTCCTTTAGCCTTCTGTCTTGCAAGAATCAGCTGTTTCTCTTGTTAGCAACGAAAAGTTGCACTTTGCGAGATGAGCTTCGCTTAAGAAACAAGGTTGTTTTTCACCGAGAAGGAAAGATCCATGACTGGATTCTCAGATGCATATGAGAATCTTTCTAGAGCCATAAGAAATATGTGTCCTGATACATTCTTTCTGACAGGAATCGACTGTTTCACTTGTTAGCAGAAAAATGCTAGTCTTTGCGAGCTGAACTTCCCCTAAGGAACAACTGTGCTTTGCATCCAGAAAGAGAGCTCCAGTCCTGGATTCTCTGATGCATGTGATTCACTAGCCAGAGCCATAAGAAAGCTGTGTCCTGATGCCTTCTGTCTGACAGGAATCGACTCTTTCACTTGTTAGCAAAGCAAAGTTGCACTTTGCTCGTTGAGCTTTCCCTAAGGAACAACAGTGCTTTGCACCGTGAAAGCAAGCTCCAGCCATGGAGTTTTAGATGCATATGATTTACTTTCCAAAACCATAAGAAATATGTGCCCTGATGTCTCCTGTCTGTCACAAATCAAGAGTTTCACGTGTTAGAAGAGCAAAGGTGCACTTTGCGATACGAGCTTCCCGTACGTAACAACTGTGTTTTTCACCAAGAAAGAAAGCTCCAGACCTGCATTCTCGAATGTATATGAATCACTTGTCGAAGCCATAAGAAATGTGTGTCCTTTGGCCTTCTGTCTTGCAAGAATCAGCTCTTTCTCTTGTTAGCAACGAAAAGTTGCACTTTGCGAGATGAGCTTCGCTTAAGGAACAAAGTTGTTTTTCACCGAGAAAGAAAGATCCAGGACTGGATTCTCAGATACATATTATTCACTTACCAAAGCCATAAGAAATGTGTGTCCTTATGCCTTTGGTCTTGCAAGAATCAGCTGTTTCTCTTGTTAGCAATGAAATTGCCCTTTGCGAGATGAGCTTCCCCTAAGGAACAAGGTTGTTTTTCACCGAGAAAGAAAGATCCATGACTGGATTCTCAGATGCATGTGATTCACTAGCCAGAGCCATAAGAAAGCTGTGTCCTGATGCCTTCTGTCTGACAGGAATCGACTGTTTCACTTGTTAGTAGAAAAATGCTACTCTTAGCGAGCTGAACTTCCCCTAAGGAACAACTGTGCTTTGCATCCAGAGAGAGAGCTCCAGTCCTGGATTCTCTGATGCATGTGATTCACTAGCCAGAGCCATAAGAAAGCTGTGTCCTGATGCCTTCTGTCTGACAGGAATCGACTCTTTCACTTGTTAGCAAAGCAAAGTTGCACTTTGCTCGTTGAGCTTCCCCTAAGGAACAACAGTGCTTTGCACCGTGAAAGAAAGCTCCAGCCCTGGAGTTTTAGATTCATATGATTTACTTTCCAAAACCATAAGAAATATGTGCCCTGATGTCTCCTGTCTGTCAGAAATCAAGAGTTTCACGTGTTAGAAGAGCAAAGGTGCACTTTGCGATACGAGCTTCCCGTACGTAACAACTGTGTTTTTCACCAAGAGAGAAAGCTCCAGACCTGCATGCTCGAATGTATATGAATCACTTGTCGAAGCCATACGAAATGTGTGTCCTTTAGCCTTCTGTCTTGCAAGAATCAGCTGTTTCTCTTGTTAGCAACGAAAAGTTGCACTTTGCGAGATGAGCTTCTCTTAAGGAACAAAGTTGTTTTTCACCGGGAAAGAAAGATCCAGGACCGGATTCTCAGATGCATATTATTCACTTACCAAAGCCATAAGAAATGTGTGTCTTCATGCCTTTGGTCTTGCAAGAATCAGCTGTTTCTCTTTTTAGCAACGAAAAGTTGCACTTTGCGAGATGAGCTTCTCTTAAGGAACAAAGTTGTTTTTCACCGAGAAAGAAAGATCCATGACTGGATTCTCAGATGCATGTGATTCACTAGCCAGAGGCATAAGAAAGCTGTGTCCTGATGCCTTCTGTCTGACAGGAATCGACTGTTTCACTTGTTAGTAGAAAAATGCTACTCTTTGCGAGCTGAACTTCCCCTAAGGAACAACTGTGCTTTGCATCCAGAGAGAGAGCTCCAGTCCTGGATTCTCTGATGCATGTGATTCACTAGCCAGAGCCATAAGAAAGCTCTGTCCTGATGCCTTCTGTCTGACAGGAATCGACTCTTTCACTTGTTAGCAAAGCAAAGTTGCACTTTGCTCGTTGAGCTTCCCCTAAGGAACAACAGTGCTTTGCACCGTGAAAGTAAGCTCCAGCCCTGGAGTTTTAGATGCATATGATTTACTTTCCAAAACCATAAGAAATATGTGCCCTGATGTCTCCTGTCTGTCAGAAATCAAGAGTTTCACGTGTTAGAAGAGCAAAGGTGCACTTTGCGATACGAGCTTCCCGTACGTAACAACTGTGTTTTTCACCAAGAAAGAAAGCTCCAGACCTGCATTCTCGAATGTATATGAATCACTTGTCGAAGCCATAAGAAATGTGTGTCCTTTAGCCTTCTGTCTTGCAAGAATCAGCTGTTTCTCTTGTTAGCAACGAAAAGTTGCACTTTGCGGGATGAGCTTCGCTTAAGAAACAAGGTTGTTTTTCACCGAGAAAGAAAGATCCATGACTGGATTCTCAGATGCATATGAGAATCTTTCTAAAGCCATAAGAAATATGTGTCCTGATACATTCTTTCTGACAGGAATCGACTGTTTCACTTGTTAGCAGAAAAATGCTAGTCTTTGCGAGCTGAACTTCCCCTAAGGAACAACTGTGCTTTGCATCCAGAAAGAGAGCTCCAGTCCTGGATTCTCTGATGCATGTGATTCACTAGCCAGAGCCATAAGAAAGCTGTGTCCTGATGCCTTCTGTCTGACAGGAATCGACTCTTTCACTTGTTAGCAAAGCAAAGTTGCACTTTGCTCGTTGAGCTTCCCCTAAGGAACAACAGTGCTTTGCACCGTGAAAGCAAGCTCCAGCCCTGGAGTTTTAGATGCATATGATTTACTTTCCAAAACCATAAGAAATATGTGCTCTGATGTCTCCTGTCTGTCAGAAATCAAGAGTTTCACGTGTTAGAAGAGCAAAGGTGCACTTTGCGATACGAGCTTCCCGTACGTAACAACTGTGTTTTTCACCAAGAAAGAAAGCTCCAGACCTGCATGCTCGAATGTATATGAATCACTTGTCGAAGCCATAAGAAATGTGTGTCCTTTAGCCTTCTGTCTTGCAAGAATCAGCTGTTTCTCTTTTTAGCAACGAAAAGTTGCCCTTTGCGAGATGAGCTTCGCTTAAGGAACAAAGTTGTTTTTCACCGAGAAAGAAAGATCCAGGACCGGATTCTCAGATGCATATTATTCACTTACCAAAGCCATAAGAAATGTGTGTCATTTAGCCTTCTGTCTTGCAAGAATCAGCTCCTTCTCGTGTTAGAACCGAAAAGTTGCACTTTGCGAGATGAGCTTCGCTTAAGAAACAAGGTTGTTTTTCACCGAGAAAGAAAGATCCATGACTGGATTCTCAGATGCATATGAGAATCTTTCTAGAGCCATAAGAAATATGTGTCCTGATACATTCTTTCTGACAGGAATCGACTGTTTCACTTGTTAGCAGAAAAATGCTAGTCTTTGCGAGTTGAACTTCCCCTAAGGAACAACAGTGCTTTGCATCCAGAAAGAGAGCTCCAGTCCTGGATTCTCTGATGCATGTGATTCACTAGCCAGAGCCATAAGAAAGCTGTATCCTGATGCCTTCTGTCTGACAGGAATCGACTGTTTCACTTGTTAGCAACGCAAAGTTGCACTTTGCTCGTTGAGCTTCCCATAAGGAACAACAGTGCTTTGCACCGTGAAAGCAAGCTCCAGCCATGGAGTTTTAGATGCATATGATTTACTTTCCAAAACCATAAGAAATATGTGCCCTGATGTCTCCTGTCTGGCAGAAATCAAGAGTTTCACGTGTTAGAAGAGCAAAGGTGCACTTTGCGATACGAGCTTCCCGTACGTAACAACTGTGTTTTTCACCAAGAAAGAAAGCTCCAGACCTGCATTCTCGAATGTATATGAATCACTTGTCGAAGCCATAAGAAATGTGTGTCCTTTAGCCTTCTGTCTTGCAAGAATCAGCTCTTTCTCTTGTTAGCAACGAAAAGTTGCACTTTGCGAGATGAGCTTCGCTTAAGGAACAAAGTTGTTTTTCACCGAGAAAGAAAGATCCAGGACTGGATTCTCAGATACATATTATTCACTTACCAAAGCCATAAGAAATGTGTGTCCTTATGCCTTTGGTCTTGCAAGAATCAGCTGTTTCTCTTGTTAGCAATGAAATTGCCCTTTGGGAGATGAGCTTCCCCTAAGGAACAAGGTTGTTTTTCACCGAGAAAGAAAGATCCATGGCTGGATTCTCAGATGCATGTGATTCACTAGCCAGAGCCATAAGAAAGCTGTGTCCTGATGCCTTCTGTCTGACAGGAATCGACTCTTTCACTTGTTAGTAGAAAAATGCTACTCTTTGCGAGCTGAACTTCCCCTAAGGAACAACTGTGCTTTGCATCCAGAAAGAGAGCTCCAGTCCTGGATTCTCTGATGCATGTGATTCACTAGCCAGAGCCATAAGAAAGCTGTGTCCTGATGCCTTCTGTCTGACAGGAATCGACTCTTTCACTTGTTAGCAAAGCAAAGTTGCACTTTGCTCGTTGAGCTTCCCCTAAGGAACAACAGTGCTTTGCACCGTGAAAGTAAGCTCCAGCCCTGGAGTTTTAGATACATATGATTTACTTTCCAAAACCATAAAAAATATGTGCCCTGATGTCTCCTGTCTGTCAGAAATCAAGAGTTTCACGTGTTAGAAGAGCAAAGGTGCACTTTGCGATACGAGCCTCCCGTACGTAACAACTGTGTTTTTCACGAAGAAAGAAAGTTCCAGACCTGCATTCTCGAATGTATATGAATCACTTGTCGAAGCCATAAGAAATGTGTGTCCTTTAGCCTTCTGTCTTGCAAGAATCAGCTGTTTCTCTTGTTAGCAACGAAAAGTTGCACTTTGCGAGATGAGCTTCTCTTAAGGAACAAAGTTGTTTTTCACCGAGAAAGAAAGATCCAGGACCGGATTCTCAGATGCATATTATTCACTTACCAAAGCCATAAGAAATGTGTGTCATTTAGCCTTCTGTCTTGCAAGAATCAGCTCCTTCTCGTGTTAGAAACGAAAAGTTGCACTTTGCGAGATGAGCTTCGCTTAAGGAACAAAGTTGTTTTTCACCGAGAAAGAAAGATCCATGACTGGATTCTCAGATGCATATGAGAATTTTTCTAAAGCCATAAGAAATATGTGTCCTAATACATTCTTTCTGACAGGAATCGACTGTTTCACTTGTTAGCAGAAAAATGCTAGTCTTTGCGAGCTGAACTTCCCCTAAGGAACAACTGTGCTTTGCATCCAGAAAGAGAGCTCCAGTCCTGGATTCTCTGATGCATGTGATTCACTAGCCAGAGCCATAAGAAAGCTGTGTCCTGATGCCTTCTGTCTGACAGGAATCGACTCTTTCACTTGTTAGCAAAGCAAAGTTGCACTTTGCTCGTTGAGCTTTCCCTAAGGAACAACAGTGCTTTGCACCGTGAAAGCAAACTCCAGCCCTGGAGTTTTAGATGCATATGATTTACTTTCCAAAACCATAAGAAATATGTGCCCTGATGTCTCCTGTCTGGCAGAAATCAAGAGTTTCACGTGTTAGAAGAGCAAAGGTGCACTTTGCGATACGAGCTTCCCGTACGTAACAACTGTGTTTTTCACCAAGAGAGAAAGCTCCAGACCTGCATGCTCGAAAGTATATGAATCACTTGTCGAAGCCATAAGAAATGTGTGTCCTTTAGCCTTCTGTCTTGCAAGAATCAGCTCTTTCTCTTGTTAGCAACGAAAAGTTGCACTTTGCGAGATGAGCTTCGCTTAAGGAACAAAGTTGTTTTTCACCGAGAAAGAAAGATCCAGGACTGGATTCTCAGATACATATTATTCACTTACCAAAGCCATAAGAAATGTGTGTCCTTATGCCTTTGGTCTTGCAAGAATCAGCTGTTTCTCTTGTTAGCAATGAAATTTGCCCTTTGCGAGATGAGCTTCCCCTAAGGAACAAGGTTGTTTTTCACCGAGAAAGAAAGATCCATGACTGGATTCTCAGATGCATGTGATTCACTAGCCAGAGCCATAAGAAAGCTGTGTCCTGATGCCTTCTGTCTGACAGGAATCGACTGTTTCACTTGTTAGTAGAAAAATGCTACTCTTTGTGAGCTGAACTTCCCCTAAGGAACAACTGTGCTTTGCATCCAGAGAGAGAGCTCCAGTCCTGGATTCTCTGATGCATGTGATTCACTAGCCAGAGCCATAAGAAAGCTGTGTCCTGATGCCTTCTGTCTGACAGCAATCGACTCTTTCACTTGTTAGCAAAGCAAAGTTGCACTTTGCTCGTTGAGCTTCCCCTAAGGAACAACAGTGCTTTGCAACGTGAAAGTAAGCTCCAGCCCTGGAGTTTTAGATACATATGATTTACTTTCCAAAACCATAAGAAATATGTGCCCTGATGTCTCCTGTCTGTCAGAAATCAAGAGTTTCACGTGTTAGAAGAGCAAAGGTGCACTTTGCGATACGAGCTTCCCGTACGTAACAACTGTTTTTCACCAAGAAAGAAAGCTCCAGACCTGCATTCTCGAATGTATATGAATCACTTGTCGAAGCCATAAGAAATGTGTGTCCTTTAGCCTTCTGTCTTGCAAGAATCAGCTGTTTCTCTTGTTAGCAACGAAAAGTTGCACTTTGCGAGATGAGCTTCGCTTAAGGAACAAAGTTGTTTTTCACCGAGAAAGAAAGATCCAGGACTGGATTCTCAGATACATATTATTCAGTTACCAAAGCCATAAGAAATGTGTGTCCTTATGCCTTTGGTCTTGCAAGAATCAGCTGTTTCTCTTGTTAGCAATGAAATTGCCCTTTGCGAGATGAGCTTCCCCTAAGGAACAAGGTTGTTTTTCACCGAGAAAGAAAGATCCATGACTGGATTCTCAGATGCATGTGATTCACTAGCCAGAGCCATAAGAAAGCTGTGTCCTGATGCCTTCTGTCTGACAGGAATCGACTGTTTCACTTGTTAGTAGAAAAATGCTACTCTTTGCGAGCTGAACTTCCCCTAAGGAACAACTGTGCTTTGCATCCAGAGAGAGAGCTCCAGTCCTGGATTCTCTGATGCATGTGATTCACTAGGCAGAGCCATAAGAAAGCTGTGTCCTGATGCCTTCTGTCTGACAGGAATCGACTCTTTCACTTGTTAGCAAAGCAAAGTTGCACTTTGCTCGTTGAGCTTCCCCTAAGGAACAACAGTGCTTTGCACCGTGAAAGCAAGCTCCAGCCCTGGAGTTTTAGATACATATGATTTACTTTCCAAAACCATAAGAAATATGTGCCCTGATGTCTCCTGTCTGTCAGAAATCAAGAGTTTCACGTGTTAGAAGAGCAAAGGTGCACTTTGCGATACGAGCTTCCCGTACGTAACAACTGTGTTTTTCACCAAGAAAGAAAGCTCCAGACCTGCATTCTCGAATGTATATGAATCACTTGTCGAAGCCATAAGAAATGTGTGTCCTTTAGCCTTCTGTCTTGCAAGAATCAGCTGTTTCTCTTGTTAGCAACGAAAAGTTGCACTTTGCGGGATGAGCTTCGCTTAAGAAACAAGGTTGTTTTTCACCGAGAAAGAAAGCTCCATGACTGGATTCTCAGATGCATATGAGAATCTTTCTAAAGCCATAAGAAATATGTGTCCTGATACATTCTTTCTGACAGGAATCGACTGTTTCACTTGTTAGCAGAAAAATGCTAGTCTTTGCGAGCTGAACTTCCCCTAAGGAACAACTGTGCTTTGCATCCAGAAAGAGAGCTCCAGTCCTGGATTCTCTGATGCATGTGATTCACTAGCCAGAGCCATAAGAAAGCTGTGTCCTGATGCCTTCTGTCTGACAGGAATCGACTGTTTCACTTGTTAGCAAAGCAAAGTTGCACTTTGCTCGTTGAGCTTTCCCTAAGGAACAACAGTGCTTTGCACCGTGAAAGCAAGCTCCAGCCATGGAGTTTTAGATGCATATGATTTACTTTCCAAAACCATAAGAAATATGTGCCCTAATGTCTCCTGTCTGTCACAAATCAAGAGTTTCACGTGTTAGAAGAGCAAAGGTGCACTTTGCGATACGAGCTTCCCATACGTAAGAACCGTGTTTTTCACCAAGAGAGAAAGCTCCAGACCTGCATTCTCGAATGTATATGAATCACTTGTCGAAGCCATAAGAAATGTGTGTCCTTTAGCCTTCTGTCTTGCAAGAATCAGCTCTTTCTCTTTTTAGCAACGAAAAGTTGCCCTTTGCGAGATGAGCTTCGCTTAAGGAACAAAGTTGTTTTTCACCGAGAAAGAAAGATCCAGGACTGGATACTCAGATGCATATTATTCACTTACCAAAGCCATAAGAAATGTGTGTCCTTATGCCTTCTGTCTTGCAAGAATCAGCTGTTTCTCTTGTTAGCAATGAAATTTGCACTTTGCGAGATGAGCTTCCCCTAAGGAACAAAGTTGTTTTTCACCGAGAAAGAAAGATCCATGACTGGATTCTCAGATGCATGTGATTCACTAGCCAGAGCTGTGTCCTGATGCCTTCTGTCTGACAGGAATCGACTGTTTCACTTGTTAGTAGAAAAATGCTACTCTTTGCGAGCTGAACTTCCCCTAAGGAACAACTGTGCTTTGCATCCAGAGAGAGAGCTCCAGTCCTGGATTCTCTGATGCATGTGATTCACTAGCCAGAGCCATAAGAAAGCTGTGTCCTGATGCCTTCTCTCTGACAGGAATCGACTCTTTCACTTGTTAGCAACGCAAAGTTGCACTTTGCTCGTTGAGCTTCCCCTAAGGAACAACAGTGCTTTGCACCGTGAAAGCAAACTCCAGCCCTGGAGTTTTAGATACATATGATTTACTTTCCAAAACCATAAGAAATATGTGCCCTGATGTCTCCTGTCTGTCAGAAATCAAGAGTTTCACGTGTTAGAAGAGCAAAGGTGCACTTTGCGATACGAGCTTCCCGTACGTAACAACTGTGTTTTTCACCAAGAAAGAAAGCTCCAGACCTGCATGCTCGAATGTATATGAATCACTTGTCGAAGCCATAAGAAATGTGTGTCCTTTAGCCTTCTGTCTTGCAAGAATCAGCTCTTTCTCTTGTTAGCAACGAAAAGTTGCACTTTGCGAGATGAGCTTCTCTTAAGGAACAAAGTTGTTTTTCACCGAGAAAGAAAGATCCAGGACTGGATTCTCAGATGCATATTATTCACTTACCAAAGCCATAAGAAATGTGTGTCATTTAGCCTTCTGTCTTGCAAGAATCAGCTCCTTCTCGTGTTAGAAACGAAAAGTTGCACTTTGCGAGATGAGCTTCGCTTAAGGAACAAAGTTGTTTTTCACCGAGAAAGAAAGATCCATGACTGGATTCTCAGATGCATATGAGAATTTTTCTAAAGCCATAAGAAATATGTGTCCTAATACATTCTTTCTGACAGGAATCGACTGTTTCACTTGTTAGCAGAAAAATGCTAGTCTTTGCGAGCTGAACTTCCCCTAAGGAACAACTGTGCTTTGCATCCAGAAAGAGAGCTCCAGTCCTGGATTCTCTGATGCATGTGATTCACTAGCCAGAGCCATAAGAAAGCTGTGTCCTGATGCCTTCTGTCTGACAGGAATCGACTCTTTCACTTGTTACCAAAGCAAAGTTGCACTTTGCTCGTTGAGCTTTCCCTAAGGAACAACAGTGCTTTGCACCGTGAAAGCAAGCTCCAGCCCTGGAGTTTTAGATGCATATGATTTACTTTCCAAAACCATAAGAAATATGTGCCCTGATGTCTCCTGTCTGTCAGAAATCAAGAGTTTCACGTGTTAGAAGAGCAAAGGTGCACTTTGCCATACGAGCTTCCCGTACGTAACAACTCTGTTTTTCACCAAGAGAGAAAGCTCCAGACCTGCATGCTCGAATGTATATGAATCACTTGTCGAAGCCATAAGAAATGTGTGTCCTTTAGCCTTCTGTCTTGCAAGAATCAGCTGTTTCTCTTGTTAGCAACGAAAAGTTGCACTTTGCGAGATGAGCTTCGCTTCAGAAACAAGGTTGTTTTTCACCGAGAAAGAAAGATCCATGACTGGATTCTCAGATGCATATGAGAATCTTTCTAGAGCCATAAGAAATATGTGTCCTGATACATTCTTTCTGACAGGAATCGACTGTTTCACTTGTTAGCAGAAAAATGCTAGTCTTTGCGAGTTGAACTTCCCCTAAGGAACAACAGTGCTTTGCATCCAGAAAGAGAGCTCCAGTCCTGGATTCTCTGATGCATGTGATTCACTAGCCAGAGCCATAAGAAAGCTGTATCCTGATGCCTTCTGTCTGACAGGAATCGACTGTTTCACTTGTTAGCAACGCAAAGTTGCACTTTGCTCGTTGAGCTTCCCATAAGGAACAACAGTGCTTTGCACCGTGAAAGCAAGCTCCAGCCATGGAGTTTTAGATGCATATGATTTACTTTCCAAAACCATAAGAAATATGTGCCCTGATGTCTCCTGTCTGGCAGAAATCAAGAGTTTCACGTGTTAGAAGAGCAAAGGTGCACTTTGCGATACGAGCTTCCCGTACGTAACAACTGTGTTTTTCACCAAGAAAGAAAGCTCCAGACCTGCATTCTCGAATGTATATGAATCACTTGTCGAAGCCATAAGAAATGTGTGTCCTTTAGCCTTCTGTCTTGCAAGAATCAGCTCTTTCTCTTGTTAGCAACGAAAAGTTGCACTTTGCGAGATGAGCTTCGCTTAAGGAACAAAGTTGTTTTTCACCGAGAAAGAAAGATCCAGGACTGGATTCTCAGATACATATTATTCACTTACCAAAGCCATAAGAAATGTGTGTCCTTATGCCTTTGGTCTTGCAAGAATCAGCTGTTTCTCTTGTTAGCAATGAAATTGCCCTTTGGGAGATGAGCTTCCCCTAAGGAACAAGGTTGTTTTTCACCGAGAAAGAAAGATCCATGGCTGGATTCTCAGATGCATGTGATTCACTAGCCAGAGCCATAAGAAAGCTGTGTCCTGATGCCTTCTGTCTGACAGGAATCGACTGTTTCACTTGTTAGTAGAAAAATGCTACTCTTTGCGAGCTGAACTTCCCCTAAGGAACAACTGTGCTTTGCATCCAGAGAGAGAGCTCCAGTCCTGGATTCTCTGATGCATGTGATTCACTAGCCAGAGCCATAAGAAAGCTGTGTCCTGATGCCTTCTGTCTGACAGGAATCGACTCTTTCACTTGTTAGCAAAGCAAAGTTGCACTTTGCTCGTTGAGCTTCCCCTAAGGAACAACAGTGCTTTGCACCGTGAAAGTAAGCTCCAGCCCTGGAGTTTTAGATACATATGATTTACTTTCCAAAACCATAAAAAATATGTGCCCTGATGTCTCCTGTCTGTCAGAAATCAAGAGTTTCACGTGTTAGAAGAGCAAAGGTGCACTTTGCGATACGAGCCTCCCGTACGTAACAACTGTGTTTTTCACGAAGAAAGAAAGTTCCAGACCTGCATTCTCGAATGTATATGAATCACTTGTCGAAGCCATAAGAAATGTGTGTCCTTTAGCCTTCTGTCTTGCAAGAATCAGCTGTTTCTCTTGTTAGCAACGAAAAGTTGCACTTTGCGAGATGAGCTTCTCTTAAGGAACAAAGTTGTTTTTCACCGAGAAAGAAAGATCCAGGACCGGATTCTCAGATGCATATTATTCACTTACCAAAGCCATAAGAAATGTGTGTCATTTAGCCTTCTGTCTTGCAAGAATCAGCTCCTTCTCGTGTTAGAAACGAAAAGTTGCACTTTGCGAGATGAGCTTCGCTTAAGGAACAAAGTTGTTTTTCACCGAGAAAGAAAGATCCATGACTGGATTCTCAGATGCATATGAGAATTTTTCTAAAGCCATAAGAAATATGTGTCCTAATACATTCTTTCTGACAGGAATCGACTGTTTCACTTGTTAGCAGAAAAATGCTAGTCTTTGCGAGCTGAACTTCCCCTAAGGAACAACTGTGCTTTGCATCCAGAAAGAGAGCTCCAGTCCTGGATTCTCTGATGCATGTGATTCACTAGCCAGAGCCATAAGAAAGCTGTGTCCTGATGCCTTCTGTCTGACAGGAATCGACTCTTTCACTTGTTAGCAAAGCAAAGTTGCACTTTGCTCGTTGAGCTTTCCCTAAGGAACAACAGTGCTTTGCACCGTGAAAGCAAACTCCAGCCCTGGAGTTTTAGATGCATATGATTTACTTTCCAAAACCATAAGAAATATGTGCCCTGATGTCTCCTGTCTGGCAGAAATCAAGAGTTTCACGTGTTAGAAGAGCAAAGGTGCACTTTGCGATACGAGCTTCCCGTACGTAACAACTGTGTTTTTCACCAAGAGAGAAAGCTCCAGACCTGCATGCTCGAAAGTATATGAATCACTTGTCGAAGCCATAAGAAATGTGTGTCCTTTAGCCTTCTGTCTTGCAAGAATCAGCTCTTTCTCTTGTTAGCAACGAAAAGTTGCACTTTGCGAGATGAGCTTCGCTTAAGGAACAAAGTTGTTTTTCACCGAGAAAGAAAGATCCAGGACTGGATTCTCAGATACATATTATTCACTTACCAAAGCCATAAGAAATGTGTGTCCTTATGCCTTTGGTCTTGCAAGAATCAGCTGTTTCTCTTGTTAGCAATGAAATTTGCCCTTTGCGAGATGAGCTTCCCCTAAGGAACAAGGTTGTTTTTCACCGAGAAAGAAAGATCCATGACTGGATTCTCAGATGCATGTGATTCACTAGCCAGAGCCATAAGAAAGCTGTGTCCTGATGCCTTCTGTCTGACAGGAATCGACTGTTTCACTTGTTAGTAGAAAAATGCTACTCTTTGTGAGCTGAACTTCCCCTAAGGAACAACTGTGCTTTGCATCCAGAGAGAGAGCTCCAGTCCTGGATTCTCTGATGCATGTGATTCACTAGCCAGAGCCATAAGAAAGCTGTGTCCTGATGCCTTCTGTCTGACAGCAATCGACTCTTTCACTTGTTAGCAAAGCAAAGTTGCACTTTGCTCGTTGAGCTTCCCCTAAGGAACAACAGTGCTTTGCAACGTGAAAGTAAGCTCCAGCCCTGGAGTTTTAGATACATATGATTTACTTTCCAAAACCATAAGAAATATGTGCCCTGATGTCTCCTGTCTGTCAGAAATCAAGAGTTTCACGTGTTAGAAGAGCAAAGGTGCACTTTGCGATACGAGCTTCCCGTACGTAACAACTGTTTTTCACCAAGAAAGAAAGCTCCAGACCTGCATTCTCGAATGTATATGAATCACTTGTCGAAGCCATAAGAAATGTGTGTCCTTTAGCCTTCTGTCTTGCAAGAATCAGCTGTTTCTCTTGTTAGCAACGAAAAGTTGCACTTTGCGAGATGAGCTTCGCTTAAGGAACAAAGTTGTTTTTCACCGAGAAAGAAAGATCCAGGACTGGATTCTCAGATACATATTATTCAGTTACCAAAGCCATAAGAAATGTGTGTCCTTATGCCTTTGGTCTTGCAAGAATCAGCTGTTTCTCTTGTTAGCAATGAAATTGCCCTTTGCGAGATGAGCTTCCCCTAAGGAACAAGGTTGTTTTTCACCGAGAAAGAAAGATCCATGACTGGATTCTCAGATGCATGTGATTCACTAGCCAGAGCCATAAGAAAGCTGTGTCCTGATGCCTTCTGTCTGACAGGAATCGACTGTTTCACTTGTTAGTAGAAAAATGCTACTCTTTGCGAGCTGAACTTCCCCTAAGGAACAACTGTGCTTTGCATCCAGAGAGAGAGCTCCAGTCCTGGATTCTCTGATGCATGTGATTCACTAGGCAGAGCCATAAGAAAGCTGTGTCCTGATGCCTTCTGTCTGACAGGAATCGACTCTTTCACTTGTTAGCAAAGCAAAGTTGCACTTTGCTCGTTGAGCTTCCCCTAAGGAACAACAGTGCTTTGCACCGTGAAAGCAAGCTCCAGCCCTGGAGTTTTAGATACATATGATTTACTTTCCAAAACCATAAGAAATATGTGCCCTGATGTCTCCTGTCTGTCAGAAATCAAGAGTTTCACGTGTTAGAAGAGCAAAGGTGCACTTTGCGATACGAGCTTCCCGTACGTAACAACTGTGTTTTTCACCAAGAAAGAAAGCTCCAGACCTGCATTCTCGAATGTATATGAATCACTTGTCGAAGCCATAAGAAATGTGTGTCCTTTAGCCTTCTGTCTTGCAAGAATCAGCTGTTTCTCTTGTTAGCAACGAAAAGTTGCACTTTGCGGGATGAGCTTCGCTTAAGAAACAAGGTTGTTTTTCACCGAGAAAGAAAGCTCCATGACTGGATTCTCAGATGCATATGAGAATCTTTCTAAAGCCATAAGAAATATGTGTCCTGATACATTCTTTCTGACAGGAATCGACTGTTTCACTTGTTAGCAGAAAAATGCTAGTCTTTGCGAGCTGAACTTCCCCTAAGGAACAACTGTGCTTTGCATCCAGAAAGAGAGCTCCAGTCCTGGATTCTCTGATGCATGTGATTCACTAGCCAGAGCCATAAGAAAGCTGTGTCCTGATGCCTTCTGTCTGACAGGAATCGACTGTTTCACTTGTTAGCAAAGCAAAGTTGCACTTTGCTCGTTGAGCTTTCCCTAAGGAACAACAGTGCTTTGCACCGTGAAAGCAAGCTCCAGCCATGGAGTTTTAGATGCATATGATTTACTTTCCAAAACCATAAGAAATATGTGCCCTGATGTCTCCTGTCTGTCACAAATCAAGAGTTTCACGTGTTAGAAGAGCAAAGGTGCACTTTGCGATACGAGCTTCCCGTACGTAACAACTGTGTTTTTCACCAAGAAAGAAAGCTCCAGACCTGCATGCTCGAATGTATATGAATCACTTGTCGAAGCCATAAGAAATGTGTGTCCTTTAGCCTTCTGTCTTGCAAGAATCAGCTCTTTCTCTTGTTAGCAACGAAAAGTTGCACTTTGCGAGATGAGCTTCGCTTAAGGAACAAAGTTGTTTTTCACCGAGAAAGAAAGATCCAGGACTGGATTCTCAGATACATATTATTCACTTACCAAAGCCATAAGAAATGTGTGTCCTTATGCCTTCTGTCTTGCAAGAATCAGCTGTTTCTCTTGTTAGCAATGAAATTGCCCTTTGCGAGATGAGCTTCCCCTAAGGAACAAGGTTGTTTTTCACCGAGAAAGAAAGATCCATGACTGGATTCTCAGATGCATGTGATTCACTAGCCAGAGCCCTAAGAAAGCTGTGTCCTGATGCCTTCTGTCTGACAGGAATCGACTCTTTCACTTGTTAGCAAAGCAAAGTTGCACTTTGCTCGTTGAGCTTCCCCTAAGGAACAACAGTGCTTTGCACCGTGAAAGCAAACTCCAGCCCTGGAGTTTTAGATGCATATGATTTACTTTCCAAAACCATAAGAAATATGTGCCCTGATGTCTCCTGTCTGTCACAAATCAAGAGTTTCACGTTTTAGAAGAGCAAAGGTGCACTTTGCCATACGAGCTTCCCGTACGTAACAACTGTGTTTTTCACCAAGAAGGAAAGTTCCAGACCTGCATGCTCGAAGGTATATGAATCACTTGTCGAAGCCATAAGAAATGTGTGTCCTTTAGCCTTCTGTCTTGCAAGAATCAGCTCTTTCTCTTGTTAGCAACGAAAAGTTGCACTTTGCGAGATGAGCTTCGCTTAAGGAACAAAGTTGTTTTTCACCGAGAAAGAAAGATCCAGGACTGGATTCTCAGATGCATATGAGACTCTTTCTAAAGCCATGAGAAATATGTGTTCTGATACATTCTTTCTGACAGGAATCGACTGTTTCACTTGTTAGCAGAAAAATGCTAGTCTTTGCGAGCTGAACTTCCCCTAAGGAACAACTGTGCTTTGCATCCAGAAAGAGAGCTCCATTCCTGGATTCTCTGATGCATGTGATTCACTAGCCAGAGCCATAAGAAAGCTGTGTCCTGATGCCTTCTGTCTGACAGGAATCGACTGTTTCACTTGTTAGCAAAGCAAAGTTGCACTTTGCTCGTTGAGCTTCCCCTATGGAACAACAGTGCTTTGCACCGTGAAAGCAAGCTCCAGCCCTGGAATTTTAGATGCATATGATTTACTTTCCAAAACCATAAGAAATATGTGCCCTGATGTCTCCTGTCTGGCAGAAATCAAGAGTTTCACGTGTTAGAAGAGCAAAGGTGCACTTTGCGATACGAGCTTCCCGTACGTAACAACTGTGTTTTTCACCAAGAGAGAAAGCTCCAGACCTGCATGCTCGAATGTATATGAATCACTTGTCGAAGCCATAAGAAATGTGTGTCCTTTAGCCTTCTGTCTTGCAAGAATCAGCTGTTTCTCTTTTTAGCAACGAAAAGTTGCACTTTGCGAGATGAGCTTCTCTTAAGGAACAAAGTTGTTTTTCACCGAGAAAGAAAGATCCAGGACCGGATTCTCAGATGCATATTATTCACTTACCAAAGCCATAAGAAATGTGTGTCTTCATGCCTTTGGTCTTGCAAGAATCAGCTGTTTCTCTGTTAGCAATGAAATTTGCACATTGCGAGATGAGCGTCTCTTAAGGAACAAAGTTGTTTTTCACCGAGAAAGAAAGATCCATGACTGGATTCTCAGATGCATATTATTCACTTACCAAAACCATAAGAAATGTGTGTCTTTATGCCTTTGGTCTTGCAAGAATCAGCTGTTTCTCTTTTTAGCAACGAAAAGTTGCACTTTGCGAGATGAGCTTCTCTTAAGGAACAAAGTTTTTTTCACCGAGAAAGAAAGATCCATGACTGGATTCTCAGATGCATGTGATTCACTAGCCAGAGGCATAAGAAAGCTGTGTCCTGATGCCTTCTGTCTGACAGGAATCGACTCTTTCACTTGTTAGCAAAGCAAAGTTGCACTTTGCTCGTTGAGCTTCCCCTAAGGAACAACAGTGCTTTGCACCGTGAAAGCAAACTCCAGCCCTGGAGTTTTAGATGCATATGATTTACTTTCCAAAACCATAAGAAATATGTGCCCTGATGTCTCCTGTCTGTCACAAATCAAGAGTTTCACGTTTTAGAAGAGCAAAGGTGCACTTTGCCATACGAGCTTCCCGTACGTAACAACTGTGTTTTTCGCCAAGAAAGAAAGCTTCAGACCTGCATTCTCGAATGTATATGAATCACTTGTCGAAGCCATAAGAAATGTGTGACCTTTGGCCTTCTGTCTTGCAAGAATCAGCTGTTTCTCTTGTTAGCAACGCAAAATTGCACTTTGCGAGCTGAACTTCCCCTAATGAACAACTGTGCTTTGCATCCAGAAAGAGAGCTCCAGTCCTGGATTCTCTGATGCATGTGTTTCACTAGCCAGAGCCATAAGAAAGCTGTGTCCTAATGCCTTCTGTCTGACAGGAATCGCGTCTTTCACTTGTTAGCCAAGCAAAGTTGCACTTTGCTCGTTGAGCTTTCCCTAAGGAACAACAGTGCTTTGCACCGTGAAAGCAAACTCCAGCACTGGAGTTTTAGATGCATATGATTTACTTTCCAAAACCATAAGAAATATGTGCCCTGATGTCTCCTGTCTGTCACAAATCAAGAGTTTCACGTGTTAGAAGAGCAAAGGTGCACTTTGCGATACGAGCTTCCCGTACGTAACAACTGTGTTTTTCACCAAGAAAGAAAGTTCCAGACCTGCATTCTCGAATGTATATGAATCACTTGTCGAAGCCATAAGAAATGTGTGTCCTTTAGCCTTCTGTCTTGCAAGAATCAGCTCTTTCTCTTGTTAGCAACGAAAAGTTGCACTTTGCGAGATGAGCTTCGCTTAAGGAACAAAGTTGTTTTTCACCGAGAAAGAAAGATCCAGGACTGGATTCTCAGATACATATTATTCACTTACCAAAGCCATAAGAAATGTGTGTCCTTATGCCTTTGGTCTTGCAAGAATCAGCTGTTTCTCTTGTTAGCAATGAAATTGCCCTTTGCGAGATGAGCTTCCCCTAAGGAACAAAGTTGTTTTTCACCGAGAAAGAAAGATCCATGACTGGATTCTCAGATGCATATGAGACTCTTTCTAAAGGCATGAGAAATATGTGTTCTGATACATTCTTTCTGACAGGAATCGACTGTTTCACTTGTTAGCAGAAAAATGCTACTCTTTGCGAGCTGAACTTCCCCTAAGGAACAACTGTGCTTTGCATCCAGAGAGAGAGCTCCAGTCCTGGATTCTCTGATGCATGTGATTCACTAGGCAGAGCCATAAGAAAGCTGTGTCCTGATGCCTTCTGTCTGACAGGAATCGACTCTTTCACTTGTTAGCAAAGCAAAGTTGCACTTTGCTCGTTGAGCTTCCCCTAAGGAACAACAGTGCTTTGCACCGTGAAAGCAAACTCCAGCCCTGGAGTTTTAGATGCATATGATTTACTTTCCAAAACCATAAGAAATATGTGCCCTGATGTCTCCTGTCTGTCAGAAATCAAGAGTTTCACGTTTTAGAAGAGCAAAGGTGCTCTTTCCGATACGAGCTTCCCGTACGTAACAACTGTGTTTTTCGCCAAGAAAGAAAGCTTCAGACCTGCATTCTCGAATGTATATGAATCACTTGTCGAAGCCATATGAAATGTGTGACCTTTGGCCTTCTGTCTTGCAAGAATCAGCTGTTTCTCTTGTTAGCAACGCAAAATTGCACTTTGCGAGCTGAACTTCCCCTAAGGAACAACTGTGCTTTGCATCCAGAGAGAGAGCTCCAGTCCTGGATTCTCTGATGCATGTGATTCACTAGCCAGAGCCATAAGAAAGCTGTGTCCTGATGCCTTCTGTCTGACAGGAATCGACTCTTTCACTTGTTAGCAAAGCAAAGTTGCACTTTGCTCGTTGAGCTTCCCCTAAGGAACAACAGTGCTTTGCACCGTGAAAGCAAGCTCCAGCCATGGAGTTTTAGATGCATATGATTTACTTTCCAAAACCATAAGAAATATGTGCCCTGATGTCTCCTGTCTGTCACAAATCAAGAGTTTCACGTGTTAGAAGAGCAAAGGTGCACTTTGCGATACGAGCTTCCCGTACGTAACAACTGTGTTTTTCACCAAGAAAGAAAGCTCCAGACCTGCATGCTCGAATGTATATGAATCACTTGTCGAAGCCATAAGAAATGTGTGTCCTTTAGCCTTCTGTCTTGCAAGAATCAGCTCTTTCTCTTGTTAGCAACGAAAAGTTGCCCTTTGCGAGATGAGCTTCGCTTAAGGAACAAAGTTGTTTTTCACCGAGAAAGAAAGATCCAGGACTGGATTCTCAGATACATATTATTCAGTTACCAAAGCCATAAGAAATGTGTGTCCTTATGCCTTTGGTCTTGCAAGAATCAGCTGTTTCTCTTGTTAGCAATGAAATTGCCCTTTGCGAGATGAGCTTCCCCTAAGGAACAAGGTTGTTTTTCACCGAGAAAGAAAGATCCATGACTGGATTCTCAGATGCATGTGATTCACTAGCCAGAGCCATAAGAAAGCTGTGTCCTGATGCCTTCTGTATGACAGGAATCGACTGTTTCACTTGTTAGTAGAAAAATGCTACTCTTTGCGAGCTGAACTTCCCCTAAGGAACAACTGTGCTTTGCATCCAGAGAGAGAGCTCCAGTCCTGGATTCTCTGATGCATGTGATTCACTAGGCAGAGCCATAAGAAAGCTGTGTCCTGATGCCTTCTGTCTGACAGGAATCGACTCTTTCACTTGTTAGCAAAGCAAAGTTGCACTTTGCTCGTTGAGCTTCCCCTAAGGAACAACAGTGCTTTGCACCGTGAAAGCAAGCTCCAGCCCTGGAGTTTTAGATACATATGATTTACTTTCCAAAACCATAAGAAATATGTGCCCTGATGTCTCCTGTCTGTCAGAAATCAAGAGTTTCACGTGTTAGAAGAGCAAAGGTGCACTTTGCGATACGAGCTTCCCGTACGTAACAACTGTGTTTTTCACCAAGAAAGAAAGCTCCAGACCTGCATTCTCGAATGTATATGAATCACTTGTCGAAGCCATAAGAAATGTGTGTCCTTTAGCCTTCTGTCTTGCAAGAATCAGCTCTTTCTCTTGTTAGCAACGAAAAGTTGCACTTTGCGAGATGAGCTTCGCTTAAGAAACAAGGTTGTTTTTCACCGAGAAAGAAAGCTCCATGACTGGATTCTCAGATGCATATGAGAATCTTTCTAAAGCCATAAGAAATATGTGTCCTGATACATTCTTTCTGACAGGAATCGACTGTTTCACTTGTTAGCAGAAAAATGCTACTCTTTGCGAGCTGAACTTCCCCTAAGGAACAACTGTGCTTTGCATCCAGAAAGAGAGCTCCAGTCCTGGATTCTCTGATGCATGTGATTCACTAGCCAGAGCCATAAGAAAGCTGTGTCCTGATGCCTTCTGTCTGACAGGAATCGACTCTTTCACTTGTTAGCAAAGCAAAGTTGCACTTTGCTCGTTGAGCTTCCCCTAAGGAACAAGAGTGCTTTGCACCGTGAAAGCAAACTCCAGCCCTGGAGTTTTAGATGCATATGATTTACTTTCCAAAACCATAAGAAATATGTGCCCTGATGTCTCCTGTCTGTCACAAATCAAGAGTTTCACGTGTTAGAAGAGCAAAGGTGCACTTTGCGATACGAGCTTCCCGTACGTAACAACTGTGTTTTTCACCAAGAGAGAAAGCTCCAGACCTGCATGCTCGAATGTATATGAATCACTTGTCGAAGCCATAAGAAATGTGTGTCCTTTAGCCTTCTGTCTTGCAAGAATCAGCTGTTTCTCTTGTTAGCAACGAAAAGTTGCACTTTGCGAGATGAGCTTCTCTTAAGGAACAAAGTTGTTTTTCACCGAGAAAGAAAGATCCAGGACTGGATTCTCAGATGCATATTATTCACTTACCAAAGCCATAAGAAATGTGTGTCTTTATGCCTTTGGTCTTGCAAGAATCGACTGTTTCTCTTTTTAGCAACGAAAAGTTGCACTTTGCGAGATGAGCTTCTCTTAAGGAACAAAGTTGTTTTTCACCGAGAAAGAAAGATCGATGACTGGATTCTCAGATGCATGTGATTCACTAGCCAGAGGCATAAGAAAGCTGTGTCCTGATGCCTTCTGTCTGACAGGAATCGACTCTTTCACTTGTTAGCAAAGCAAAGTTGCACTTTGCTCGTTGAGCTTCCCCTAAGGAACAACAGTGCTTTGCACCGTGAACGCAAGCTCCAGCCCTGGAGTTTTAGATGCATATGATTTACTTTCCAAAACCATAAGAAATATGTGCCCTGATGTCTCCTGTCTGTCAGAAATCAAGAGTTTCACGTTTTAGAAGAGCAAAGGTGCTCTTTCCGATACGAGCTTCCCGTACGTAACAACTGTGTTTTTCGCCAAGAAAGAAAGCTTCAGACCTGCATTCTCGAATGTATATGAATCACTTGTCGAAGCCATACGAAATGTGTGACCTTTGGCCTTCTGTCTTGCAAGAATCAGCTGTTTCTCTTGTTAGCAACGCAAAATTGCACTTTGCGAGCTGAACTTCCCCTAAGGAACAACTGTGCTTTGCATCCAGAAAGAGAGCTCCAGTCCTGGATTCTCTGATGCATGTGTTTCACTAGCCAGAGCCATAAGAAAGCTGTGTCCTAATGCCTTCTGTCTGACAGGAATCGACTCTTTCACTTGTTAGCCAAGCAAAGTTGCACTTTGCTCGTTGAGCTTTCCCTAAGGAACAACAGTGCTTTGCACCGTGAAAGCAAACTCCAGCCCTGGAGTTTTAGATGCATATGATTTACTTTCCAAAACCATAAGAAATATGTGCCCTGATGTCTCCTGTCTGTCACAAATCAAGAGTTTCACGTGTAAGAGGAGCAAAGGTGCACTTTGCGATACGAGCTTCCCGTACGTAACAACTGTGTTTTTCACCAAGAAAGAAAGTTCCAGACCTGCATTCTCGAATGTATATGAATCACTTGTCGAAGCCATAAGAAATGTGTGTCCTTTAGCCTTCTGTCTTGCAAGAATCAGCTGTTTCTCTTGTTAGCAACGAAAAGTTGCACTTTGCGAGATGAGCTTCGCTTAAGAAACAAGGTTGTTTTTCACCGAGAAGGAAAGATCCATGACTGGATTCTCAGATGCATATGAGAATCTTTCTAGAGCCATAAGAAATATGTGTCCTGATACATTCTTTCTGACAGGAATCGACTGTTTCACTTGTTAGCAGAAAAATGCTAGTCTTTGCGAGCTGAACTTCCCCTAAGGAACAACAGTGCTTTGCATCCAGAAAGAGAGCTCCAGTCCTGGATTCTCTGATGCATGTGATTCACTAGCCAGAGCCATAAGAAAGCTGTGTCCTGATGCCTTCTGTCTGACAGGAATCGACTCTTTCACTTGTTAGCAAAGCAAAGTTGCACTTTGCTCGTTGAGCTTCCCCTAAGGAACAACAGTGCTTTGCACCGTGAAAGCAAGCTCCAGCCATGGAGTTTTAGATGCATATGATTTACTTTCCAAAACCATAAGAAATATGTGCCCTGATGTCTCCTGTCTGTCACAAATCAAGAGTTTCACGTGTTAGAAGAGCAAAGGTGCACTTTGCGATACGAGCTTCCCGTACGTAACAACTGTGTTTTTCACCAAGAAAGAAAGCTCCAGACCTGCATTCTCGAATGTATATGAATCACTTGTCGAAGCCATAAGAAATGTGTGTCCTTTAGCCTTCTGTCTTGCAAGAATCAGCTCTTTCTCTTGTTAGCAACGAAAAGTTGCACTTTGCGAGATGAGCTTCGCTTAAGGAACAAAGTTGTTTTTCACCGAGAAAGAAAGATCCAGGACTGGATTCTCAGATACATATTATTCACTTACCAAAGCCATAAGAAATGTGTGTCCTTATGCCTTTGGTCTTGCAAGAATCAGCTGTTTCTCTTGTTAGCAATGAAATTGCCCTTTGCGAGATGAGCTTCCCCTAAGGAACAAGGTTGTTTTTCACCGAGAAAGAAAGATCCATGACTGGATTCTCAGATGCATGTGATTCACTAGCCAGAGCCATAAGAAAGCTGTGTCCTGATGCCTTCTGTCTGACAGGAATCGACTGTTTCACTTGTTAGTAGAAAAATGCTACTCTTAGCGAGCTGAACTTCCCCTAAGGAACAACTGTGCTTTGCATCCAGAGAGAGAGCTCCAGTCCTGGATTCTCTGATGCATGTGATTCACTAGCCAGAGCCATAAGAAAGCTGTGTCCTGATGCCTTCTGTCTGACAGGAATCGACTCTTTCACTTGTTAGCAAAGCAAAGTTGCACTTTGCTCGTTGAGCTTCCCCTAAGGAACAACAGTGCTTTGCACCGTGAAAGAAAGCTCCAGCCCTGGAGTTTTAGATTCATATGATTTACTTTCCAAAACCATAAGAAATATGTGCCCTGATGTCTCCTGTCTGTCAGAAATCAAGAGTTTCACGTGTTAGAAGAGCAAAGGTGCACTTTGCGATATGAGCTTCCCGTACGTAACAACTGTGTTTTTCACCAAGAGAGAAAGCTCCAGACCTGCATGCTCGAATGTATATGAATCACTTGTCGAAGCCATACGAAATGTGTGTCCTTTAGCCTTCTGTCTTGCAAGAATCAGCTGTTTCTCTTGTTAGCAACGAAAAGTTGCACTTTGCGAGATGAGCTTCGCTTAAGAAACAAGGTTGTTTTTCACCGAGAAGGAAAGATCCATGACTGGATTCTCAGATGCATATGAGAATCTTTCTAAAGCCATAAGAAATATGTGTCCTGATACATTCTTTCTGACAGGAATCGACTGTTTCACTTGTTAGCAGAAAAATGCTAGTCTTTGCGAGCTGAACTTCCCCTAAGGAACAACAGTGCTTTGCATCCAGAAAGAGAGCTCCAGTCCTGGATTCTCTGATGCATGTGATTCACTAGCCAGAGCCATAAGAAAGCTGTGTCCTGATGCCTTCTGTCTGACAGGAATCGACTCTTTCACTTGTTAGCAAAGCAAAGTTGCACTTTGCTCGTTGAGCTTCCCCTAAGGAACAACAGTGCTTTGCACCGTGAAAGCAAGCTCCAGCCATGGAGTTTTAGATGCATATGATTTACTTTCCAAAACCATAAGAAATATGTGCCCTGATGTCTCCTGTCTGTCACAAATCAAGAGTTTCACGTGTTAGAAGAGCAAAGGTGCACTTTGCGATACGAGCTTCCCGTACGTAACAACTGTGTTTTTCACCAAGAAAGAAAGCTCCAGACCTGCATTCTCGAATGTATATGAATCACTTGTCGAAGCCATAAGAAATGTGTGTCCTTTAGCCTTCTGTCTTGCAAGAATCAGCTCTTTCTCTTGTTAGCAACGAAAAGTTGCACTTTGCGAGATGAGCTTCGCTTAAGGAACAAAGTTGTTTTTCACCGAGAAAGAAAGATCCAGGACTGGATTCTCAGATACATATTATTCACTTACCAAAGCCATAAGAAATGTGTGTCCTTATGCCTTTGGTCTTGCAAGAATCAGCTGTTTCTCTTGTTAGCAATGAAATTGCCCTTTGCGAGATGAGCTTCCCCTAAGGAACAAGGTTGTTTTTCACCGAGAAAGAAAGATCCATGACTGGATTCTCAGATGCATGTGATTCACTAGCCAGAGCCATAAGAAAGCTGTGTCCTGATGCCTTCTGTCTGACAGGAATCGACTGTTTCACTTGTTAGTAGAAAAATGCTACTCTTAGCGAGCTGAACTTCCCCTAAGGAACAACTGTGCTTTGCATCCAGAGAGAGAGCTCCAGTCCTGGATTCTCTGATGCATGTGATTCACTAGCCAGAGCCATAAGAAAGCTGTGTCCTGATGCCTTCTGTCTGACAGGAATCGACTCTTTCACTTGTTAGCAAAGCAAAGTTGCACTTTGCTCGTTGAGCTTCCCCTAAGGAACAACAGTGCTTTGCACCGTGAAAGCAAACTCCAGCCCTGGAGTTTTAGATGCATATGATTTACTTTCCAAAACCATAAGAAATATGTGCCCTGATGTCTCCTGTCTGTCAGAAATCAAGAGTTTCACGTTTTAGAAGAGCAAAGGTGCTCTTTCCGATACGAGCTTCCCGTACGTAACAACTGTGTTTTTCGCCAAGAAAGAAAGCTTCAGACCTGCATTCTCGAATGTATATGAATCACTTGTCGAAGCCATACGAAATGTGTGACCTTTGGCCTTCTGTCTTGCAAGAATCAGCTGTTTCTCTTGTTAGCAACGCAAAATTGCACTTTGCGAGCTGAACTTCCCCTAATGAACAACTGTGCTTTGCATCCAGAAAGAGAGCTCCAGTCCTGGATTCTCTGATGCATGTGTTTCACTAGCCAGAGCCATAAGAAAGCTGTGTCCTGATGCCTTCTGTCTGACAGGAATCGCGTCTTTCACTTGTTAGCCAAGCAAAGTTGCACTTTGCTCGTTGAGCTTTCCCTAAGGAACAACAGTGCTTTGCACCGTGAAAGCAAACTCCAGCCCTGGAGTTTTACATGCATATGATTTACTTTCCAAAACCATAAGAAATATGTGCCCTGATGTCTCCTGTCTGTCACAAATCAAGAGTTTCACGTGTTAGAAGAGGAAAGGTGCACTTTGCGATACGAGCTTCCCGTACGTAACAACTGTGTTTTTCACCAAGAAAGAAAGTTCCAGACCTGCATTCTCGAATGTATATGAATCACTTGTCGAAGCCATAAGAAATGTGTGTCCTTTAGCCTTCTGTCTTGCAAGAATCAGCTGTTTCTCTTGTTAGCAACGAAAAGTTGCACTTTGCGAGATGAGCTTCGCTTAAGAAACAAGGTTGTTTTTCACCGAGAAGGAAAGCTCCATGACTGGATTCTCAGATGCATATGAGAATCTTTCTAGAGCCATAAGAAATATGTGTCCTGATACATTCTTTCTGACAGGAATCGACTGTTTCACTTGTTAGCAGAAAAATGCTAGTCTTTGCGAGCTGAACTTCCCCTAAGGAACAACTGTGCTTTGCATCCAGAAAGAGAGCTCCAGTCCTGGATTCTCTGATGCATGTGATTCACTACCAGAGCCATAAGAAAGCTGTGTCCTGATGCCTTCTGTCTGACAGGAATCGACTCTTTCACTTGTTAGCAAAGCAAAGTTGCACTTTGCTCGTTGAGCTTTCCCTAAGGAACAACAGTGCTTTGCACCGTGAAAGCAAGCTCCAGCCATGGAGTTTTAGATGCATATGATTTACTTTCCAAAACCATAAGAAATATGTGCCCTGATGTCTCCTGTCTGTCACAAATCAAGAGTTTCACGTGTTAGAAGAGCAAAGGTGCACTTTGCGATACGAGCTTCCCGTACGTAACAACTGTGTTTTTCACCAAGAAAGAAAGCTCCAGACCTGCATTCTCGAATGTATATGAATCACTTGTCGAAGCCATAAGAAATGTGTGTCCTTTGGCCTTCTGTCTTGCAAGAATCAGCTCTTTCTCTTGTTAGCAACGAAAAGTTGCACTTTGCGAGATGAGCTTCGCTTAAGGAACAAAGTTGTTTTTCACCGAGAAAGAAAGATCCAGGACTGGATTCTCAGATACATATTATTCACTTACCAAAGCCATAAGAAATGTGTGTCCTTATGCCTTTGGTCTTGCAAGAATCAGCTGTTTCTCTTGTTAGCAATGAAATTGCCCTTTGCGAGATGAGCTTCCCCTAAGGAACAAGGTTGTTTTTCACCGAGAAAGAAAGATCCATGACTGGATTCTCAGATGCATGTGATTCACTAGCCAGAGCCATAAGAAAGCTGTGTCCTGATGCCTTCTGTCTGCAAGAATCGACTGTTTCACTTGTTAGTAGAAAAATGCTACTCTTAGCGAGCTGAACTTCCCCTAAGGAACAACTGTGCTTTGCATCCAGAGAGAGAGCTCCAGTCCTGGATTCTCTGATGCATGTGATTCACTAGCCAGAGCCATAAGAAAGCTGTGTCCTGATGCCTTCTGTCTGACAGGAATCGACTCTTTCACTTGTTAGCAAAGCAAAGTTGCACTTTGCTCGTTGAGCTTCCCCTAAGGAACAACAGTGCTTTGCACCGTGAAAGAAAGCTCCAGCCCTGGAGTTTTAGATTCATATGATTTACTTTCCAAAACCATAAGAAATATGTGCCCTGATGTCTCCTGTCTGTCAGAAATCAAGAGTTTCACGTGTTAGAAGAGCAAAGGTGCACTTTGCGATACGAGCTTCCCGTACGTAACAACTGTGTTTTTCACCAAGAGAGAAAGCTCCAGACCTGCATGCTCGAATGTATATGAATCACTTGTCGAAGCCATACGAAATGTGTGTCCTTTAGCCTTCTGTCTTGCAAGAATCAGCTGTTTCTCTTGTTAGCAACGAAAAGTTGCACTTTGCGAGATGAGCTTCTCTTAAGGAACAAAGTTGTTTTTCACCGAGAAAGAAAGATCCAGGACCGGATTCTCAGATGCATATTATTCACTTACCAAAGCCATAAGAAATGTGTGTCTTCATGCCTTTGGTCTTGCAAGAATCAGCTGTTTCTCTTTTTAGCAACGAAAAGTTGCACTTTGCGAGATGAGCTTCTCTTAAGGAACAAAGTTGTTTTTCACCGAGAAAGAAAGATCCATGACTGGATTCTCAGATGCATGTGATTCACTAGCCAGAGGCATAAGAAAGCTGTGTCCTGATGCCTTCTGTCTGACAGGAATCGACTCTTTCACTTGTTAGCAAAGCAAAGTTGCACTTTGCTCGTTGAGCTTCCCCTAAGGAACAACAGTGCTTTGCACCGTGAAAGCAAACTCCAGCCCTGGAGTTTTAGATGCATATGATTTACTTTCCAAAACCATAAGAAATATGTGCTCTGATGTCTCCTGTCTGTCAGAAATCAAGAGTTTCACGTTTTAGAAGAGCAAAGGTGCTCTTTCCGATACGAGCTTCCCGTACGTAACAACTGTGTTTTTCGCCAAGAAAGAAAGCTTCAGACCTGCATTCTCGAATGTATATGAATCACTTGTCGAAGCCATACGAAATGTGTGACCTTTGGCCTTCTGTCTTGCAAGAATCAGCTGTTTCTCTTGTTAGCAACGCAAAATTGCACTTTGCGAGCTGAACTTCCCCTAATGAACAACTGTGCTTTGCATCCAGAAAGAGAGCTCCAGTCCTGGATTCTCTGATGCATGTGTTTCACTAGCCAGAGCCATAAGAAAGCTGTGTCCTAATGCCTTCTGTCTGACAGGAATCGCGTCTTTCACTTGTTAGCCAAGCAAAGTTGCACTTAGCTCGTTGAGCTTTCCCTAAGGAACAACAGTGCTTTGCACCGTGAAAGCAAACTCCAGCCCTGGAGTTTTAGATGCATATGATTTACTTTCCAAAACCATAAGAAATATGTGCCCTGATGTCTCCTGTCTGTCACAAATCAAGAGTTTCACGTGTTAGAAGAGCAAAGGTGCACTTTGCGATACGAGCTTCCCGTACGTAACAACTGTGTTTTTCACCAAGAAAGAAAGTTCCAGACCTGCATTCTCGAATGTATATGAATCACTTGTCGAAGCCATAAGAAATGTGTGTCCTTTAGCCTTCTGTCTTGCAAGAATCAGCTGTTTCTCTTGTTAGCAACGAAAAGTTGCACTTTGCGAGATGAGCTTCGCTTAAGAAACAAGGTTGTTTTTCACCGAGAAGGAAAGATCCATGACTGGATTCTCAGATGCATATGAGAATCTTTCTAGAGCCATAAGAAATATGTGTCCTGATACATTCTTTCTGACAGGAATCGACTGTTTCACTTGTTAGCAGAAAAATGCTACTCTTTGCGAGCTGAACTTCCCCTAAGGAACAACAGTGCTTTGCATCCAGAAAGAGAGCTCCAGTCCTGGATTCTCTGATGCATGTGATTCACTAGCCAGAGCCATAAGAAAGCTGTGTCCTGATGCCTTCTGTCTGACAGGAATCGACTCTTTCACTTGTTAGCAAAGCAAAGTTGCACTTTGCTCGTTGAGCTTCCCCTAAGGAACAACAGTGCTTTGCACCGTGAAAGCAAGCTCCAGCCATGGAGTTTTAGATGCATATGATTTACTTTCCAAAACCATAAGAAATATGTGCCCTGATGTCTCCTGTCTGTCACAAATCAAGAGTTTCACGTGTTAGAAGAGCAAAGGTGCACTTTGCGATACGAGCTTCCCGTACGTAACAACTGTGTTTTTCACCAAGAAAGAAAGCTCCAGACCTGCATTCTCGAATGTATATGAATCACTTGTCGAAGCCATAAGAAATGTGTGTCCTTTAGCCTTCTGTCTTGCAAGAATCAGCTCTTTCTCTTGTTAGCAACGAAAAGTTGCACTTTGCGAGATGAGCTTCGCTTAAGGAACAAAGTTGTTTTTCACCGAGAAAGAAAGATCCAGGACTGGATTCTCAGATACATATTATTCACTTACCAAAGCCATAAGAAATGTGTGTCCTTATGCCTTTGGTCTTGCAAGAATCAGCTGTTTCTCTTGTTAGCAATGAAATTGCCCTTTGCGAGATGAGCTTCCCCTAAGGAACAAGGTTGTTTTTCACCGAGAAAGAAAGATCCATGACTGGATTCTCAGATGCATGTGATTCACTAGCCAGAGCCATAAGAAAGCTGTGTCCTGATGCCTTCTGTCTGACAGGAATCGACTGTTTCACTTGTTAGTAGAAAAATGCTACTCTTAGCGAGCTGAACTTCCCCTAAGGAACAACTGTGCTTTGCATCCAGAGAGAGAGCTCCAGTCCTGGATTCTCTGATGCATGTGATTCACTAGCCAGAGCCATAAGAAAGCTGTGTCCTGATGCCTTCTGTCTGACAGGAATCGACTCTTTCACTTGTTAGCAAAGCAAAGTTGCACTTTGCTCGTTGAGCTTCCCCTAAGGAACAACAGTGCTTTGCACCGTGAAAGAAAGCTCCAGCCCTGGAGTTTTAGATTCATATGATTTACTTTCCAAAACCATAAGAAATATGTGCCCTGATGTCTCCTGTCTGTCAGAAATCAAGAGTTTCACGTGTTAGAAGAGCAAAGGTGCACTTTGCGATATGAGCTTCCCGTACGTAACAACTGTGTTTTTCACCAAGAGAGAAAGCTCCAGACCTGCATGCTCGAATGTATATGAATCACTTGTCGAAGCCATACGAAATGTGTGTCCTTTAGCCTTCTGTCTTGCAAGAATCAGCTGTTTCTCTTGTTAGCAACGAAAAGTTGCACTTTGCGAGATGAGCTTCGCTTAAGAAACAAGGTTGTTTTTCACCGAGAAGGAAAGATCCATGACTGGATTCTCAGATGCATATGAGAATCTTTCTAAAGCCATAAGAAATATGTGTCCTGATACATTCTTTCTGACAGGAATCGACTGTTTCACTTGTTAGCAGAAAAATGCTAGTCTTTGCGAGCTGAACTTCCCCTAAGGAACAACAGTGCTTTGCATCCAGAAAGAGAGCTCCAGTCCTGGATTCTCTGATGCATGTGATTCACTAGCCAGAGCCATAAGAAAGCTGTGTCCTGATGCCTTCTGTCTGACAGGAATCGACTCTTTCACTTGTTAGCAAAGCAAAGTTGCACTTTGCTCGTTGAGCTTCCCCTAAGGAACAACAGTGCTTTGCACCGTGAAAGCAAGCTCCAGCCATGGAGTTTTAGATGCATATGATTTACTTTCCAAAACCATAAGAAATATGTGCCCTGATGTCTCCTGTCTGTCACAAATCAAGAGTTTCACGTGTTAGAAGAGCAAAGGTGCACTTTGCGATACGAGCTTCCCGTACGTAACAACTGTGTTTTTCACCAAGAAAGAAAGCTCCAGACCTGCATGCTCGAATGTATATGAATCACTTGTCGAAGCCATAAGAAATGTGTGTCCTTTAGCCTTCTGTCTTGCAAGAATCAGCTGTTTCTCTTGTTAGCAACGAAAAGTTGCACTTTGCGAGATGAGCTTCGCTTAAGGAACAAAGTTGTTTTTCACCGAGAAAGAAAGATCCAGGACTGGATTCTCAGATACATATTATTCACTTACCAAAGCCATAAGAAATGTGTGTCCTTATGCCTTTGGTCTTGCAAGAATCAGCTGTTTCTCTTGTTAGCAATGAAATTGCCCTTTGCGAGATGAGCTTCCCCTAAGGAACAAGGTTGTTTTTCACCGAGAAAGAAAGATCCATGACTGGATTCTCAGATGCATGTGATTCACTAGCCAGAGCCATAAGAAAGCTGTGTCCTGATGCCTTCTGTCTGACAGGAATCGACTGTTTCACTTGTTAGTAGAAAAATGCTACTCTTAGCGAGCTGAACTTCCCCTAAGGAACAACTGTGCTTTGCATCCAGAGAGAGAGCTCCAGTCCTGGATTCTCTGATGCATGTGATTCACTAGCCAGAGCCATAAGAAAGCTGTGTCCTGATGCCTTCTGTCTGACAGGAATCGACTCTTTCACTTGTTAGCAAAGCAAAGTTGCACTTTGCTCGTTGAGCTTCCCCTAAGGAACAACAGTGCTTTGCACCGTGAAAGCAAGCTCCAGCCCTGGAGTTTTAGATTCATATGATTTACTTTCCAAAACCATAAGAAATATGTGCCCTGATGTCTCCTGTCTGTCAGAAATCAAGAGTTTCACGTGTTAGAAGAGCAAAGGTGCACTTTGCGATATGAGCTTCCCGTACGTAACAACTGTGTTTTTCACCAAGAGAGAAAGCTCCAGACCTGCATGCTCGAATGTATATGAATCACTTGTCGAAGCCATACGAAATGTGTGTCCTTTAGCCTTCTGTCTTGCAAGAATCAGCTGTTTCTCTTGTTAGCAACGAAAAGTTGCACTTTGCGAGATGAGCTTCGCTTAAGAAACAAGGTTGTTTTTCACCGAGAAGGAAAGATCCATGACTGGATTCTCAGATGCATATGAGAATCTTTCTAAAGCCATAAGAAATATGTGTCCTGATACATTCTTTCTGACAGGAATCGACTGTTTCACTTGTTAGCAGAAAAATGCTAGTCTTTGCGAGCTGAACTTCCCCTAAGGAACAACAGTGCTTTGCATCCAGAAAGAGAGCTCCAGTCCTGGATTCTCTGATGCATGTGATTCACTAGCCAGAGCCATAAGAAAGCTGTGTCCTGATGCCTTCTGTCTGACAGGAATCGACTCTTTCACTTGTTAGCAAAGCAAAGTTGCACTTTGCTCGTTGAGCTTCCCCTAAGGAACAACAGTGCTTTGCACCGTGAAAGCAAGCTCCAGCCATGGAGTTTTAGATGCATATGATTTACTTTCCAAAACCATAAGAAATATGTGCCCTGATGTCTCCTGTCTGTCACAAATCAAGAGTTTCACGTGTTAGAAGAGCAAAGGTGCACTTTGCGATACGAGCTTCCCGTACGTAACAACTGTGTTTTTCACCAAGAAAGAAAGCTCCAGACCTGCATGCTCGAATGTATATGAATCACTTGTCGAAGCCATAAGAAATGTGTGTCCTTTAGCCTTCTGTCTTGCAAGAATCAGCTGTTTCTCTTGTTAGCAACGAAAAGTTGCACTTTGCGAGATGAGCTTCGCTTAAGGAACAAAGTTGTTTTTCACCGAGAAAGAAAGATCCAGGACTGGATTCTCAGATACATATTATTCACTTACCAAAGCCATAAGAAATGTGTGTCCTTATGCCTTTGGTCTTGCAAGAATCAGCTGTTTCTCTTGTTAGCAATGAAATTGCCCTTTGCGAGATGAGCTTCCCCTAAGGAACAAGGTTGTTTTTCACCGAGAAAGAAAGATCCATGACTGGATTCTCAGATGCATGTGATTCACTAGCCAGAGCCATAAGAAAGCTGTGTCCTGATGCCTTCTGTCTGACAGGAATCGACTGTTTCACTTGTTAGTAGAAAAATGCTACTCTTTGCGAGCTGAACTTCCCCTAAGGAACAACTGTGCTTTGCATCCAGAGAGAGAGCTCCAGTCCTGGATTCTCTGATGCATGTGATTCACTAGCCAGAGCCATAAGAAAGCTGTGTCCTGATGCCTTCTGTCTGACAGGAATCGACTCTTTCACTTGTTAGCAAAGCAAAGTTGCACTTTGCTCGTTGAGCTTCCCCTAAGGAACAACAGTGCTTTGCACCGTGAAAGCAAACTCCAGCCCTGGAGTTTTACATGCATATGATTTACTTTCCAAAACCATAAGAAATATGTGCCCTGATGTCTCCTGTCTGTCAGAAATCAAGAGTTTCACGTTTTAGAAGAGCAAAGGTGCTCTTTCCGATACGAGCTTCCCGTACGTAACAACTGTGTTTTTCGCCAAGAAAGAAAGCTTCAGACCTGCATTCTCGAATGTATATGAATCACTTGTCGAAGCCATACGAAATGTGTGACCTTTGGCCTTCTGTCTTGCAAGAATCAGCTGTTTCTCTTGTTAGCAACGCAAAATTGCACTTTGCGAGCTGAACTTCCCCTAATGAACAACTGTGCTTTGCATCCAGAAAGAGAGCTCCAGTCCTGGATTCTCTGATGCATGTGTTTCACTAGCCAGAGCCATAAGAAAGCTGTGTCCTGATGCCTTCTGTCTGACAGGAATCGCGTCTTTCACTTGTTAGCCAAGCAAAGTTGCACTTTGCTCGTTGAGCTTTCCCTAAGGAACAACAGTGCTTTGCACCGTGAAAGCAAACTCCAGCCCTGGAGTTTTAGATGCATATGATTTACTTTCCAAAACCATAAGAAATATGTGCCCTGATGTCTCCTGTCTGTCACAAATCAAGAGTTTCACGTGTTAGAAGAGGAAAGGTGCACTTTGCGATACGAGCTTCCCGTACGTAACAACTGTGTTTTTCACCAAGAAAGAAAGTTCCAGACCTGCATTCTCGAATGTATATGAATCACTTGTCGAAGCCATAAGAAATGTGTGTCCTTTAGCCTTCTGTCTTGCAAGAATCAGCTGTTTCTCTTGTTAGCAACGAAAAGTTGCACTTTGCGAGATGAGCTTCGCTTAAGAAACAAGGTTGTTTTTCACCGAGAAGGAAAGATCCATGACTGGATTCTCAGATGCATAGGAGAATCTTTCTAGAGCCATAAGAAATATGTGTCCTGATACATTCTTTCTGACAGGAATCGACTGTTTCACTTGTTAGCAGAAAAATGCTAGTCTTTGCGAGCTGAACTTCCCCTAAGGAACAACTGTGCTTTGCATCCAGAAAGAGAGCTCCAGTCCTGGATTCTCTGATGCATGTGATTCACTAGCCAGAGCCATAAGAAAGCTGTGTCCTGATACCTTCTGTCTGACAGGAATCGACTCTTTCACTTGTTAGCAAAGCAAAGTTGCACTTTGCTCGTTGAGCTTTCCCTAAGGAACAACAGTGCTTTGCACCGTGAAAGCAAGCTCCAGCCATGGAGTTTTAGATGCATATGATTTACTTTCCAAAACCATAAGAAATATGTGCCCTGATGTCTCCTGTCTGTCACAAATCAAGAGTTTCACGTGTTAGAAGAGCAAAGGTGCACTTTGCGATACGAGCTTCCCGTACGTAACAACTGTGTTTTTCACCAAGAAAGAAAGCTCCAGACCTGCATTCTCGAATGTATATGAATCACTTGTCGAAGCCATAAGAAATGTGTGTCCTTTGGCCTTCTGTCTTGCAAGAATCAGCTCTTTCTCTTGTTAGCAACGAAAAGTTGCACTTTGCGAGATGAGCTTCGCTTAAGGAACAAAGTTGTTTTTCACCGAGAAAGAAAGATCCAGGACTGGATTCTCAGATACATATTATTCACTTACCAAAGCCATAAGAAATGTGTGTCCTTATGCCTTTGGTCTTGCAAGAATCAGCTGTTTCTCTTGTTAGCAATGAAATTGCCCTTTGCGAGATGAGCTTCCCCTAAGGAACAAGGTTGTTTTTCACCGAGAAAGAAAGATCCATGACTGGATTCTCAGATGCATGTGATTCACTAGCCAGAGCCATAAGAAAGCTGTGTCCTGATGCCTTCTGTCTGACAGGAATCGACTGTTTCACTTGTTAGTAGAAAAATGCTACTCTTAGCGAGCTGAACTTCCCCTAAGGAACAACTGTGCTTTGCATCCAGAGAGAGAGCTCCAGTCCTGGATTCTCTGATGCATGTGATTCACTAGCCAGAGCCATAAGAAAGCTGTGTCCTGATGCCTTCTGTCTGACAGGAATCGACTCTTTCACTTGTTAGCAAAGCAAAGTTGCACTTTGCTCGTTGAGCTTCCCCTAAGGAACAACAGTGCTTTGCACCGTGAAAGAAAGCTCCAGCCCTGGAGTTTTAGATTCATATGATTTACTTTCCAAAACCATAAGAAATATGTGCCCTGATGTCTCCTGTCTGTCAGAAATCAAGAGTTTCACGTGTTAGAAGAGCAAAGGTGCACTTTGCGATACGAGCTTCCCGTACGTAACAACTGTGTTTTTCACCAAGAAAGAAAGTTCCAGACCTGCATTCTCGAATGTATATGAATCACTTGTCGAAGCCATAAGAAATGTGTGTCCTTTAGCCTTCTGTCTTGCAAGAATCAGCTGTTTCTCTTGTTAGCAACGAAAAGTTGCACTTTGCGAGATGAGCTTCGCTTAAGAAACAAGGTTGTTTTTCACCGAGAAGGAAAGATCCATGACTGGATTCTCAGATGCATATGAGAATCTTTCTAGAGCCATAAGAAATATGTGTCCTGATACATTCTTTCTGACAGGAATCGACTGTTTCACTTGTTAGCAGAAAAATGCTAGTCTTTGCGAGCTGAACTTCCCCTAAGGAACAACTGTGCTTTGCATCCAGAAAGAGAGCTCCAGTCCTGGATTCTCTGATGCATGTGATTCACTAGCCAGAGCCATAAGAAAGCTGTGTCCTGATGCCTTCTGTCTGACAGGAATCGACTCTTTCACTTGTTAGCAAAGCAAAGTTGCACTTTGCTCGTTGAGCTTTCCCTAAGGAACAACAGTGCTTTGCACCGTGAAAGCAAGCTCCAGCCATGGAGTTTTAGATGCATATGATTTACTTTCCAAAACCATAAGAAATATGTGCCCTGATGTCTCCTGTCTGTCACAAATCAAGAGTTTCACGTGTTAGAAGAGCAAAGGTGCACTTTGCGATACGAGCTTCCCGTACGTAACAACTGTGTTTTTCACCAAGAAAGAAAGCTCCAGACCTGCATTCTCGAATGTATATGAATCACTTGTCGAAGCCATAAGAAATGTGTGTCCTTTGGCCTTCTGTCTTGCAAGAATCAGCTCTTTCTCTTGTTAGCAACGAAAAGTTGCACTTTGCGAGATGAGCTTCGCTTAAGGAACAAAGTTGTTTTTCACCGAGAAAGAAAGATCCAGGACTGGATTCTCAGATACATATTATTCACTTACCAAAGCCATAAGAAATGTGTGTCCTTATGCCTTTGGTCTTGCAAGAATCAGCTGTTTCTCTTGTTAGCAATGAAATTGCCCTTTGCGAGATGAGCTTCCCCTAAGGAACAAGGTTGTTTTTCACCGAGAAAGAAAGATCCATGACTGGATTCTCAGATGCATGTGATTCACTAGCCAGAGCCATAAGAAAGCTGTGTCCTGATGCCTTCTGTCTGACAGGAATCGACTGTTTCACTTGTTAGTAGAAAAATGCTACTCTTAGCGAGCTGAACTTCCCCTAAGGAACAACTGTGCTTTGCATCCAGAGAGAGAGCTCCAGTCCTGGATTCTCTGATGCATGTGATTCACTAGCCAGAGCCATAAGAAAGCTGTGTCCTGATGCCTTCTGTCTGACAGGAATCGACTCTTTCACTTGTTAGCAAAGCAAAGTTGCACTTTGCTCGTTGAGCTTCCCCTAAGGAACAACAGTGCTTTGCACCGTGAAAGAAAGCTCCAGCCCTGGAGTTTTAGATTCATATGATTTACTTTCCAAAACCATAAGAAATATGTGCCCTGATGTCTCCTGTCTGTCAGAAATCAAGAGTTTCACGTGTTAGAAGAGCAAAGGTGCACTTTGCGATACGAGCTTCCCGTACGTAACAACTGTGTTTTTCACCAAGAGAGAAAGCTCCAGACCTGCATGCTCGAATGTATATGAATCACTTGTCGAAGCCATACGAAATGTGTGTCCTTTAGCCTTCTGTCTTGCAAGAATCAGCTGTTTCTCTTGTTAGCAACGAAAAGTTGCACTTTGCGAGATGAGCTTCTCTTAAGGAACAAAGTTGTTTTTCACCGGGAAAGAAAGATCCAGGACCGGATTCTCAGATGCATATTATTCACTTACCAAAGCCATAAGAAATGTGTGTCTTCATGCCTTTGGTCTTGCAAGAATCAGCTGTTTCTCTTTTTAGCAACGAAAAGTTGCACTTTGCGAGATGAGCTTCTCTTAAGGAACAAAGTTGTTTTTCACCGAGAAAGAAAGATCCATGACTGGATTCTCAGATGCATGTGATTCACTAGCCAGAGGCATAAGAAAGCTGTGTCCTGATGCCTTCTGTCTGACAGGAATCGACTGTTTCACTTGTTAGTAGAAAAATGCTACTCTTTGCGAGCTGAACTTCCCCTAAGGAACAACTGTGCTTTGCATCCAGAGAGAGAGCTCCAGTCCTGGATTCTCTGATGCATGTGATTCACTAGCCAGAGCCATAAGAAAGCTCTGTCCTGATGCCTTCTGTCTGACAGGAATCGACTCTTTCACTTGTTAGCAAAGCAAAGTTGCACTTTGCTCGTTGAGCTTCCCCTAAGGAACAACAGTGCTTTGCACCGTGAAAGTAAGCTCCAGCCCTGGAGTTTTAGATGCATATGATTTACTTTCCAAAACCATAAGAAATATGTGCCCTGATGTCTCCTGTCTGTCAGAAATCAAGAGTTTCACGTGTTAGAAGAGCAAAGGTGCACTTTGCGATACGAGCTTCCCGTACGTAACAACTGTGTTTTTCACCAAGAAAGAAAGCTCCAGACCTGCATTCTCGAATGTATATGAATCACTTGTCGAAGCCATAAGAAATGTGTGTCCTTTAGCCTTCTGTCTTGCAAGAATCAGCTGTTTCTCTTGTTAGCAACGAAAAGTTGCACTTTGCGGGATGAGCTTCGCTTAAGAAACAAGGTTGTTTTTCACCGAGAAAGAAAGATCCATGACTGGATTCTCAGATGCATATGAGAATCTTTCTAAAGCCATAAGAAATATGTGTCCTGATACATTCTTTCTGACAGGAATCGACTGTTTCACTTGTTAGCAGAAAAATGCTAGTCTTTGCGAGCTGAACTTCCCCTAAGGAACAACTGTGCTTTGCATCCAGAAAGAGAGCTCCAGTCCTGGATTCTCTGATGCATGTGATTCACTAGCCAGAGCCATAAGAAAGCTGTGTCCTGATGCCTTCTGTCTGACAGGAATCGACTCTTTCACTTGTTAGCAAAGCAAAGTTGCACTTTGCTCGTTGAGCTTCCCCTAAGGAACAACAGTGCTTTGCACCGTGAAAGCAAGCTCCAGCCCTGGAGTTTTAGATGCATATGATTTACTTTCCAAAACCATAAGAAATATGTGCTCTGATGTCTCCTGTCTGGCAGAAATCAAGAGTTTCACGTGTTAGAAGAGCAAAGGTGCACTTTGCGATACGAGCTTCCCGTACGTAACAACTGTGTTTTTCACCAAGAAAGAAAGCTCCAGACCTGCATGCTCGAATGTATATGAATCACTTGTCGAAGCCATAAGAAATGTGTGTCCTTTAGCCTTCTGTCTTGCAAGAATCAGCTGTTTCTCTTTTTAGCAACGAAAAGTTGCCCTTTGCGAGATGAGCTTCGCTTAAGGAACAAAGTTGTTTTTCACCGAGAAAGAAAGATCCAGGACTGGATTCTCAGATGCATATTATTCACTTACCAAAGCCATAAGAAATGTGTGTCCTTATGCCTTCTGTCTTGCAAGAATCAGCTGTTTCTCTTGTTAGCAATGAAATTTGCCCTTTGCGAGATGAGCTTCCCCTAAGGAACAAGGTTGTTTTTCACCGAGAAAGAAAGATCCATGACTGGATTCTCAGATGCATGTGATTCACTAGCCAGAGCCATAAGAAAGCTGTGTCCTGATGCCTTCTGTCTGACAGGAATCGACTGTTTCACTTGTTAGTAGAAAAATGCTACTCTTTGCGAGCTGAACTTCCCCTAAGGAACAACTGTGCTTTGCATCCAGAGAGAGAGCTCCAGTCCTGGATTCTCTGATGCATGTGATTCACTAGCCAGAGCCATAAGAAAGCTCTGTCCTGATGCCTTCTGTCTGACAGGAATCGACTCTTTCACTTGTTAGCAACGCAAAGTTGCACTTTGCTCGTTGAGCTTCCCCTAAGGAACAACAGTGCTTTGCACCGTGAAAGCAAGCTCCAGCCCTGGAGTTTTAGATACATATGATTTACTTTCCAAAACCATAAGAAATATGTGCCCTGATGTCTCCTGTCTGTCAGAAATCAAGAGTTTCACGTGTTGAAGAGCAAAGGTGCACTTTGCGATACGAGCTTCCCGTACGTAACAACTGTGTTTTTCACCAAGAAAGAAAGCTCCAGACCTGCATGCTCGAATGTATATGAATCACTTGTCGAAGCCATAAGAAATGTGTGTCCTTTAGCCTTCTGTCTTGCAAGAATCAGCTCTTTCTCTTGTTAGCAACGAAAAGTTGCACTTTGCGAGATGAGCTTCGCTTAAGGAACAAAGTTTTTTTCACCGAGAAAGAAAGATCCAGGACTGGATTCTCAGATGCATATTATTCACTTACCAAAGCCATAAGAAATGTGTGTCATTTAGCCTTCTGTCTTGCAAGAATCAGCTCCTTCTCGTGTTAGAAACGAAAAGTTGCACTTTGCGAGATGAGCTTCGCTTAAGGAACAAAGTTGTTTTTCACCGAGAAAGAAAGATCCATGACTGGATTCTCAGATGCATATGAGAATTTTTCTAAAGCCATAAGAAATATGTGTCCTAATACATTCTTTCTGACAGGAATCGACTGCTTCACTTGTTAGCAGAAAAATGCTAGTCTTTGCGAGCTGAACTTCCCCTAAGGAACAACTGTGCTTTGCAGAAAGAGAGCTCCAGTCCTGGATTCTCTGATGCATGTGATTCACTAGCCAGAGCCATAAGAAAGCTGTGTCCTGATGCCTTCTGTCTGACAGGAATCGACTGTTTCACTTGTTAGCAAAGCAAAGTTGCACTTTGCTCGTTGAGCTTCCCCTAAGGAACAACAGTGCTTTGCACCGTGAAAGCAAGCTCCAGCCATGGAGTTTTAGATACATATGATTTACTTTCCAAAACCATAAGAAATATGTGCCCTGATGTCTCCTGTCTGGCAGAAATCAAGAGTTTCACGTGTTAGAAGAGCAAAGGTGCACTTTGCGATACGAGCTTCCCGTACGTAACAACTGTGTTTTTCACCAAGAAAGAAAGCTCCAGACCTGCATGCTCGAATGTATATGAATCACTTGTCGAAGCCATAAGAAATGTGTGTCCTTTAGCCTTCTGTCTTGCAAGAATCAGCTCTTTCTCTTGTTAGCAACGAAAAGTTGCACTTTGCGAGATGAGCTTCGCTTAAGGAACAAAGTTGTTTTTCACCGAGAAAGAAAGATCCAGGACTGGATTCTCAGATGCATATTATTCACTTACCAAAGCCATAAGAAATGTGTGTCCTTATGCCTTTGGTCTTGCAAGAATCAGCTGTTTCTCTTGTTAGCAATGAAATTGCCCTTTGCGAGATGAGCTTCCCCTAAGGAACAAGGTTGTTTTTCACCGAGAAAGAAAGATCCATGACTGGATTCTCAGATGCATGTGATTCACTAGCCAGAGCCATAAGAAAGCTGTGTCCTGATGCCTTCTGTCTGACAGGAATCGACTCTTTCACTTGTTAGCAAAGCAAAGTTGCACTTTGCTCGTTGAGCTTCCCCTAAGGAACAACAGTGCTTTGCACCGTGAAAGTAAGCTCCAGCCCTGGAGTTTTAGATACATATGATTTACTTTCCAAAACCATAAGAAATATGTGCCCTGATGTCTCCTGTCTGTCACAAATCAAGAGTTTCACGTGTTAGAAGAGCAAAGGTGCACTTTGCGATACGAGCTTCCCGTACGTAACAACTGTGTTTTTCACCAAGAAAGAAAGTTCCAGACCTGCATTCTCGAATGTATATGAATCACTTGTCGAAGCCATAAGAAATGTGTGTCCTTTAGCCTTCTGTCTTGCAAGAATCAGCTGTTTCTCTTGTTAGCAACGAAAAGTTGCACTTTGCGAGATGAGCTTCTCTTAAGGAACAAAGTTGTTTTTCACCGAGAAAGAAAGATCCATGACTGGATTCTCAGATGCATGTGATTCACTAGCCAGAGGCATAAGAAAGCTGTGTCCTGATGCCTTCTGTCTGACAGGAATCGACTCTTTCACTTGTTAGCAAAGCAAAGTTGCACTTTGCTCGTTGAGCTTCCCCTAAGGAACAACAGTGCTTTGCACCGTGAAAGCAAACTCCAGCCCTGGAGTTTTAGATGCATATGATTTACTTTCCAAAACCATAAGAAATATGTGCCCTGATGTCTCCTGTCTGTCAGAAATCAAGAGTTTCACGTGTTAGAAGAGCAAAGGTGCACTTTGCGATACGAGCTTCCCGTACGTAACAACTGTGTTTTTCACCAAGAAAGAAAGCTCCAGACCTGCATGCTCGAATGTATATGAATCACTTGTCGAAGCCATAAGAAATGTGTGTCCTTTTGCCTTCTGTCTTGCAAGAATCAGCTGTTTCTCTTTTTAGCAACGAAAAGTTGCCCTTTGCGAGATGAGCTTCGCTTAAGGAACAAAGTGGTTTTTCACCGAGAAAGAAAGATCCAGGACTGGATTCTCAGATGCATATTATTCACTTACCAAAGCCATAAGAAATGTGTGTCCTTATGCCTTCTGTCTTGCAAGAATCAGCTGTTTCTCTTGTTAGCAATGAAATTTGCACTTTGCGAGATGAGCTTCCCCTAAGGAACAAGGTTGTTTTTCACCGAGAAAGAAAGATCCATGACTGGATTCTCAGATGCATGTGATTCACTAGCCAGAGCCATAAGAAAGCTGTGTCCTTATGCCTTCTGTCTGACAGGAATCGACTGTTTCACTTGTTAGTAGAAAAATGCTACTCTTTGCGAGCTGAACTTCCCCTAAGGAACAACTGTGCTTTGCATCCAGAGAGAGAGCTCCAGTCCTGGATTCTCTGATGCATGTGATTCACTAGCCAGAGCCATAAGAAAGCTCTGTCCTGATGCCTTCTGTCTGACAGGAATCGACTCTTTCACTTGTTAGCAACGCAAAGTTGCACTTTGCTCGTTGAGCTTCCCCTAAGGAACAACAGTGCTTTGCACCGTGAAAGCAAGCTCCAGCCCTGGAGTTTTAGATACATATGATTTACTTTCCAAAACCATAAGAAATATGTGCCCTGATGTCTCCTGTCTGTCAGAAATCAAGAGTTTCACGTGTTAGAAGAGCAAAGTTGCACTTTGCGATACGAGCTTCCCGTACGTAACAACTGTGTTTTTCACCAAGAAAGAAAGCTCCAGACCTGCATGCTCGAATGTATATGAATCACTTGTCGAAGCCATAAGAAATGTGTGTCCTTTAGCCTTCTGTCTTGCAAGAATCAGCTCTTTCTCTTGTTAGCAACGAAAAGTTGCACTTTGCGAGATGAGCTTCTCTTAAGGAACAAAGTTGTTTTTCACCGAGAAAGAAAGATCCAGGACTGGATTCTCAGATGCATATTATTCACTTACCAAAGCCATAAGAAATGTGTGTCATTTAGCCTTCTGTCTTGCAAGAATCAGCTCCTTCTCGTGTTAGAAACGAAAAGTTGCACTTTGCGAGATGAGCTTCGCTTAAGGAACAAAGTTGTTTTTCACCGAGAAAGAAAGATCCAGGACCGGATTCTCAGATACATATTATTCACTTACCAAAGCCATAAGAAATGTGTGTCTTTATGCCTTTGGTCTTGCAAGAATCAGCTGTTTCTGTTTTTAGCAACGAAAAGTTGCACTTTGCGAGATGAGCTTCTCTTAAGGAACAAAGTTGTTTTTCACCGAGAAAGAAAGATCCATGACTGGATTCTCAGATGCATGTGATTCACTAGCCAGAGGCATAAGAAAGCTGTGTCCTGATGCCTTCTGTCTGACAGGAATCGACTCTTTCACTTGTTAGCAAAGCAAAGTTGCACTTTGCTCGTTGAGCTTCCCCTAAGGAACAACAGTGCTTTGCACCGTGAAAGCAAACTCCAGCCCTGGAGTTTTAGATGCATATGATTTACTTTCCAAAACCATAAGAAATATGTGCCCTGATGTCTCCTGTCTGTCAGAAATCAAGAGTTTCACGTTTTAGAAGAGCAAAGGTGCTCTTTCCGATACGAGCTTCCCGTACGTAACAACTGTGTTTTTCGCCAAGAAAGAAAGCTTCAGACCTGCATTCTCGAATGTATATGAATCACTTGTCGAAGCCATACGAAATGTGTGACCTTTGGCCTTCTGTCTTGCAAGAATCAGCTGTTTCTCTTGTTAGCAACGCAAAATTGCACTTTGCGAGCTGAACTTCCCCTAATGAACAACTGTGCTTTGCATCCAGAAAGAGAGCTCCAGTCCTGGATTCTCTGATGCATGTGTTTCACTAGCCAGAGCCATAAGAAAGCTGTGTCCTAATGCCTTCTGTCTGACAGGAATCGCGTCTTTCACTTGTTAGCCAAGCAAAGTTGCACTTTGCTCGTTGAGCTTTTCCTAAGGAACAACAGTGCTTTGCACCGTGAAAGCAAACTCCAGCACTGGAGTTTTAGATGCATATGATTTACTTTCCAAAACCATAAGAAATATGTGCCCTGATGTCTCCTGTCTGTCACAAATCAAGAGTTTCACGTGTTAGAAGAGCAAAGGTGCACTTTGCGATACGAGCTTCCCGTACGTAACAACTGTGTTTTTCACCAAGAAAGAAAGTTCCAGACCTGCATTCTCGAATGTATATGAATCACTTGTCGAAGCCATAAGAAATGTGTGTCCTTTAGCCTTCTGTCTTGCAAGAATCAGCTGTTTCTCTTGTTAGCAACGAAAAGTTGCACTTTGCGAGATGAGCTTCGCTTAAGAAACAAGGTTGTTTTTCACCGAGAAGGAAAGATCCAGGACTGGATTCTCAGATACATATTATTCACTTACCAAAGCCATAAGAAATGTGTGTCCTTATGCCTTTGGTCTTGCAAGAATCAGCTGTTTCTCTTGTTAGCAATGAAATTTGCACTTTGCGAGATGAGCTTCCCCTAAGGAACAAGGTTGTTTTTCACCGAGAAAGAAAGATCCATGACTGGATTCTCAGATGCATGTGATTCACTAGCCAGAGCCATAAGAAAGCTGTGTCCTGATGCCTTCTGTCTGACAGGAATCGACTGTTTCACTTGTTAGTAGAAAAATGCTACTCTTTGCGAGCTGAACTTCCCCTAAGGAACAACTGTGCTTTGCATACAGAGAGAGAGCTCCAGTCCTGGATTCTCTGATGCATGTGATTCACTAGCCAGAGCCATAAGAAAGCTGTGTCCTGATGCCTTCTGTCTGACAGGAATCGACTCTTTCACTTGTTAGCAAAGCAAAGTTGCACTTTGCTCGTTGAGCTTCCCCTAAGGAACAACAGTGCTTTGCACCGTGAAAGTAAGCTCCAGCCCTGGAGTTTTAGATGCATATGATTTACTTTCCAAAACCATAAGAAATATGTGCCCTGATGTCTCCTGTCTGTCAGAAATCAAGAGTTTCACGTGTTAGAAGAGCAAAGGTGCTCTTTCCGATACGAGCTTCCCGTACGTAACAACTGTGTTTTTCACCAAGAAAGAAAGCTCCAGACCTGCATTCTCGAATGTATATGAATCACTTGTCGAAGCCATAAGAAATGTGTGTCCTTTAGCCTTCTGTCTTGCAAGAATCAGCTGTTTCTCTTGTTAGCAACGAAAAGTTGCACTTTGCGGGATGAGCTTCGCTTAAGAAACAAGGTTGTTTTTCACCGAGAAAGAAAGATCCATGACTGGATTCTCAGATGCATATGAGAATCTTTCTAAAGCCATAAGAAATATGTGTCCTGATACATTCTTTCTGACAGGAATCGACTGTTTCACTTGTTAGCAGAAAAATGCTAGTCTTTGCGAGCTGAACTTCCCCTAAGGAACAACTGTGCTTTGCATCCAGAAAGAGAGCTCCAGTCCTGGATTCTCTGATGCATGTGATTCACTAGCCAGAGCCATAAGAAAGCTGTGTCCTGATGCCTTCTGTCTGACAGGAATCGACTCTTTCACTTGTTAGCAAAGCAAAGTTGCACTTTGCTCGTTGAGCTTCCCCTAAGGAACAACAGTGCTTTGCACCGTGAAAGCAAGCTCCAGCCATGGAGTTTTAGATGCATATGATTTACTTTCCAAAACCATAAGAAATATGTGCCCTGATGTCTCCTGTCTGTCACAAATCAAGAGTTTCACGTGTTAGAAGAGCAAAGGTGCACTTTCCGATACGAGCTTCCCGTACGTAACAACTGTGTTTTTCACCGAGAAAGAAAGCTCCAGACCTGCATGCTCGAATGTATATGAATCACTTGTCGAAGCCATAAGAAATGTGTGTCCTTTAGCCTTCTGTCTTGCAAGAATCAGCTCTTTCTCTTGTTAGCAACGAAAAGTTGCCCTTTGCGAGATGAGCTTCGCTTAAGGAACAAAGTTGTTTTTCACCGAGAAAGAAAGATCCAGGACTGGATTCTCAGATGCATATTATTCACTTACCAAAGCCATAAGAAATGTGTGTCCTTATGCCTTCTGTCTTGCAAGAATCAGCTGTTTCTCTTGTTAGCAATGAAATTTGCACTTTGCGAGATGAGCTTCCCCTAAGGAACAAGGTTGTTTTTCACCGAGAAAGAAAGATCCATGACTGGATTCTCAGATGCATGTGATTCACTAGCCAGAGCCATAAGAAAGCTGTGTCCTGATGCCTTCTGTATGACAGGAATCGACTGTTTCACTTGTTAGTAGAAAAATGCTACTCTTTGCGAGCTGAACTTCCCCTAAGGAACAACTGTGCTTTGCATCCAGAGAGAGAGCTCCAGTCCTGGATTCTCTGATGCATGTGATTCACTAGCCAGAGCCATAAGAAAGCTGTGTCCTGATGCCTTCTGTCTGACAGGAATCGACTCTTTCACTTGTTAGCAACGCAAAGTTGCACTTTGCTCGTTGAGCTTCCCCTAAGGAACAACAGTGCTTTGCACCGTGAAAGCAAGCTCCAGCCCTGGAGTTTTAGATACATATGATTTACTTTCCAAAACCATAAGAAATATGTGCCCTGATGTCTCCTGTCTGGCAGAAATCAAGAGTTTCACGTGTTAGAAGAGCAAAGGTGCACTTTGCGATACGAGCTTCCCGTACGTAACAACTGTGTTTTTCACCAAGAAAGAAAGCTCCAGACCTGCATGCTCGAATGTATATGAATCACTTGTCGAAGCCATACGAAATGTGTGTCCTTTAGCCTTCTGTCTTGCAAGAATCAGCTCTTTCTCTTGTTAGCAACGAAAAGTTGCACTTTGCGAGATGAGCTTCTCTTAAGGAACAAAGTTGTTTTTCACCGAGAAAGAAAGATCCAGGACCGGATTCTCAGATGCATATTATTCACTTACCAAAGCCATAAGAAATGTGTGTCCTTTAGCCTTCTGTCTTGCAAGAATCAGCTCCTTCTCGTGTTAGAAACGAAAAGTTGCACTTTGCGAGATGAGCTTCGCTTAAGGAACAAAGTTGTTTTTCACCGAGAAAGAAAGATCCATGACTGGATTCTCAGATGCATATGAGGATTTTTCTAAAGCCATAAGAAATATGTGTCCTAATACATTCTTTCTGACAGGAATCGACTGTTTCACTTGTTAGCAGAAAAATGCTAGTCTTTGCGAGCTGAACTTCCCCTAAGGAACAACTGTGCTTTGCATCCAGAAAGAGAGCTCCAGTCCTGGATTCTCTGATGCATGTGATTCACTAGCCAGAGCCATAAGAAAGCTGTGTCCTGATGCCTTCTGTCTGACAGGAATCGACTCTTTCACTTGTTAGCAAAGCAAAGTTGCACTTTGCTCGTTGAGCTTTCCCTAAGGAACAACAGTGCTTTGCACCGTGAAAGCAAACTCCAGCCCTGGAGTTTTAGATGCATATGATTTACTTTCCAAAACCATAAGAAATATGTGCCCTGATGTCTCCTGTCTGGCAGAAATCAAGAGTTTCACGTGTTAGAAGAGCAAAGGTGCACTTTGCGATACGAGCTTCCCGTACGTAACAACTGTGTTTTTCACCAAGAGAGAAAGCTCCAGACCTGCATTCTCAAATGTATATGAATCACTTGTCGAAGCCATAAGAAATGTGTGTCCTTTAGCCTTCTGTCTTGCAAGAATCAGCTCTTTCTCTTGTTAGCAACGAAAAGTTGCACTTTGCGAGATGAGCTTCGCTTAAGGAACAAAGTTGTTTTTCACCGAGAAAGAAAGATCCAGGACTGGATTCTCAGATACATATTATTCACTTACCAAAGCCATAAGAAATGTGTGTCCTTATGCCTTTGGTCTTGCAAGAATCAGCTGTTTCTCTTGTTAGCAATGAAATTTGACCTTTGCGAGATGAGCTTCCCCTAAGGAACAAGGTTGTTTTTCACCGAGAAAGAAAGATCCATGACTGGATTCTCAGATGCATGTGATTCACTAGCCAGAGCCATAAGAAAGCTGTGTCCTGATGCCTTCTGTCTGACAGGAATCGACTGTTTCACTTGTTAGTAGAAAAATGCTACTCTTTGTGAGCTGAACTTCCCCTAAGGAACAACTGTGCTTTGCATCCAGAGAGAGAGCTCCAGTCCTGGATTCTCTGATGCATGTGATTCACTAGCCAGAGCCATAAGAAAGCTGTGTCCTGATGCCTTCTGTCTGACAGCAATCGACTCTTTCACTTGTTAGCAAAGCAAAGTTGCACTTTGCTCGTTGAGCTTCCCCTAAGGAACAACAGTGCTTTGCAACGTGAAAGTAAGCTCCAGCCCTGGAGTTTTAGATACATATGATTTACTTTCCAAAACCATAAGAAATATGTGCCCTGATGTCTCCTGTCTGTCAGAAATCAAGAGTTTCACGTGTTAGAAGAGCAAAGGTGCACTTTGCGATACGAGCTTCCCGTACGTAACAACTGTGTTTTTCACCAAGAAAGAAAGTTCCAGACCTGCATTCTCGAATGTATATGAATCACTTGTCGAGGCCATAAGAAATGTGTGTCCTTTAGCCTTCTGTCTTGCAAGAATCAGCTCTTTCTCTTGTTAGCAACGAAAAGTTGCACTTTGCGAGATGAGCTTCGCTTAAGAAACAAGGTTGTTTTTCACCGAGAAAGAAAGATCCATGACTGGATTCTCAGATGCATAGGAGAATCTTTCTAGAGCCATAAGAAATATGTGTCCTGATACATTCTTTCTGACAGGAATCGACTGTTTCACTTGTTAGTAGAAAAATGCTAGTCTTTGCGAGCTGAACTTCCCCTAAGGAACAACAGTGCTTTGCATCCAGAAAGAGAGCTCCAGTCCTGGATTCTCTGATGCATGTGATTCACTAGCCAGAGCCATAAGAAAGCTGTGTCCTGATGCCTTCTGTCTGACAGGAATCGACTGTTTCACTTGTTAGCAAAGCAAAGTTGCACTTTGCTGGTTGAGCTTCCCCTAAGGAACAACAGTGCTTTGCACCGTGAAAGCAAGCTCCAGCCCTGGAGTTTTAGATGCATATGATTTAATTTCCAAAACCATAAGAAATATGTGCCCTGATGTCTCCTGTCTGTCACAAATCAAGAGTTTCACGTGTTAGAAGAGCAAAGGTGCACTTTGCGATACGAGCATCCCGTACGTAACAACTGTGTTTTTCACCAAGAAAGAAAGCTCCAGACCTGCATTCTCGAATGTATATGAATCACTTGTCGAAGCCATAAGAAATGTGTGTCCTTTAGCCTTCTGTCTTGCAAGAATCAGCTCCTTCTCGTGTTAGAAACGAAAAGTTGCACTTTGCGAGATGAGCTTCGCTTAAGGAACAAAGTTGTTTTTCACCGAGAAAGAAAGATCCAGGACTGGATTCTCAGATACATATTATTCACTTACCAAAGCCATAAGAAATGTGTGTCCTTATGCCTTTGGTCTTGCAAGAATCAGCTGTTTCTCTTGTTAGCAATGAAATTGCCCTTTGCGAGATGAGCTTCCCCTAAGGAACAAGGTTGTTTTTCACCGAGAAAGAAAGATCCATGGCTGGATTCTCAGATGCATGTGATTCACTAGCCAGAGCCATAAGAAAGCCGTGTCCTGATGCCTTCTGTCTGACAGGAATCGACTGTTTCACTTGTTAGTAGAAAAATGCTACTCTTTGCGAGCTGAACTTCCCCTAAGGAACAACTGTGCTTTGCATCCAGAGAGAGAGCTCCAGTCCTGGATTCTCTGATGCATGTGATTCACTAGCCAGAGCCATAAGAAAGCTGTGTCCTGATGCCTTCTGTCTGACAGGAATCGACTCTTTCACTTGTTAGCAAAGCAAAGTTGCACTTTGCTCGTTGAGCTTCCCCTAAGGAACAACAGTGCTTTGCACCGTGAAAGCAAACTCCAGCCCTGGAGTTTTAGATGCATATGATTTACTTTCCAAAACCATAAGAAATATGTGCCCTGATGTCTCCTGTCTGTCAGAAATCAAGAGTTTCACGTTTTAGAAGAGCAAAGGTGCACTTTCCGATACGAGCTTCCCGTACGTAACAACTGTGTTTTTCGCCAAGAAAGAAAGCTCCAGACCTGCATGCTCGAATGTATATGAATCACTTGTCGAAGCCATATGAAATGTGTGACCTTTGGCCTTCTGTCTTGCAAGAATCAGCTGTTTCTCTTGTTAGCAACGAAAAGTTGCACTTTGCGAGATGAGCTTCTCTTAAGGAACAAAGTTGTTTTTCACCGAGAAAGAAAGATCCAGGACCGGATTCTCAGATGCATATTATTCACTTACCAAAGCCATAAGAAATGTGTGCCCTTATGCCTTTGGTCTTGCAAGAATCAGCTGTTTCTCTTGTTAGCAATGAAATTTGACCTTTGCGAGATGAGCTTCCCCTAAGGAACAAGGTTGTTTTTCACCGAGAAAGAAAGATCCATGACTGGATTCTCAGATGCATGTGATTCACTAGCCAGAGCCCTAAGAAAGCTGTGTCCTGATGCCTTCTGTCTGACAGGAATCGACTCTTTCACTTGTTAACAAAGGAAAGTTGCACTTTTCTCGTTGAGCTTCCCCTAAGGAACAACAGTGCTTTGCACCGTGAAAGCAAACTCCAGCCCTGGAGTTTTAGATGCATATGATTTACTTTCCAAAACCATAAGAAATATGTGCCCTGATGTCTCCTGTCTGTCAGAAATCAAGAGTTTCACGTTTTAGAAGAGCAAAGGTGCACTTTGCCATACGAGCTTCCCGTACGTAACAACTGTGTTTTTCACCAAGAAAGAAAGTTCCAGACCTGCATGCTCGAAGGTATATGAATCACTTGTCGAAGCCATAAGAAATGTGTGTCCTTTAGCCTTCTGTCTTGCAAGAATCAGCTGTTTCTCTTGTTAGCAACGAAAAGTTGCACTTTGCGAGATGAGCTTCGCTTAAGGAACAAAGTTGTTTTTCACCGAGAAAGAAAGATCCAGGACTGGATTCTCAGATGCATATGAGACTCTTTCTAAAGCCATGAGAAATATGTGTTCTGATACATTCTTTCTGACAGGAATCGACTGTTTCACTTGTTAGCAGAAAAATGCTAGTCTTTGCGAGCTGAACTTCCCCTAAGGAACAACTGTGCTTTGCATCCAGAAAGAGAGCTCCAGTCCTGGATTCTCTGATGCATGTGATTCACTAGCCAGAGCCATAAGAAAGCTGTGTCCTGATGCCTTCTGTCTGACAGGAATCGACTCTTTCACTTGTTAGCAAAGCAAAGTTGCACTTTGCTCGTTGAGCTTCCCCTATGGAACAACAGTGCTTTGCACCGTGAAAGCAAGCTCCAGCCCTGGAGTTTTAGATGCATATGATTTACTTTCCAAAACCATAAGAAATATGTGCCCTGATGTCTCCTGTCTGTCACAAATCAAGAGTTTCACGTGTTAGAAGAGCAAAGGTGCACTTTGCGATACGAGCTTCCCGTTCGTAACAACTGTGTTTTTCACCAAGAGAGAAAGCTCCAGACCTGCATGCTCGGATGTATATGAATCACTTGTCGAAGCCATAAGAAATGTGTGTCCTTTAGCCTTCTGTCTTGCAAGAATCAGCTGTTTCTCTTTTTAGCAACGAAAAGTTGCACTTTGCGAGATGAGCTTCTCTTAAGGAACAAAGTTGTTTTTCACCGAGAAAGAAAGATCCAGGACCGGATTCTCAGATGCATATTATTCACTTACCAAAGCCATAAGAAATGTGTGTCTTTATGCCTTTGGTCTTGCAAGAATCAGCTGTTTCTCTTTTTAGCAACGAAAAGTTGCACTTTGCGAGATGAGCTTCTCTTAAGGAACAAAGTTGTTTTTCACCGAGAAAGAAAGATCCATGACTGGATTCTCTGATGCATGTGATTCACTAGCCAGAGCCATAAGAAAGCTGTGTCCTGATGCCTTCTGTCTGACAGGAATCGACTCTTTCACTTGTTAGCAAAGCAAAGTTGCACTTTGCTCGTTGAGCTTCCCCTAAGGAACAACAGTGCTTTGCACCGTGAAAGCAAACTCCAGCCCTGGAGTTTTAGATGCATATGATTTACTTTCCAAAACCATAAGAAATATGTGCCCTGATGTCTCCTGTCTGTCAGAAATCAAGAGTTTCACGTTTTAGAAGAGCAAAGGTGCACTTTCCGATACGAGCTTCCCGTACGTAACAACTGTGTTTTTCGCCAAGAAAGAAAGCTTCAGACCTGCATTCTCGAATGTATATGAATCACTTGTCGAAGCCATACGAAATGTGTGACCTTTGGCCTTCTGTCTTGCAAGAATCAGCTGTTTCTCTTGTTAGCAACGCAAAATTGCACTTTGCGAGCTGAACTTCCCCTAATGAACAACTGTGCTTTGCATCCAGAAAGAGAGCTCCAGTCCTGGATTCTCTGATGCATGTGTTTCACTAGCCAGAGCCATAAGAAAGCTGTGTCCTGATGCCTTCTGTCTGACAGGAATCGACTCTTTCACTTGTTAGCCAAGCAAAGTTGCACTTTGCTCGTTGAGCTTTCCCTAAGGAACAACAGTGCTTTGCACCGTGAAAGCAAACTCCAGCCCTGGAGTTTTAGATACATATGATTTACTTTCCAAAACCATAAGAAATATGTGCCCTGATGTCTCCTGTCTGTCAGAAATCAAGAGTTTCACGTGTTAGAAGAGCAAAGGTGCACTTTGCGATACGAGCTTCCCGTACGTAACAACTGTGTTTTTCACCAAGAGAGAAAGCTCCAGACCTGCATGCTCGAAGGTATATGAATCACTTGTCGAAGCCATAAGAAATGTGTGTCCTTTAGCCTTCTGTCTTGCAAGAATCAGCTGTCTCTCTTGTTAGCAACGAAAAGTTGCACTTTGCGAGATGAGCTTCGCTTAAGGAACAAAGTTGTTTTTCACCGAGAAAGAAAGATCCATGACTGGATTCTCAGATGCATATGAGAATTTTCCTAAAGCCATAAGAAATATGTGTCCTAATACATTCTTTCTGACAGGAATCGACTGTTTCACTTGTTAGCAGAAAAATGCTAGTCTTTGCGAGCTGAACTTCCCCTAAGGAACAACTGTGCTTTGCATCCAGAAAGAGAGCTCCAGTCCTGGATTCTCTGATGCATGTGATTCACTAGCCAGAGCCATAAGAAAGCTGTGTCCTGATGCCTTCTGTCTGACAGGAATCGACTGTTTCACTTGTTAGCAAAGCAAAGTTGCACTTTGCTCGTTGAGCTTTCCCTAAGGAACAACAGTGCTTTGCACCGTGAAAGCAAACTCCAGCCCTGGAGTTTTAGATGCATATGATTTACTTTCCAAAACCATAAGAAATATGTGCCCTGATGTCTCCTGTCTGTCAGAAATCAAGAGTTTCACGTGTTAGAAGAGCAAAGGTGCACTTTGCGATACGAGCTTCCCGTACGTAACAACTGTGTTTTTCACCAAGAGAGAAAGCTCCAGACCTGCATGCTCGAATGTATATGAATCACTTGTCGAAGCCATAAGAAATGTGTGTCCTTTAGCCTTCTGTCTTGCAAGAATCAGCTCTTTCTCTTGTTAGCAACGAAAAGTTGCACTTTGCGAGATGAGCTTCGCTTAAGAAACAAAGTTGTTTTTCACCGAGAAAGAAAGATCCAGGACTGGATTCTCAGATGCATATTATTCACTTACCAAAGCCATAAGAAATGTGTGTCCTTATGCCTTCTGTCTTGCAAGAATCAGCTCTTTCTCTTGTTAGCAATGAAATTTGCCCTTTGCGAGATGAGCTTCCCCTAAGGAACAAAGTTGTTTTTCACCGAGAAAGAAAGATCCATGACTGGATTCTCAGATGCATGTGATTCACTAGCCAGAGGCATAAGAAAGCTGTGTCCTGATGCCTTCTGTCTGACAGGAATCGACTCTTTCACTTGTTAGCAAAGCAGAGTTGCACTTTGCTCGTTGAGCTTCCCCTAAGGAACAACAGTGCTTTGCACCGTGAACGCAAGCTCCAGCCATGGAGTTTTAGATGCATATGATTTACTTTCCAAAACCATAACAAATATGTGCCCTGATGTCTCCTGTCTGGCAGAAATCAAGAGTTTCACGTTTTAGAAGAGCAAAGGTGCACTTTCCGATACGAGCTTCCCGTACGTAACAACTGTGTTTTTCACCAAGAGAGAAAGCTCCAGACCTGCATGCTCGAAGGTATATGAATCACTTGTCGAAGCCATAAGAAATGTGTGTCCTTTAGCCTTCTGTCTTGCAAGAATCAGCTCCTTCTCGTGTTAGAAACGAAAAGTTGCACTTTGCGAGATGAGCTTCGCTTAAGGAACAAAGTTGTTTTTCACCGAGAAAGAAAGATCCATGACTGGATTCTCAGATGCATATGAGAATTTTTCTAAAGCCATAAGAAATATGTGTCCTAATACATTCTTTCTGACAGGAATCGACTGTTTCACTTGTTAGCAGAAAAATGCTAGTCTTTGCGAGCTGAACTTCCCCTAAGGAACAACTGTGCTTTGCATCCAGAAAGAGAGCTCCAGTCCTGGATTCTCTGATGCATGTGATTCACTAGCCAGAGCCATAAGAAAGCTGTGTCCTGATGCCTTCTGTCTGACAGGAATCGACTCTTTCACTTGTTAGCAAAGCAAAGTTGCACTTTGCTCGTTGAGCTTTCCCTAAGGAACAACAGTGCTTTGCACCGTGAAAGCAAACTCCAGCCATGGAGTTATAGATGCATATGATTTACTTTCCAAAACCATAAGAAATATGTGCCCTGATGTCTCCTGTCTGGCAGAAATCAAGAGTTTCACGTGTTAGAAGAGCAAAGGTGCACTTTGCAATACGAGCTTCCCGTACGTAACAACTGTGTTTTTCACCAAGAGAGAAAGCTCCAGGCCTGCATGCTCGAATGTATATGAATCACTTGTCGAAGCCATAAGAAATGTGTGTCCTTTAGCCTTCTGTCTTGCAAGAATCAGCTCTTTCTCTTGTTAGCAACGAAAAGTTGCACTTTGCGAGATGAGCTTCGCTTAAGGAACAAAGTTGTTTTTCACCGAGAAAGAAAGATCCAGGACTGGATTCTCAGATACATATTATTCACTTACCAAAGCCATAAGAAATGTGTGTCCTTATGCCTTTGGTCTTGCAAGAATCAGCTGTTTCTCTTGTTAGCAATGAAATTGCCCTTTGCGAGATGAGCTTCCCCTAAGGAACAAGGTTGTTTTTCACCGAGAAAGAAAGATCCATGACTGGATTCTCAGATGCATGTGATTCACTAGCCAGAGCCATAAGAAAGCTGTGTCCTTATGCCTTCTGTCTGACAGGAATCGACTGTTTCACTTGTTAGTAGAAAAATGCTACTCTTTGCGAGCTGAACTTCCCCTAAGGAACAACTGTGCTTTGCATCCAGAGAGAGAGCTCCAGTCCTGGATTCTCTGATGCATGTGATTCACTAGCCAGAGCCATAAGAAAGCTCTGTCCTGATGCCTTCTGTCTGACAGGAATCGACTCTTTCACTTGTTAGCAAAGCAAAGTTGCACTTTGCTCGTTGAGCTTCCCCTAAGGAACAACAGTGCTTTGCACCGTGAAAGTAAGCTCCAGCCCTGGAGTTTTAGATACATATGATTTACTTTCCAAAACCATAAGAAATATGTGCCCTGATGTCTCCTGTCTGTCACAAATCAAGAGTTTCACGTGTTAGAAGAGCAAAGGTGCACTTTGCGATACGAGCTTCCCGTACGTAACAACTGTGTTTTTCACCAAGAAAGAAAGCTCCAGACCTGCATTCTCGAATGTATATGAATCACTTGTCGAAGCCATAAGAAATGTGTGTCCTTTAGCCTTCTGTCTTGCAAGAATCAGCTGTTTCTCTTGTTAGCAACGAAAAGTTGCACTTTGCGGGATGAGCTTCGCTTAAGAAACAAGGTTGTTTTTCACCGAGAAAGAAAGATCCATGACTGGATTCTCAGATGCATATGAGAATCTTTCTAAAGCCATAAGAAATATGTGTCCTGATACATTCTTTCTGACAGGAATTGACTGTTTCACTTGTTAGCAGAAAAATGCTAGTCTTTGCGAGCTGAACTTCCCCTAAGGAACAACTGTGCTTTGCATCCAGAAAGAGAGCTCCAGTCCTGGATTCTCTGATGCATGTGATTCACTAGCCAGAGCCATAAGAAAGCTGTGTCCTGATGCCTTCTGTCTGACAGGAATCGACTGTTTCACTTGTTAGCAAAGCAAAGTTGCACTTTGCTCGTTGAGCTTTCCCTAAGGAACAACAGTGCTTTGCACCGTGAAAGCAAACTCCAGCCCTGGAGTTTTAGATGCATATGATTTACTTTCCAAAACCATAAGAAATATGTGCCCTGATGTCTCCTGTCTGTCAGAAATCAAGAGTTTCACGTGTTAGAAGAGCAAAGGTGCACTTTGCGATACGAGCTTCCCGTACGTAACAACTGTGTTTTTCACCAAGAAAGAAAGCTCCAGACCTGCATTCTCGAATGTATATGAATCACTTGTCGAAGCCATAAGAAATGTGTGTCCTTTAGCCTTCTGTCTTGCAAGAATCAGCTGTTTCTCTTGTTAGCAACGAAAAGTTGCACTTTGCGGGATGAGCTTCGCTTAAGAAACAAGGTTGTTTTTCACCGAGAAAGAAAGATCCATGACTGGATTCTCAGATGCATATGAGAATCTTTCTAAAGCCATAAGAAATATGTGTCCTGATACATTCTTTCTGACAGGAATCGACTGTTTCACTTGTTAGCAGAAAAATGCTAGTCTTTGCGAGCTGAACTTCCCCTAAGGAACAACAGTGCTTTGCATCCAGAAAGAGAGCTCCAGTCCTGGATTCTCTGATGCATGTGATTCACTAGCCAGAGCCATAAGAAAGCTGTGTCCTGATGCCTTCTGTCTGACAGGAATCGACTCTTTCACTTGTTAGCAAAGCAAAGTTGCACTTTGCTCGTTGAGCTTCCCCTAAGGAACAACAGTGCTTTGCACCGTGAAAGCAAGCTCCAGCCATGGAGTTTTAGATGCATATGATTTACTTTCCAAAACCATAAGAAATATGTGCCCTGATGTCTCCTGTCTGGCAGAAATCAAGAGTTTCACGTGTTAGAAGAGCAAAGGTGCACTTTGCGATACGAGCTTCCCGTACGTAACAACTGTGTTTTTCACCAAGAAAGAAAGCTCCAGACCTGCATGCTCGAATGTATATGAATCACTTGTCGAAGCCATAAGAAATGTGTGTCCTTTAGCCTTCTGTCTTGCAAGAATCAGCTGTTTCTCTTTTTAGCAACGAAAAGTTGCACTTTGCGAGATGAGCTTCGCTTAAGGAACAAAGTTGTTTTTCACCGAGAAAGAAAGATCCAGGCCTGGATTCTCAGATGCATATTATTCACTTACCAAAGCCATAAGAAATGTGTGTCCTTATGCCTTCTGTCTTGCAAGAATCAGCTGTTTCTCTTGTTAGCAATGAAATTTGCACTTTGCGAGATGAGCTTCCCCTAAGGAACAAGGTTGTTTTTCACCGAGAAAGAAAGATCCATGACTGGATTCTCAGATGCATGTGATTCACTAGCCAGAGCCATAAGAAAGCTGTGTCCTGATGCCTTCTGTCTGACAGGAATCGACTGTTTCACTTGTTAGTAGAAAAATGCTACTCTTTGCGAGCTGAACTTCCCCTAAGGAACAACTGTGCTTTGCATCCAGAGAGAGAGCTCCAGTCCTGGATTCTCTGATGCATGTGATTCACTAGCCAGAGCCATAAAAAAGCTGTGTCCTGATGCCTTCTGTCTGACAGGAATCGACTCTTTCACTTGTTAGCAACGCAAAGTTGCACTTTGCTCGTTGAGCTTCCCCTAAGGAACAACAGTGCTTTGCACCGTGAAAGCAAGCTCCAGCCCTGGAGTTTTAGATACATATGATTTACTTTCCAAAACCATAAGAAATATGTGCCCTGATGTCTCCTGTCTGGCAGAAATCAAGAGTTTCACGTGTTAGAAGAGCAAAGTTGCACTTTGCGATACGAGCTTCCCGTAGGTAACAACTGTGTTTTTCACCAAGAAAGAAAGCTCCAGACCTGCATTCTCGAATGTATATGAATCACTTGTCGAAGCCATAAGAAATGTGTGTCCTTTAGCCTTCTGTCTTGCAAGAATCAGCTGTTTCTCTTGTTAGCAACGAAAAGTTGCACTTTGCGGGATGAGCTTCGCTTAGGAAACAAGGTTGTTTTTCACCGAGAAAGAAAGATCCATGACTGGATTCTCAGATGCATATGAGAATCTTTCTAAAGCCATAAGAAATATGTGTCCTGATACATTCTTTCTGACAGGAATTGACTGTTTCACTTGTTAGCAGAAAAATGCTAGTCTTTGCGAGCTGAACTTCCCCTAAGGAACAACTGTGCTTTGCATCCAGAAAGAGAACTCCAGTCCTGGATTCTCTGATGCATGTGATTCACTAGCCAGAGCCATAAGAAAGCTGTGTCCTGATGCCTTCTGTCTGACAGGAATCGACTGTTTCACTTGTTAGCAAAGCAAAGTTGCACTTTGCTCGTTGAGCTTTCCCTAAGGAACAACAGTGCTTTGCACCGTGAAAGCAAACTCCAGCCCTGGAGTTTTAGATGCATATGATTTACTTTCCAAAACCATAAGAAATATGTGCCCTGATGTCTCCTGTCTGTCAGAAATCAAGAGTTTCACGTGTTAGAAGAGCAAAGGTGCACTTTGCGATACGAGCTTCCCGTACGTAACAACTGTGTTTTTCACCAAGAAAGAAAGCTCCAGACCTGCATTCTCGAATGTATATGAATCACTTGTCGAAGCCATAAGAAATGTGTGTCCTTTAGCCTTCTGTCTTGCAAGAATCAGCTGTTTCTCTTGTTAGCAACGAAAAGTTGCACTTTGCGGGATGAGCTTCGCTTAAGAAACAAGGTTGTTTTTCACCGAGAAAGAAAGATCCATGACTGGATTCTCAGATGCATATGAGAATCTTTCTAAAGCCATAAGAAATATGTGTCCTGATACATTCTTTCTGACAGGAATCGACTGTTTCACTTGTTAGCAGAAAAATGCTAGTCTTTGCGAGCTGAACTTCCCCTAAGGAACAACAGTGCTTTGCATCCAGAAAGAGAGCTCCAGTCCTGGATTCTCTGATGCATGTGATTCACTAGCCAGAGCCATAAGAAAGCTGTGTCCTGATGCCTTCTGTCTGACAGGAATCGACTCTTTCACTTGTTAGCAAAGCAAAGTTGCACTTTGCTCGTTGAGCTTCCCCTAAGGAACAACAGTGCTTTGCACCGTGAAAGCAAGCTCCAGCCATGGAGTTTTAGATGCATATGATTTACTTTCCAAAACCATAAGAAATATGTGCCCTGATGTCTCCTGTCTGGCAGAAATCAAGAGTTTCACGTGTTAGAAGAGCAAAGGTGCACTTTGCGATACGAGCTTCCCGTACGTAACAACTGTGTTTTTCACCAAGAAAGAAAGCTCCAGACCTGCATGCTCGAATGTATATGAATCACTTGTCGAAGCCATAAGAAATGTGTGTCCTTTTGCCTTCTGTCTTGCAAGAATCAGCTGTTTCTCTTTTTAGCAACGAAAAGTTGCCCTTTGCGAGATGAGCTTCGCTTAAGGAACAAAGTGGTTTTTCACCGAGAAAGAAAGATCCAGGACTGGATTCTCAGATGCATATTATTCACTTACCAAAGCCATAAGAAATGTGTGTCCTTATGCCTTCTGTCTTGCAAGAATCAGCTGTTTCTCTTGTTAGCAATGAAATTTGCACTTTGCGAGATGAGCTTCCCCTAAGGAACAAGGTTGTTTTTCACCGAGAAAGAAAGATCCATGACTGGATTCTCAGATGCATGTGATTCACTAGCCAGAGCCATAAGAAAGCTGTGTCCTTATGCCTTCTGTCTGACAGGAATCGACTGTTTCACTTGTTAGTAGAAAAATGCTACTCTTTGCGAGCTGAACTTCCCCTAAGGAACAACTGTGCTTTGCATCCAGAGAGAGAGCTCCAGTCCTGGATTCTCTGATGCATGTGATTCACTAGCCAGAGCCATAAGAAAGCTGTGTCCTGATGCCTTCTGTCTGACAGGAATCGACTCTTTCACTTGTTAGCAACGCAAAGTTGCACTTTGCTCGTTGAGCTTCCCCTAAGGAACAACAGTGCTTTGCACCGTGAAAGCAAGCTCCAGCCCTGGAGTTTTAGATACATATGATTTACTTTCCAAAACCATAAGAAATATGTGCCCTGATGTCTCCTGTCTGTCAGAAATCAAGAGTTTCACGTGTTAGAAGAGCAAAGTTGCACTTTGCGATACGAGCTTCCCGTACGTAACAACTGTGTTTTTCACCAAGAAAGAAAGCTCCAGACCTGCATGCTCGAATGTATATGAATCACTTGTCGAAGCCATAAGAAATGTGTGTCCTTTAGCCTTCTGTCTTGCAAGAATCAGCTCTTTCTCTTGTTAGCAACGAAAAGTTGCACTTTGCGAGATGAGCTTCTCTTAAGGAACAAAGTTGTTTTTCACCGAGAAAGAAAGATCCAGGACTGGATTCTCAGATGCATATTATTCACTTACCAAAGCCATAAGAAATGTGTGTCATTTAGCCTTCTGTCTTGCAAGAATCAGCTCCTTCTCGTGTTAGAAACGAAAAGTTGCACTTTGCGAGATGAGCTTCGCTTAAGGAACAAAGTTGTTTTTCACCGAGAAAGAAAGATCCAGGACCGGATTCTCAGATACATATTATTCACTTACCAAAGCCATAAGAAATGTGTGTCTTTATGCCTTTGGTCTTGCAAGAATCAGCTGTTTCTGTTTTTAGCAACGAAAAGTTGCACTTTGCGAGATGAGCTTCTCTTAAGGAACAAAGTTGTTTTTCACCGAGAAAGAAAGATCCATGACTGGATTCTCAGATGCATGTGATTCACTAGCCAGAGGCATAAGAAAGCTGTGTCCTGATGCCTTCTGTCTGACAGGAATCGACTCTTTCACTTGTTAGCAAAGCAAAGTTGCACTTTGCTCGTTGAGCTTCCCCTAAGGAACAACAGTGCTTTGCACCGTGAAAGCAAACTCCAGCCCTGGAGTTTTAGATGCATATGATTTACTTTCCAAAACCATAAGAAATATGTGCCCTGATGTCTCCTGTCTGTCAGAAATCAAGAGTTTCACGTTTTAGAAGAGCAAAGGTGCTCTTTCCGATACGAGCTTCCCGTACGTAACAACTGTGTTTTTCGCCAAGAAAGAAAGCTTCAGACCTGCATTCTCGAATGTATATGAATCACTTGTCGAAGCCATGCGAAATGTGTGACCTTTGGCCTTCTGTCTTGCAAGAATCAGCTGTTTCTCTTGTTAGCAACGCAAAATTGCACTTTGCGAGCTGAACTTCCCCTAATGAACAACTGTGCTTTGCATCCAGAAAGAGAGCTCCAGTCCTGGATTCTCTGATGCATGTGTTTCACTAGCCAGAGCCATAAGAAAGCTGTGTCCTAATGCCTTCTGTCTGACAGGAATCGCGTCTTTCACTTGTTAGCCAAGCAAAGTTGCACTTTGCTCGTTGAGCTTTTCCTAAGGAACAACAGTGCTTTGCACCGTGAAAGCAAACTCCAGCACTGGAGTTTTAGATGCATATGATTTACTTTCCAAAACCATAAGAAATATGTGCCCTGATGTCTCCTGTCTGTCACAAATCAAGAGTTTCACGTGTTAGAAGAGCAAAGGTGCACTTTGCGATACGAGCTTCCCGTACGTAACAACTGTGTTTTTCACCAAGAAAGAAAGTTCCAGACCTGCATTCTCGAATGTATATGAATCACTTGTCGAAGCCATAAGAAATGTGTGTCCTTTAGCCTTCTGTCTTGCAAGAATCAGCTGTTTCTCTTGTTAGCAACGAAAAGTTGCACTTTGCGAGATGAGCTTCGCTTAAGAAACAAGGTTGTTTTTCACCGAGAAGGAAAGATCCAGGACTGGATTCTCAGATACATATTATTCACTTACCAAAGCCATAAGAAATGTGTGTCCTTATGCCTTTGGTCTTGCAAGAATCAGCTGTTTCTCTTGTTAGCAATGAAATTTGCACTTTGCGAGATGAGCTTCCCCTAAGGAACAAGGTTGTTTTTCACCGAGAAAGAAAGATCCATGACTGGATTCTCAGATGCATGTGATTCACTAGCCAGAGCCATAAGAAAGCTGTGTCCTGATGCCTTCTGTCTGACAGGAATCGACTGTTTCACTTGTTAGTAGAAAAATGCTACTCTTTGCGAGCTGAACTTCCCCTAAGGAACAACTGTGCTTTGCATACAGAGAGAGAGCTCCAGTCCTGGATTCTCTGATGCATGTGATTCACTAGCCAGAGCCATAAGAAAGCTGTGTCCTGATGCCTTCTGTCTGACAGGAATCGACTCTTTCACTTGTTAGCAAAGCAAAGTTGCACTTTGCTCGTTGAGCTTCCCCTAAGGAACAACAGTGCTTTGCACCGTGAAAGTAAGCTCCAGCCCTGGAGTTTTAGATGCATATGATTTACTTTCCAAAACCATAAGAAATATGTGCCCTGATGTCTCCTGTCTGTCAGAAATCAAGAGTTTCACGTGTTAGAAGAGCAAAGGTGCTCTTTCCGATACGAGCTTCCCGTACGTAACAACTGTGTTTTTCACCAAGAAAGAAAGCTCCAGACCTGCATTCTCGAATGTATATGAATCACTTGTCGAAGCCATAAGAAATGTGTGTCCTTTAGCCTTCTGTCTTGCAAGAATCAGCTGTTTCTCTTGTTAGCAACGAAAAGTTGCACTTTGCGGGATGAGCTTCGCTTAAGAAACAAGGTTGTTTTTCACCGAGAAAGAAAGATCCATGACTGGATTCTCAGATGCATATGAGAATCTTTCTAAAGCCATAAGAAATATGTGTCCTGATACATTCTTTCTGACAGGAATCGACTGTTTCACTTGTTAGCAGAAAAATGCTAGTCTTTGCGAGCTGAACTTCCCCTAAGGAACAACTGTGCTTTGCATCCAGAAAGAGAGCTCCAGTCCTGGATTCTCTGATGCATGTGATTCACTAGCCAGAGCCATAAGAAAGCTGTGTCCTGATGCCTTCTGTCTGACAGGAATCGACTCTTTCACTTGTTAGCAAAGCAAAGTTGCACTTTGCTCGTTGAGCTTCCCCTAAGGAACAACAGTGCTTTGCACCGTGAAAGCAAGCTCCAGCCATGGAGTTTTAGATGCATATGATTTACTTTCCAAAACCATAAGAAATATGTGCCCTGATGTCTCCTGTCTGTCACAAATCAAGAGTTTCACGTGTTAGAAGAGCAAAGGTGCACTTTCCGATACGAGCTTCCCGTGCGTAACAACTGTGTTTTTCACCGAGAAAGAAAGCTCCAGACCTGCATGCTCGAATGTATATGAATCACTTGTCGAAGCCATAAGAAATGTGTGTCCTTTAGCCTTCTGTCTTGCAAGAATCAGCTCTTTCTCTTGTTAGCAACGAAAAGTTGCCCTTTGCGAGATGAGCTTCGCTTAAGGAACAAAGTTGTTTTTCACCGAGAAAGAAAGATCCAGGACTGGATTCTCAGATGCATATTATTCACTTACCAAAGCCATAAGAAATGTGTGTCCTTATGCCTTCTGTCTTGCAAGAATCAGCTGTTTCTCTTGTTAGCAATGAAATTTGCACTTTGCGAGATGAGCTTCCCCTAAGGAACAAGGTTGTTTTTCACCGAGAAAGAAAGATCCATGACTGGATTCTCAGATGCATGTGATTCACTAGCCAGAGCCATAAGAAAGCTGTGTCCTGATGCCTTCTGTATGACAGGAATCGACTGTTTCACTTGTTAGTAGAAAAATGCTACTCTTTGCGAGCTGAACTTCCCCTAAGGAACAACTGTGCTTTGCATCCAGAGAGAGAGCTCCAGTCCTGGATTCTCTGATGCATGTGATTCACTAGCCAGAGCCATAAGAAAGCTGTGTCCTGATGCCTTCTGTCTGACAGGAATCGAC